>NC_134407.1:125224282-125566782 GCF_038048845.1 Mixophyes fleayi | reverse complement strand
TGTGCTTAAAGTGTAGCCCCAAAGTACACATGCATTACACCTATGACATCCCATGTGCAAGTCTTTTGGCACTGCCCACAGTCCCACTCCGGTTATGTGAAACCCAGTAGTCACGTTCTCACTGCATTCACCCTGTAACAAACTTTCCAGCCGTGCTCTTTAGAAATGCGCTTATTGGTAGATCCACACACAGGTGGGGCCACTAATGTCAGACCAGCTCCATAGACTATAATTTCGGTTTCGGACCTGTATTGTGTCCCATTAGGACCCTGTCCTAAATACTGTATGTGATATATGATGTGAAAAAAGGCAGGCACTGGGCACATCTAATCAATGTTAATCCTATTTGGAAGCCCCTTTCATATGGTGCAAGGGAGCTTACCTACTATTTTAAATATCCATGGGGGTAGTAACCATTTGTAATACAATGTATGTTGTTTCTGTGAATGTGTGATACCCAACTTCAGTGTCTGTTTAAGCAGATTTTAAAAAGGAGGAGGGAGGGTTTCATATCTAGTTCTTAATTTTAAACTTGGCGTTTAATTACATTGTTGTTGATAAGTATACCGAATATGAAATATGGAATTGGGAATTTGTACAAAATTATATTAAACATTTTTATTAGTATATATTGTGGAGACCTGACTTACATGGCATTGTGACCTGGCCAACAGAATTCAGAGCGACTATAAGGCTAAAGAGGAAAACATGGCATATTATATGACTATTTCTTGTATTTAGAGACATGCACTTACATCTTGGCAGAGTTACTGATAAAAATATTTACAAAGTACATTTTACTGATCAGAGTTACAAACACTACACTACAAACACCACTTTATTCCAAACCATTCCATCAGTTAGTCTGTATGGTAGATTATGGTGTATCAAGAGTCCAAAAATATGGCATAGATACATGGGGTAGGATTAAGAAAACATAGGTACTGCATACCAGAAGTCTGGCAATGTTGGCTTTGCTGCCATTGGGGCCACAATGCTGTGTATTTTCTTGTTTACCAACCATTCATTATATATGGTTATTTATTAAAATAGTATTGTTAATTTTGGACACTGGATTACTAGATCATGTAGTCTATATTTCCCTTTAAAGATAAAGCATTGTAGTATTGGACTACATATTGTTAAAAAAAATCTATTTATAAGATTTCTGGAGCTGAACAATATAACAGGAGAGTATAACGGTAAAAAATGGTTGCCAACATATTGTAGGGCTATGCTGGAGATATAATACTGCTTTCCCCCCTCAGATTTACATGTGGCAGATTAATTATGTTCCTGTTGCTCTTGTAGTAGCTTGCTGTTTGAAAATCCTTTACCTTCCATCTACTTAATATAATGTACAATGTGATCTCTTGCTCCTTGGCCAAATGACTACAACTGCCAAATCTCAAGTCATGTTTAAACATTTTGGCTCCTGTAGGAAAGAGGTTGTTCTTAGGAAAACAGGTTACTTCAGGTTCTATTGGTAAGAAAACATTTGCTGGGGTAGGGCATGTCCTAGATTAACTTTAAATGTCAGTGTACAGATAAAGCTATCAAGTATTTGTGTGCTACATGAAAAGCAGCCAGTATTTTCCTTACATGCAAAATAATAAACTAATTTGCACCCCTTGCAACGTAACATGGTTTTGTGATATGAGAAATTCAGTTTTATTTCTCGCTTCATATTTATGCACTCATGTGACTCTGGGCGAGGAGTTTTAAAATTCCCTGCACTTTATAAGATCAGGTTGCTAACACCTGCTTCTGGCTCCCGCTGTGCTTCTTTTGGTTACCTAGGTCCTTGTGCATTATTCCTGGCTTATCTGACTACGATTCCTGCTTAACCCTTTACCACGCTTCAGTGTATCCGACCTGGCTCATTCTTTGACCACGACTCCTGGCTTATCACTAGTTCTTCACTTTCTCTGTGTACCAAACTCGGCATCTTCACTGACCTCGCTTCCAGGATTATCCTTTGTACTGAGTTCCTGTGTGTTTCCTGAGTATTGGAATCAACTCCTCTCCTATCCTCTCACTGATAGTTTCCTGTTTGCAGTAGTCCTTTGGGTTATTTGCCATTTCCTTGTGGATCATTTGGGACGCAGTGTATTCACTCTGCAGTTCCGGATTACCTCTCCCGTGTATCCAGTAGCATCCATCCATCTACCTCTGTTACATTAGGATGCTAACCTAAGGGCTGAGAAATGCGGTCTCTAGGCTGCAAAATCTATCCAACTGCCTTGCGGCAGTTCTTGGTGAAGAATGGGGGAGTCCGTTAGACTCCGTGCTTTGGGAAGGCCTGCATAAATCCTGATTGATAGTCACCCTCTGTGACCGTAACACCATTTGACAATAGATTTAATAGTCTGCCTTTAGTTTCTTCACATTATTCCCTTGCTTCTTCTCTAATCCCCTTTTTATAATTATCACTGCGTCTTGTTCCACTAAGCATACTTTTTTTTACGCATTAAATTATCCCCTACTCTTCAAGGCTTCAAGCTTACCCTTAAAACACAGTTTTTTATTCAAACCTATGATCCCTCCTCCTAACTCCTTTGTCTCTGCTATTACCTCTATTCCCACATTTGGGCCCACCCTATTTGTGTCTTCCCCTATCCTTTACGATGTATGGCCTGTTTCCCTAGCCCTGTGTTCTTGAGTCCAGACCTACTTCTCAAAGGACATTACCATCACTCTTACTGACTGTCCTGTAAATAATTTGATCTGCATTACCAAGTTATATGTGAGTAAATTGTTAATTAGTAGATATCTGGTCTTTGTATAATTATGTTAGGTTTAATAATGTATTCTGTAATGTATTGTAAACTACTGTAAATGTCATGTATGGCGCTGTTTACCTTTTGTGTCACCTTATAAATAGAGATGAGCGGCTTCGGATTTCTGAAATCCGAACACCCCCGAACAGTGCAGATCCGAGCCGGATCCGAGCACTGTTCGGGGATTCCCGCCCGACGCAAAACTCAGAACGAGGCAAAGTATCATCATCCCGCCGTCGGATCTTGCGAGATCCGGATTCCTATTATTCCCCGCTCCACTGCAAGTGAACAAGTGAATTGTTTTAATTTTACATATGCACATCAATGCTTCTGGTTCCCTCTCCCATTTTGGATAATGAGACTGAGGAGAGAAGCTAGGCTCTGGAGGAAAAAGCTGACTTTTAGAGTCTAGATTTGTCCAACTTTCCCGTTGTATGGACGAAGTCCACGGGCAGGGTACCCAGGAGAAACAGGTAAGAGTTTAAAATGGTAAACAAATGACAGAATATTGTTGTGTGGACACACGGGTCTTTAGTATCAGTGGTAAAGGAGGATCATCCATAGAAGGATACTGTAGGTATCAGAGAAATGTGGGGACATCATCTGTTATAACTTTCATCCATGCATTATTATTATTATTATTATTATTATTAATTTTTATTTATAGGGCGCCACTAGGTTTCCGTAGCGCCGTACAGGCACAGACAGAAACACGATACAGGGTGAGACAGCACGGTACAGTTAACAAAAAGCACAGTATCTCAGAAGCTCAATGTACAGCTAGATGAGAGGTGAGAGCCCCCAGCGGGGTAGAGAAGGGGGTAGAAGGGTAGGAGGACCTCACGGAAGAGACAAGGAGCTGGAGAGCAGAGTTAAGGTGGTGGAGAACAGAAGGAGAGGAGACCCTGCTCGAAGGAGTGTACAATCTAAGGGGAGGGTAGGACGGATAGACACGCAGTGGTAGGAGGAGGGAATGGGGAGAAGGGAGGCTGAGACGGAGAGGAGGGGAGAGGAGAAAGAAAAGGAGGGAGGCAAGAGGGGGACAGGAGTGAGGGCAGGAGTAGGAGGGGGTTAGGGGGACACCGGGAGGAGGTCAATTAGGTGGGGGACTGGAGGGCTTTAAGGAAAAGGTGGGTTTTTAAGGCCCGTTTGAAGCTGGACAAGTTGGGGGAAGTTCTGATGGAGCGGGGGAGCTGGTTCCAGTGGAGAGGGGCAGCGCGGGAGAAGTCTTGGATGTGAGCATGGGAGGAGGTAACCAGGGGGGAAGAGAGGCGGCGGTCGTTAGCCAAACGCAGAGGGCGGGATGGAGCGTAAATGGAGATTAGGTTGGAGAGGTAGGGAGCAGTGGAGTTGGAGAGGGCCTTGAAAGTAAGAGTGAGGAGCTTGAACATGATTCTGTAGGGGATGGGGAGCCAGTGGAGGGATTGGTAGAGGGGGGAGACAGAAGAGGAGCGGCGAGAAAGGAAAATGAGCCGAGCAGCAGCATTGAGTACGGAGCGAAGGGGAGTGAGATGAGAGCGGGGGAGGCCAGTAAGGAGGAGGTTACAGTAGTCCAAGCGGGAGATAATAAGAGAGTGGACAAGAGCTTTAATGGCATCTTGGGAGAGGAAGGGCCGAATGCGTGCGATGTTGCGCAGCTGGAAGCGGCAGGATTTAGTGAGAGAGAGGATATGAGGGGCAAAGGAGAGAGAGGAGTCCAGGGTGACGCTGAGACAGCGAAGTTGAGAAACAGGGGAAATAGAGGAGTTGAGAACGGTGATAGAAAGGTCGGAAAGGGAGGGGGAATGAGCAGGGGGAAAGACAATAAGTTTGGTTTTAGTGAGATTAAGTTTGAGGAATCTAGAGGACATACAGGAGGAGATGGCGGAGAGGTAGGCGGACACCCTGGAGAGGAGGGAGGGAGAGAGATCGGGAGAGGAAAGGTAGAGTTGCATAAAGGTGGTACTTGAGACCAAAGGAGCTGATGAGTTCACCCAGGGAAGAGGTGTAAAGAGAGAAAAGTAGGGGTCCAAGAACAGAGCCTTGGGAGACCCATACTGGAAGGGAGGAGGGGGGGAGATAGATCCAGAGGTGGAGACGGAGAAGGTACGGTCAGCAAGGTAAGAGGTGAACCAGGACAAGGCGTTGCCGGAGAGGCTAAAGGAATGAAGGGTGTGGAGCAAGAGCGGGGTGTCAATAGTGTCAAAGGCTGCTGAGAGATCCAAGAGAATGAGAAGGGAGAAGTGGCCCCTAGCTTTGGCAGAGAGGAGATTGTTGGTGACTATAGCCAGGGCAGTTTCAGTGGAGTGGAGGGGGCGAAAGCCAGATTGAAGAGGATCAAGGAGGGAGTGATCAGAGAGGTAGGTGGAGAGGCGGCTGCAGATGAGCCTCTCAAGTATTTTGGAGGCAAATGGGAGAAGAGAGATGGGGCGATAGTTGGAGAGAGAGGTGGGGTCGAGATGAGCTTTCTTAAGAATGGGGGATGCAAGAGCATGTTTGAAGGAGGAGGGGAAGATGCCGGTGGAGAGGGAGAGGTTGAAGAGGTGGGCGAGGTGGGAGCAGGTGGCGGCGGAAAGGGAGCGAAGGAGGTGGGAGGGGATGGGGTCCAAGGGACAGGAAGATGGAGGAGAGGATGAAATGAGAGAGTGGACTTCATCTCCCGTAGTGGGGCGGAAGGAGAAGAGGGAGTGGTGGCTAGAGGGAGAGTGAGGGAGGGTGGGGGGGCGGGCGGCGGAGGGGAGGAGGAGATTTCAAGACGGATGGCCTCGATTTTAGAGGAGAAGAAGGAGGCAAAGTCAGTGGCGGTCAGGAAGGAGGGGAGAGGAAGGGCGGGGGGGGACAGGAGGGTGTTGAAGGTGGCGAAGAGGCGGTGGGGGTTGGAGGACTGGGAGGAGATAAGGGATTTAAAGAAAGATTGTTTGGCGAGAGAGAGAGCTAAGCCATAGGAAGTGAGGATGAACTTGAAGTGGAGAAAATCAGCCAGGGAACGGGATTTTCTCCAGTGACGTTCAGCCGTACGGGAGCATTTTTGGAGGGAGCGGGTGAATTTGGAGTGCCAAGGTTGGGGTTTGGAGCAACAGGGTTTGACAGAGAGGGTGGGGGTGATGGCATCAAGAGCAGAGGTGGGAGGAAAGGGGAGAAAGGAGAGTGTCAAGAGTAGAGGACAGAGTAGCAGGATCGAGGGCGTCAAGGTTGCGCCTGGAGTGAGTAGAAGTGGGCATGGAAAGGGGAGCGGGAGTGGAGGACAGAGAGAAAGAGAGATAGAGGAAAGCGAGAGATTGAGAAGTCAGAGAGATTACAAAGGTAGGAGAAGACTAGGTCGAGGGAGTGACCAAGCCAGTGGTTAGAGGAGGAGGTCCATTGAGTGAGGCCAAGGAAGGAGGAGAGGGTGAGCAGTTTAATGGACGCAGGGTCAGTGGGGTTGTCGATAGGGAAGTTAAAGTCGCCAAGGATGATGGAGGGGAGGTCAGAGGAGAGGTGGTGAGGAAGCCAGGCGGCGAAGTTGTCGATGAAGAGGGAGGTGGGACCAGGGGGGCGGTAGATGACAGTGACACGGAGGTGGATGGGGTAGAAGAGACGGATAGTGTGGGCTTCAAAAGAGGAGAAGGAAAGGGAGGGTTCAGGGGGGATGACACGAAAGGTACAGGCGGGGGAAAGGAGGAAGCCCACACCACCGCCTGGACGGGCTCCGGGTCTGGCGGAGTGGGTGAAGGAGAGGCCACGATAGGAGAGGGCAGCGGGGGAGACAGTGTCAGAGTCGGAGTGCCAGGTTTCCGTAATGGCAAGAAGGTTAAAAGAGTTAGACAAGAAGAGATCATGGATGGCGGTGAGTTTGTTGCGGACAGATCTGGCATTCCACAGGGCACAGGAGAAGGGGAAGGAGGGAAGAGGAGAGATAGGGATGAGGTTGGCAAGGTGGGCAGAGTGCTGGGGAGAGCGGGGGCACGAGGGTGAGGTGTAGCCCCGGGAGAGGATGGGAGTGACACGTGGACAGGCGGCCATAGTGAGGGGAGAGAGAGACGCAGAGGAGAGAGGGCAGGGAGGAGCGAGGGAGTGAAACAGAGAACAATGGAGTGAATAACAGAGAATAATGGAGACAAAATAATGGAGAGAATTACAGTGGAAAGTGGAGACAAAAACAGTCAGTAATGAGGCTTAAAAGTGGAAGGGAGAAAGTTGTGGCAAAGAAAACAAGGCAGGAGGGCATAAGGAAAACAGTGAACAATGGAGTGAGTAGCAGTGAATAGTGGGGACAAAATAATGGAGTGAATTACAGTGGATAATGGAGACAAAAGTGAATTACAGAGGATAATGGAGACGATTAAATTGGATAATTGGATAATGGAGAAAAAAGGGAATTACATTGGATAATGGAGGCAAATGGATAATGGAGACAAAGCAGTGAGTAATGGAGACAATGAAAAGCAGTAGGTAGCAGAAGGTAATAGGAAAATAAAAGTGGAGGCAATAAAAGAAGCCAATAAAACAGGGAAATAGAACAGAAAACAGGCAATAAGACAGGAAAATAAGACAGGAAAACAGGCAATAAACAGGAAAATAAAAGTGGAGGCAATAAAAACAGGCAATAAATGGCAGTTAGAAAAGGGTGCCTAAGCGTGGCTCGGAGCTAGCCGGAGTGGCAAGCCAGGCCAGGGGATGAATCCAAGATTCCAGGGAACAGTCAGGGAAAAAGCCAGTAGTATAGTCCAGGGGAACAATAGAGCAGACCATGGACGGTACCTGGAGTGCATGGGTGAGAGATAGTGGAGAGCCAGGAGACATCGGAGGAGGGGGGCAGCATCTGTGGACATCAGAGAAGGCAACGGAGACAGTCCCGGGCGAGGATGGAGGGTCCGTGGGGCAGCAGAGAGAGCGATGAAAACAGTCCGGGCGTGGGTGGAGGAAGCACGGAGGGTGGCTTGCAGAGTGGAGAGGCAGGCAGACCCGAAGATGGCAGGCGGCAGGAGCGGAGCTCAGCTGAAGCGAGCAGAAGGCAGAGCGGGGACCAAGGATGGAGTCGGGGGCCCACGTGGAAGAGGCCTCCGACGGAACCAGCGGAGGGAACACTGGAATCTTCAAGGCAGGTCGAGGTCCAGCCAGCTGAAGACGTGGCAGACTCTGAGCAGGGGTGAGCCGAAGCAGGCAACAAGGCCGGAGCCGGGGACCGGAAGTAGGCCCGAGTGTGGAGGTGGTCGGCACCCGAGACCGGGGATGGATGCATGTTATCAGAATTTCTATTCTATGCCATATTATTGGCAGGCACACAAAAACTTCTATGCATTGCATAAAGTGAAAAAATATATAGTGTGCCATGAAAACTCTACATAAATATCTATAGTGGCAATGATGCAGCCTACCAGGGAAACAGAGTATATCAGCAGGCTGCTTTGTCTAGCCCAGATTACATTTCACTTGGTGGAACATATTTATAACATACTATTGAGATACAGCCATACTGATAAACTCCTATCTCACAGTACATTTACTGCAGATATTAACACTGCGAATGCCTCACCTCACAGTTGCTTTTTCCCCATCTCTAGTGAATTCCGATCACAACTTCCAGCTTAATAACTGCTACTGAATATGTTTTATAATTAACTGTATGGAATATTAAATAATAAATTATACAGCATTTCCATATATTTTCTCCTTAAGGAATTAAACTGGTATCACCGATCATTTTTAACAATTACTCAATAAACTGTACCAGTATACACTATAAAGGCAGATGTAGACTTGTGATAAATACTTCTATTCAGAGGGGAGTCACTCCAGTGACATGCCGAATGACATTAATGAATGTGGGAGATGAGTCATGTAACATTTTTAGCCAATAAAAGTTCCTACCCTCACTACTTAATCACTTTGTTCTAAGGCACTGTTAAAGAGTGCTGCTTATGGTCATCTATACGATCATACATATCACATGTGACAGCTGCTACTGTTTATAAGCGATGACAAGTTTAGTGAAAGCACTTAAAGGATTAGAGCAGGGTTGTCCAGCCCGCGGCCCGCGGGCCGCATGCGGCCCAGCACGCCTGTAAACGTGGCCCAGAAGGAGCTTTGGTTGTGGCAAGGGGGCAGCACTATTAATGGGAAAAAAAATCCTGCAAAATAAAGAAAAGAAAATACTTACCTTGCGGTCACGCGGTCACGTCATTTGGTACTCCCTCCCTTGTCTCCTCCTCCGTGCGGTGCTCGCAGTGAATGTCGGGCGTGATGTCCTCACGCCCAACATCCATTGCGGAGCGCAGCACAGAGGAGACACCCGCGCGAGAAACACAATCAGCAGCACAGAATTGGAGAAAAGAAAAGAAGATGACAGGAGAACAAGCCGATTAAAAGGTAAGTTGAGGGGGATTTTTTTTTATTATTTCAAGGGACGCTGACCAGTGAATAAAAGTCACCTGGTCCTGGAGCATCATGGACCTTATCTCCCTGCTACATACTTCTACTTGTAATACTAATGGGGCATTATATATTATTCTCTTTGGCCCATTATAAGTTGTTATCCCTTAACTAACATAGTGGTGTAATTAGCAAAACAGGTCACAATTTGGGGTGACAGTGATATATGTCAGGTACCGCAGGCCTGGTCAGGGCACCCTGATATACAATGCCTGGCATAAATGCACTTTATTGATATTGCATAGAAACAATACAAAAAGTGATTATAGTATAATAACTAGAGAGGATTTTTTGAACAGGGCGATTGAAAGGTAAGTATAGGGGGATTTGAAAAAAAAGTGATATATATATATATATATATATATATATATATATATATGTCACTTTTTTTCTCATATATATATATATATATATATATATATATATATATATGTTAACTATGTTTTCTATGGTTTTTTGGATGATCAGCTATCGTTATTGTTAGTGTATCTTATGTGCGGCCCAAACCAACTCGTCGTCTTCCAATGTGGCCCAGGGAAGCTAAAAGGTTGGACACCCCTGGATTAGAGAGTGTGTATACTGTGGATTTGAGCAGTTTTGTGCTTTTTTAAAAAAAAATCAGAACCCAAAACCCAAAATCAGAACCAAAACCTTGAGGGGGGTGTTTTGGCAAAACCCATTCGAACCCAAAACCTGAAGGTAATCAGAACCCAAAACCCAAAACACCAAAAGTGGCCGGTGCACATCCCTGCTTATAAATAAAAGATGGTAATAATGATAATAATAATCTTTTACCTACATCTTTTTCGTCATGCTTTACCTCAAAGCCAATTTCTCTACTATTGTAAATTGCTTAAAAATCATTACTGTTGTTGATCTAATCCAGCTATGTTCTTTATCAAATTCATTGTGAATTTTTATTGTAGTTTTGTAAGGTGCTACAGTGCTCGCAGTGCTTTACAGTAGGGATAACATACATAAAACTGGGATATACAAGATAAGCAAAATAAATGCAGACATGAAAACAAATGCTATGGAGGTCCCTGCTTATTAGAGGTTGCATTTTGAGTGGAATAATGCACAGCTGAAACAAGAGAAGCAAGTGTGGCTCAGAGAAGAGATTGGGACAGTCGAGAGGGTGTATTAGTGTCTGTGTTATCATCGGGAATAAAGTAAACTCTAAGGGCTAGATTTACTAAGCTGCGGGTTTGAAAAAGTGGGGATGTTGCCTATAGTAACCAATCAGATTCTAGCTGTCATTTTGTAGAAGGTACTAAATGAATGAAAGCTAGAATCTGATTGGTTGCTATAGGCAACATCCCCACTTTTTCAAACCCGCAGCTTAGTAAATGTAGCCCTAAGAATGAGATGGGGTTTTAGACAGCATATAAAGATTTGAAGACTGTGGAAAACCCTGATTGGGTGTGATAGGGAATTCTATAAGTGGGTAGTAGCACAAGAAAAGTCTTGTAGGCAGGAGTGAGAGGTGGTTACCAGAGGCGAGACAAGATACAGGTCAGAGGTAGGGTTAAGAGAATGAAAAGGAGAGTATTTTGATATGAGATTTGAGATGTATGAAGAGGTGGTGGTGTTTATAGGTAAGGGTGAGTAATTTGAACTGGAAGACACAGGGAGCCAGTGTAGGGATTTGCAAAATGGCGCAGCAGATTTGGAGAGGTGAGAGAGGAAGATCAGTCTTGCAGAAGCATTTAGGATGGACTGAAGTCGGGATACATGGGTGTTGGGAACGCCAGATAGCAGGAGGAGTTAATGAGTGAATGGATAAGATTTTAGGTTGCACATTGGGTAAGAAAAGGGCGAATTCTGGCAATGTTTCTAAGATGGAGTCGAGAGGACTGGGAGAGAGTCTGGATGTGAGGAATACAGCAGAGGGTTGGGAGACTGAGGAATTTGTGGTGTTACAGACAGTGATGGAGATTTATGGGAGGTGGTGACACTGGGAAGAGGAAGGATGATAGGTACTGTTTTGGACATGTTGAGCTTTAGGTAGCATGGGACATCCATGTGAAGATAGTAGAAACACAGTTCAGAGGTCAGGGAAGAGATATAGATATGGGTGCAGAGGTGGTACTAGAGCCCAAATGAGAAAATGCTTTCGCCAAAAGAAAAAGTTGTGATGAAATGTAGTATATCTAATGACTGATTGTTATTTGCTGTTGTATTTATCTATAACACTGTGAATATTTTATGTAACCTTTCAAAGTGTTTTTTGTTAACTGACCTGAGACTGACCTAGGCAAGTGTCAATGGTCTTGTGAAAGTAGTCAGGCCCAGAGACAGATAAGATCTCTGAGTAGTTTGTGTATGCAGAGGAGTTAGACTTAGCCAGGCCAAATGAGCAGAGGTGAGAACTCAGGTATTGTGAAATGCCAGGTCTCAGGACATATATAATTCACTTCGAAAGCCCTGTGTCATTTTGGGCATCCATCTAACTTAGGGGGAAAAAAAATCCTAAGGTGGGGGGTGAAGAGCCAACAAGAAATGGTTTAAAAATCCCTTGTATCAGTAGTACAGTGGACATTTTCATGAGGGAGTCAAGACTGAATTGTCTCATCCTTCTCAATTGTGTTCCCTCACATATCAGTTCTTAACTAGCGATGTTAACTGAACCCCGTGTTCTAGTTTTGGTTTTGGATCTGGATTAACTACGTGTTTTGGTTTTGCCAAAACCGCCCTTGCGTGTTTTTGTTTTGTATCCTTATTTTTTTCTAAAATCCCTATTTTATTGCTAAAATCACATAATTTTGCTCTTTTTTTCCTACATTATTATTAACCTCAATAACACTAATTTCAAGTCAATTTTGAGCTCACAGGTCACAATATTATTTTCATACACTTTCAAACAAAGAATGCAGCGACCTGGCTGGATGCTAAGCAACAAAGCAATGACACAAACACACGGCGGTTCATAGCACATTTAGGAAATACTGCCAGACAGCAGTGGCAGAAAAGAAAAGTAGTGCAAGATGGAATTGTCCTTGGGCCCTCCCACCCACCCTTATGTAAGATATTGAAAAGGACAGTTTAACAAAGCAAACACTCCAGCGACAAGCAGTGCCACTTTTGTGGCTGAAGTGCTTGGTTTGTTTGGGCACCCACAAAACAAGCTAACAATGGGCTTAAGGCACCTAAGCAAACAGTGCTGTTATTGAACTCTACTGTGGCAAGTCATGCACCAGTGGAAGCAGTTCTTGCAAATGATAATAAGAAGACCAAAAAATCCACCTCTGATGTGTGGAATTATTTTTACACAAATACGACAACAGTCATCTAGCCATTTGTAGCATTGCAAAGCAACAGTCAGTAGAGGTTTCTAAGGCGAGATGACTCTTCCCCTATCCAGGACTCCTCAGAAGAATCCTTGAGTGTTAGGCCCACTGCTGCTGCTCCTGATGCTTGGGGTGGATCTTCAACCCAGAAGCAGACCAAGAAGAAGACTACTAGTAGTTTACAACAATTGACTGTTAAACAATCCTTTGCAAGAGGAAGCAAGTATGAAAGCTGTCATCCAGTCGCAAAGCTGATCACAGACGCCAGGCGACTATGCTAGTATTAGATCTGCGTCCAATATCCACTATTAATGCAGCTGGTTTTAAACAGTTACTTGAGATTTTCTGTCCCCATTACCAAATTCAATCACGACACCATTTTACTAGAAAGCTATTCCTCACCTCTGCCAGAAGGTTTGTAAAAATGTAATTATTGGGCTACAAAATGCCATTCTACCCACTGTACACTTAACCACAGATATGTGGACAAGCGGAACTGGGCAAACTAAAGATTATATGATTGTGACAGCACTGGGTTGGTGATTCGCCTTCACCAGCAGGCACAGCAGCAGCATGTACCCAAGAACGTCACATTTTTCAGAGGCAGGCTACTCTGTGTATCATCTGCTTCACTAAGAGATATATTATTATGATTATTATTATTATTATTATTATCGTAGATTTGTAAGGCACCACAGTGCTCCACAGCGTCATACAGTAGGGAAGACAAGGACATACATAAAACAGGACATACGTAAAACAAGAACAGACAAGGCAGACAAAATGAATGGAGACATGAAAACAAAGGGTATGGAGGACCCTGCTCATTAGACATACATTCTAAAGTGAAGAGGGCACAGCTGAAACAAGAGGAGCGAGTGTGGCTCAGCATGGAGATTGGGATAGTTGTGAGAGTGAATCAGTGTGAATAGTGTGCATAGTGTTATCGAGGATAAGTTCACCTTTAAAAAAGAGATGGGTTTTCAAAGAGCATCTAAAGATTTGAAGACTGTGGGAGAGTCTGATTGAGCATGGTAGGGAATTCCATAAGTGGGGAGCAGCACGGGAGAAGTCTTGAAGGCAGGAGAGGTGGTTATCAGAGACGAGACAAGGAGCAAGTCAGAGGTAATACCGCTGCCAACCTGTTTGGAAAACTAAGGGATATCATTGCAACATGGCTTATCCTGCTTAGACTCTCCTGAGGATATGTGATTTCTGATAACGCCACCAATATTGTTAGAGCATTACAGCGGGGGGGAATTCCATCACATTCTCTGTTTTGCTCACACAATCAACTTGGTGGTACAGAACTTTTTAAAAAATGACAATGACATGCAGGAGATGCTGTCTGTGTCCCAAAATATTTAGGGTCATTTTCGACATTCTGCAACAGCATGTAGGAGAATGTAGCAGCTGCACGAATAATAGAATTTAGGGGGAATGTAGTTTAGTCCAGCAAAGTGGAGAATACTTTCTGTGTTGTGCAAGGTGCTGAAACCACTCTAAGTAGTCACCTGTGAAGAGAGTGCAGACACTGTTAGCTTGAGTCAAGTGATTCCCATAATTAGACTTTTTTGACAAGCAGCAAGAGAAATTGAAGAAGCAAATGAAGCAAAGCAATTCCACTTATTATGTTGGACTTATAGATGAAGCACTTTATTCGCTTCGCCAGGATCCAAGAGTCATCAACATCTTGAAATCCGATTATTACAGTTTGGCAACTGTGCTTGATCCTAGGTTTAAGAGCTATGTCTTCTCTTTCTTTCCAACTGACCCAGATCTTAAGAGATGCAATAAGCTCCTGGTCAGCAAGTTGACAGATCAAGTGGTTCATGACACAATGACGTCTCCTCCTTCAGTTTCTCTGGCAACTGCTGCTCTGAAAAAACTTAGCTTTCCCAGGACACCCAGTGGTGATGCAGATGAGTCAGCACAACATTTAGACATTTGCTCTGCTCTAAAAGAATTGCCCAAAAATCGTGACAGCTCTGCCATAAAATGAACTACAAATTCCATGAGGAAGGTCATTATTGGCAATTACATCAAAGTACTTCTGTGATGGTGGATTCCAGCGAGGATGAATTAATATTGTTTGAGGAAGATGTACACAATGATGAACACAGTGTACCTGATGCTGGTATGCCTGGTAATATTTTGGGTAGAATGGTATCTTGGCAATTTTATATTTTTCTACAGTAAACTTTCACCTTTTTTACAGAGAATTTTTTTGCTTTAAAAGGGTACAAGCTTTTTATTTACATTTTTGTTTCCCTGACTTAAAACCTCTATGCACTTGAACATAGGCTTTAGCACATGAGGTAGAGGGATTAGTATCATCATGACTGAGACTGGAGAGTGACAACAACAATGTCACCCCTCCTGTTTCTGTATAAGCTATAACACAATACAATGCCACTGGAGACTTTGAAGAACACTGACAGCCCTATTATTACAATTTTTGTTTCAGCACTGAACCCTGCCACCTTTCCTGTATCTGAGTGAGCTATGGTACAGTAAAATGTAACTACAGATTTAGACCAAGCCAGCCAGCCCTATAATTTCTATTTCAGCAATGACTCTTAGCACTCCTCTTTGTCTGTTACCTATATAACGCAGTAGAATTTGCCTGCAAATTCAGAAAAAAAGCCTGCAAGGACTAGTATTTGTAATTCAGCAATGACAATTAGCAATGGAGCAATGGAGCTCTCTTATTTGGGTGTATATAACACTGTACACTTTTTGGTGCAAATTCAGAAGGAAAGCCTGCAAGGACTACTATTTGTATTTCAGCAATGACAATTAGCAATGCAGCTCTCCTTTTTGTGTTACTTATATAACACTGTAGAATTTTACTGCAGAATTACACCAAACCTGACAGCACTAGTTTTTTTATTTTTATGCAATGACAATTACCAATGAAGCTGACTTTTTTGTATGTTACCTATATAACACAGTAGAATTGGACTGCAGAATTACATCAACCCTGTAAGCACTATTATTTGTATTTTTCTGCAATGAAATTTAACACTGGGTCTCTCCTGTTACCTATATAACACAGTAGAATTGGACTGCAGAAATACACCAACCCTGCCAGCAGCACTAATATTTGTATTTTTCTGCAATGAGTTTTAACACTGGAGCGATGGAGCTCTCCTGAATGTCACTGATAACTTTGTTTAACACTGCTACCACCCTCCTCTTACAATTCTCTAACTTTTCCTGCCCAACTGCTCTACACTCCATGCTACCCCTTCTGTATTCCTCTCTCAAATGGCACTAGATCACCGCGGAGGGCGGTATTTATAGATTCCAAAACTCGCGAGATTCGAGATCTGACGACGTCACAATGACGTTTTGCCTCGTTTTCGAATCCGAAAAAGCGCAAAAGTTACTCAGATCTCCTAGGTTCGGGTGTGTTCGGTTTCCGAGTAACCGAGCCTGAGCATCTCTAGTTCCTATGTTTTGGTGCATAGTTGAGTCACTTGGCCTTGTTTTCACATGGAAGGTTGGCTTATTGGCCGCAATTCTTCCATGAAGACCACTTCTGGCTAGACTTCTCTGAACAGTAGATGGGTGTACCTGAATCCCACTGTTTTTTTCCAGTTCTGAGCCGAAGGGCATGTGTGGTTTTGTGTTGATTAACCCTTTCACAACCACATGTCACAAGGTGGGTCCTATGACACAATACTATAAAATTTGGGCACTGAAACATAAAGGAGTAAAGGTTAATTCTGTAAACAAGCAAGGTAGCAAATTCTGGTATCATTCCAAAAAATACTAAAAGTTAACCATAGAGCACACATCAGCAAGTTATTTTCCCCATTGCCTTACTCAGATTACTAAATCTGGAGGCAGGAACACAAATAATTAATCCAGGGTTTTCTATTTCATAAGCCTACAAGTTTTTTTTTTTATTGAATTGCTTTCTTCACTGGACATTAATTAATCTAATCTGTGATCCCTATTACTAACAGTGGTGGATTATAACACAGACCGATACCAAAGCGACCTATTGTGGATTTGCATTTGATAGAGGTAGCGTGAAACTAATGTCCTGTGCATGTCATAATCTGTTTGCTCAGTTTATACTGTTCTGCACATGTCATTCAGTGTGTTTTGTCCTGTGTCTTGAATCCTGCATGTCATTCTACGTGCAATGTCCTGTGCATATTATCGTGGCTGTTTGTCCTTTGTTCAATGCCATGTGCATTTTAAATTTGTCATGTCATCCTGGGTGTCGTGCATGGTATTCTGTGTATTTAATCCTAGGTGTGTCCTGTGTAGGTCATACTTTCTGCTGGGTCCTGAGCAGGTCATCTTATGTGTGATGTCGTCTGCATATTATCCTGTGTGAGATGTCCTGTATGTCATCCTGTGTACATGGTCCTGTACATCCTGTGTGTGATGTCAATTGTATCGTCTGTGTCCTGCCCCTGCATATGGCACCATTCTAGGTCTTCTGTCCTGTGCTTATCACCCTGGGTGTTCTGTCCTGTATGTGGAATCCAGGGCATATCCTCTTCTGTGTGATGTTCTGTACATAATATCCTGTATCTTCTGTCTTGTGTGCGGTGTTCTTACATATTGTTTCGGGTTGGGTGTGTAATCACGATTGACTAAACCCCGACAGAACTAAGAACGCCAGTGGAATAGCGACTGTTTACAAAAGAAACATGGAACTATTGAGGTGTTTTAACATCCCGGCAGCTGCATGGATGTCACTTTTAATAGCTTTATCACAATTGTTTCATCCGAGATCTTTCGCCTTGTGTGTGGCATTGTCTTCTATAAGAATATACTTCTCTTAAATTAGGTGAGCAGCACATTTATTGATTTGACATCACTTGTTGAAAAACAGTATCCACTATATTGTATTCATTTGTATTCATTTCTTTATTGTGGACCATTGTGCACCAAGTGATATATTTTTTTTTTTTACATTTTATTTGTAACCCAAGTGATATTTTCTAGCTGTTTCAACATATATGGAAAGATGCTGGAGGCCTTCTGAATCCCTGAGAGATGCGAATTTGGACTAACATTCACCACAACTTAATGGTGTGGCGAAGATCACTCCTACATTTTCAATATTAAGTGCATGTCATATTGAATGTGACGTCATGTGCATATCATCTGTTTTATATCCTGTGTATTTTATCCTGTGTATGGTTTTTTGTGTTTGATGACCTGTGAGGGTCATCCTTTGCTCATCATCTCATCTTGTGTGTTCTATTTTGTGTGCAATGTCCTGTCGTTGTCATCATGTGTGTCCTATATTCCATATCTCATCCTGTGTATAATGTCCTGCGCTATCATATTGTGTGTTCTGTCCTGTATACGATATCCTATACATATTATACAACGTAGTATCATGTGTGTGCAATACTGTGCTTGTCATCCTGTATGGTATCCAGTACTTTTTTTCCTGTATGTGACAAAATACATCAGTGGAGGCTTGCAGTGTTGCATATTGTGTTGCCCCGCTAACCAGTACATGATGATGTGATTTACGTCATCACACATTGGTGGATAGGGCAACTCGTGTTTCACACAGTCCTGTCCAACCTGACTTTGTACACCTGCCTTCTGCATCTACCAGATGGCAGGTGTACAAAGTCAGCAATTATGGTGTGTGGCATCCTGTGCGTGTCATCAGATACAAGGTGACCATCTAGATGGATAGCTACTCTAATAATTCCTTTAACATGGTAACATACCTCTCTGTTGCACCTGCATGAGGTCACATTGTTGTGGTATATAGGTATTCACAATTTGATCAAAATGTGCACTAAAATGTTTACTTCAGACATTACAATTGACATTATTGAGTCTAATACACATATGTTTATTGTCATAAGGATGTCTTTAGTGTCTAAAGTGTGCTGCTGCATTTATGTTCTGTATTACAGTGAATTGGTAGAGTTCAAATAGTGCTTAAATGCATTTTGCCACTGATGGTCAGGGGCGGATTGGTGATAGGCCTTACCGTAGAAGCAGAATGACACATGGGACGAGCACCACATGACAGGTGCCGTCCCATGTCTGCAAGTGATTGAAGATAGGAGAGCAGACTCGAGTGCAGCATGGCTTAAACAATGTAATTGTGAGGGGAAGGGGGCTGCTAATCTATTTTACTATACTATGGGGGGGTCTGCTAAACTATTATACCATACTAAGCGGGGCTGCTAATCTATTTTACTATACTATGGGGGGGGGTGCTAAACTATTAGCTATACTTTGGGGGACTGCTAATCAATTTGACTATACTATGGAGGGAGGCTGTTAATCTATTTTACTATACTATGAGGGGTTGTAAACTATTTCACTATACTATGGGGGGGCGCTAAACTATTTTCCTATACTATGGGGGCTTCTAATCTATTTTACTATACTATGGGGGGCTTATAAACTACTTTACTACACTATGGGGGAGGGGAGGGCTGCTATACTACACTACTATACTGTGTGAGGAAATGGGAGGGTTTGAGGGGAGGGCTGCTATACTATGTGAGGGAAGGAGTGGAGGACTGCTATACCACTATAATATGTGAGGGAAGGATGGGGGGCTGCAATACCACTATACTATGTGAAGGACGGATGGGAGGGGGACTGCTATACCACTATACTATGTGAGGGAAGGATGGGGGGGCTGCTATACCACTGTACTATGTGAGAGAAGGAGGGGGTGGGGCTGCTATACCACTATACTCTGTGTGGGAAGGAGGGGAGGGCTGCTATACTATGTGAGAGAAGGAGTGGAGGACTGCTATACCACTATAATATGTGAGGGAAGGAGGGGGGCTGCTATACCTCTATACTATGTGAGGAAATGATGGGTGGCTGCTATACTACTATACTATGTGAGGGAAGGAGGAGTGGGCTACTATACTATGTGAGGGAAGGATGGAGGGGTGCTGTACCACTACACTATGTGATAGAATTGGAGGGGGTCTGCTATACTATACTATGTGAAGGAAGGAGGGGGGCTGCTATACCACTACACTATGTGATGGAATTGGAGGGGTGCTACTATACTATACTATGTGAAGGAAGGAGGGGAGGCTGCTATACCACTATGCTATGTGAGGGAAGAGGGGGGCTGCTATACCACTATTCTATGTGATGGACGGATGGAAGGGGTACTGCTATTCCACTATACTATGTGAGAGAAGGAGATGGTGGGGCTGCTATACCACTGTACTATGTGAGAGAAGGAGGGGGTGGGGCTGCTTTACCACTATACTCTGCGAGGGAAGGAGGGGAGGGCTGCTATATTATGTGAGGGAAGGAGTGGAGGACTGCTATACCACTATAATATGTGAGGGAAGGAGGGGAGGGCTGCTATACCACTATAATATGTGAGGGAAGGAGGGGAGGGCTGCTATACCATTATACTATGTGAGGGAAGGAGGGGAGGACTACTATACCACTATAATATGTGAGGAAAGGAGGGGAGGGCTGCTATACCAATATACTATGTGAGGGAAGGAATGGGGTGCTATACCACTACACTATGTGAGGGAAGGAGGAGGGCTGCTATACTACTGTACTATGTGAGGGTAGGATGGGGGGCTGCTATACCACTATACAAAGTGAGGGAATGATGGGGAGCTTCTATACTATAATGTGTGAGGGAAGTGAGTGGGGGGGTCTTAATATTAATTTTGATGTCGAGGAATGTTATTCCTCTAATGGTGGAGTGTAGGTGGGGGCTAATTATTTAATGGGTGCTATTTTATTTGTGGGGTGATGGCAGGGATATTTAATAGTGGGGTTATTAATTTAAGATAGTGTGATGGGACCTTAAACTTAATCTTTGGGTGGTATGGGGACTATTAATTGAATGTGGGAATGTTTGGGGAGAGTGAGATCTATTTGTTAAAAATGACTTATTTAATGGCAGTGATGGTTGCAGGATTTAGGTATATTTATTAAACCTAAATGCTATTAATTTATTACTGGGCTGTGGGTCTCTACTGTAATTTGTGTGGGAGGTAGGCTATTAATTTAATGGTGGACTATGGATCGGAGCTAATTATTTAATGGTGTTTGATATTAATTTATTTGTTGGTTGATGGTGGGGCTATTAATTTAAGGTGAAGTGATGGGACCTTTAATATAATGCTGGGGTGGCTTGGGGATACTAATTGAATGTGAAGGAGGGATATTTATTAAATGTGAGTGCAAATTATTTAATGTCAGGGATGGTTGTGGAAATGGTTACATTTATTAATCGTAAATGCTATTAATTTATTGCTAGGGCTGTTTGGTGGGAGGGAGATAGATTTACTTTTTAAATGTGGATATTATTATTTTAATATGGGGCTGGAGGGAGGCCTATTTATTAAATGTGGGTGCTATTGATTTAATGCAGGGCTGGTTGGAGTTTTCTAAATTTCATATACCCATATTTTCCCCCTTAATAGGGCCCCCAACATTCCAGGAGCCAGACAAGCAGCAAGTGAGCTAAATACACCAGCAGCCACAGGTGGTGAAAGTGACAAGAAGAGGTAGGAGAGAGCAGGACCATCTGCATTCTGTCCTGAATCTAGTGGGACAGTCCCGAATTTGGGTGACTATCTCACTTAGTCAGCATTTGGTCCGACTACAAGGACACTTGGGAAATATGTCCCGCTTCGCACTGTACTGCTCGTGAAGACAGAGCTGCATGCCCAACAGTAGAGGTCACAGTTTTGCCTGTGTATTTGTCTAAAATGTATCTAATATAATATCCCCCTCCTGTTTTAAGTGCCCCAGGACCCCCAGAGCCTTATTTCAGCTCTGGTGATACTTTAGCGGTCCTTGCATTGATTCTATTGCCTGTCTTCTACCTTGCATTGGTCCCATTCTCAGATCACTTTGTTAAACATACGGCCGGTCCCTGTTCCACTGACAATATCACCAATCCTACCTCATTTGTACTTAATATATCACCAGCAAACCCTTACATATAGCTCTCCCCTTCACTTATGCCATTGTCAGTCCCCAGTGTACTGATCCCATTGCCAACACTCCCTGCGCTGTTATTATTTAAAACAACCCCCAATCACTGGGCACATTTAGGGCTCATACACAATTGTTGCAATAGAAGTGTTTTGTTGCAGATGCTAGAAGCATTTCACTTTTGTGGTGATCGCACCTTTGGACTGGTAGTTTGCAACTCATGATGTCAAGAATAGATGCAACAGTGTGGTGAGGTGCCAATACGCAACTCTGGCAGACTATTAAATATGATTGTGCCAACATGTTTCATAATGGTTAAACTTATTAAACAAAGTCATATATGTTTCTATGAAGGGAATATTGGAAGGATGTATTGGTAGGCAACTAAACCGTTTGGAGCACACAGGTATTAACGAGTCGCAGAGAATGCAAAAGCATTCATGTATTTTTATAACAAAGGACTGGCAGCTTTTGCCCTGCATTGTTTTAGAAATGACCTGCTGTGTCTTGAGTCATCACATCTAGGTTTTCCTAAATGGCACTAAAACCACATGCCAGTAAATCTAAATCCCACTTACTTTTGTGTTGATCCCACCTACAATTGATTTGGCTTGATTTGGCTCCACCCACATGAGGCCAATTTTTTTAAAAAAATTTTAGGCCAGTTTTAAAATCCCAATCTGCCCCTCCTGATGGTAGAGGTATTTGCCAAGACCCCTTACTTAAATCCAATATAAACACAAACAGGGGCAGATTGGGAACATAAAGTGGCCCTAGAACAAATTCTGGAAGTGACCTCATGTGAGCGGGTCCAAATAGACTGTAGGCAGGATTAGCACACAGTTATATCTAGCCACATCGGTGGTAGGCAAGGCTTATGCAACACGCAATGGTAGGCGAAGTCATATCAACACAAGGTGGAACTAAGACATAAAAAGGTTGCTGATCAGAAGGTACAAGGTGGACTAGCTGACCTGTCCTGGTTTAGTTGATCTGTGGGCTAATAATACATCTTCTTTATAAATACATGCATACATAGAGATCTGACTGGTGGTTTGCATATTTGTATATATACATATATAAACATACACACACACAAAAACATGGATACTCTGCACTCACCAAAGACACAAGTAATGCTGTTCTAAATACTTTT
This sequence comes from Mixophyes fleayi, assembly GCF_038048845.1. NCBI lineage: Eukaryota > Metazoa > Chordata > Amphibia > Anura > Limnodynastidae > Mixophyes > Mixophyes fleayi. Next base: position 125,544,223 of record NC_134407.1, on the reverse strand, counting down.
CTATATTAAAATCAGGGAATATTAGTATCATCATCATCATAATCATTTATTTATATAGCGCCAGCAAATTCCGTAGCGCTTTACAATTAGGAACAAACATTAATAAAACAATACTGGATAATACATACAGACAGAGAGGTAAGAGAACCCTGCACGCAAGCTTAAAATCTATTTCAAAATATGTTAAGCTGACATGCCTACGCCAATATCTTCCTCTTCTGGACAGTCCTAACATGCTAAAATACTATGCTTTTTTATATGGGCTAAAGGTTTACCTGCACACAACTTTCAAAGGCAAGCCTTTCCCAAGCACTAGCAGCCATGGGAGACCTGGAACTCATCTGACAAAAGTTGGAAATAATTAATGTAAAGAACTAAAGAATAGGGTGCAAGTGATTGGGACTTACATTGTATAAACAAAATGGTGTTGATACTCTCCACTCACCAAATACACAATTAAAACTGTTCTAAGTACTTTTCAATATTAAAAGCAGGGAATGATAGTTCCACATATTGGAATATATGTTAAGCTGACCAACTCACACAAAAGTCATCCCCTTCTGGCCAGTCCTAACACGATCAAATGATATGCTTTTTTAGCTTAACATATATTTTGATATATAGAACTAACATTCCCTGTTTCAGCTCCCCTGAGCCCCCCCTTTTAGTTTTCTTTGAAGTCCACTATACCTGTCTCTTCTACCCCACCCCATCCATCTCCGTATTTCAGTCATCTACTGCCCCCTAGTCCCACTTCCCAATTTTTTAGAAATTTTACAGTCTGGCTTCTCCACTATCTCACCTCACACCCCTCCACCATCATCCTAGTGGTACTAGCCGCGGCGGTGCCCAGCTGCCGTGACTCACTCACCCGCGTCCCATGACGACCGGGACATCACTTCCGGCCATGACCCGGCCGTTGCCAAGGCAACGGTCGGACGCTCTCTTCAGTGCCGCGTCCCGGCAATGAGAGTAAGCTGGGCGCGTGCGCACATCAGTCCCACTAGCCTGTGGGCTAATTAATGTAGTTAGTCAAATTATGCAGGGGACTGTGTATTGTCAGAGCCAGGCTCTGATTGGCTGCTCACTGTATTTAAGGCAATGAGGTCTGCTGCCTCATTGGCGGTTATAGCATCCAGTTACCTGTTAGCTTAATCTGCTCCTGCTCCTGCTCCTGCCTTGTATTGGTGAAAACCTGTTGGACTGTTACCCGTGTATGATCCTTGGCCTGGATTTGGACTTTTCTTGTGTATCTCGTGACCCTGACCTCTGGCTTGAATACCGACCTCCCTGTCTGCTCGTGACCCCTGACCTCGGCTTGTTTATTGGTACTGTTATCTGCTGCCGGCCCCTGACCTCTGCTCAGACTCCACTCCGCTTGCCTGGGTTCTCCCCAGCCGGTACACACTTCACGACCCTCTGTCAGTCTGCAGCCCAACCTGTCCCCCACCTTAAGGGGCTCCAGTGAACACCTGACTGGCAGAGTAGACTCCGGGTTGTGTTGTGCTGGCTGGAGGGGTTCCTAACACCTAGGTGACTTTAACATCCCTATTGACAACCCCACTGACCCACCATCCATCAAACTTCTTGCCCTTTCTTCCTCCTTTGGCCTTTTACAATTGACCTCTTCCCCCACCCACTGTCTCAGTTCCTCCCTTGATCCTTGTTTTCTCCCGTCAATGTGCTTTTTCTTACTTCTATAACTCTCCTTTCCCACTCTCTGACCACAATTTTCTTTCCTTCAATCTGAACCCACCCTTACTAGATGCAATCCTAGTGCTCTTGATACTGCTATTTTTGTCCTCTCCTTTCCCCTCTATCCACCCAGGCTGCCCCAACCTGGTGGCCTCCCTCTACAATCACACCCTCATCACCATTCTTGACTCTGCTGCCCCCGCCTCTTCTGTCCACCTTCGCCATTCTAATCCCGATCCTTGGCACTCCAAATGTACCTGTTTTCTTCTAAAAATGTACATGTACTGCTAAATGCCATTGGAGGAAATCTCATTCCTTGGCAGATTTCCTTCATTTCAAGTTAATTCTCTCATCATACAGTACCGCCCTCTCCCTTGCTAAACAATCAATGCTCCTTCATTTCTTCACAGTCTCCATTACCATTAGTTTTTGCCACTTTCAACACACTGATTTTCCATCCTCCGCCTCCTCCCCTCCCATCCTCCTTTACTGCCACTGACTTTGCCTCCTTTTTTCACTTCCAAAGTTGAGGCCATCAGACACAAAACCTCCTTCTTCCTTCACTCTTCTGCCACTCCACCCTACTCTCCCTCCAGCCATCATCATCATCAGCAGCAGCAGCTATTTATATCACCATTTGTGCTACTTCTACCCCACTGCGTGCTCCACCTTGTTCCCCTCTTCATCTGTCCCACTCCACTGGCATCTTCCTTTCATCCTTTAAATATGCCCTTGTCTCACCTATTCTTAAAAAACCCTATCTTGATCCCAGTTGCCTCTCCGCCACCTCCTCCTGGATGTATTTTTGCTTTCTCAATCGTAAAATGTCTAAATCTGAACTCATTGTCTTCCCTCCATCAATAGTTTGCTCCTCTCCTGATTTCTTTATAACTGTCGATAACACCACTATCAACTCTGTTCCCCAACTCCCCTTACAAGAACCTTTCTCTCCCAGCATCCCACTTTGCTCTTCTTCCATCTACACTTAATGCTGTAGCTAGACTTATCTTCCTCTCTTGCCACTCCACATCTGCCTTCCCTCTCTGCAAAGACTTACACTGGCTCCCTTTCCCCTACAGAATCCTCTTCAATCTCCTCTTCCTTACATAAAAGGTACAACTCTACTACGCTCTACTACACCCTACATCTCCAATCTCAGCTCCATACACACTCACTCCTGTCCTCTCCAGTCAGCCAATGATCACTGCTTTTCCTCCCCTCTGGTAACCACATCTCAAATGGCTATTGAAAATTCACTTGTTCATAAAAACCTTCCGGTCCCCCGCAAACCATTTCACCATGTAGTTTACTTCACCCTCTTTTGTCCTACATGTCTCCAACTCTTGCCCTCAGATCCCCTTAGACTGGCTCATCCCCATGTGTCAACCATTTGTCTGCCCCTTTTCCTTTAGATCGTAAGCTCTAGTGAGCAGGGGTCTCTTCCCTCCTCTTCTCACTACCTATAGCTTTTGCTCACCAACTACACTGCACACCTCCTCTTTGGCCTCTCTGCCCCCTGACTTCCTCCTCCATTGTCTTCACATCTGTTTCAGTGGCTCTAAACCTGGCAGTTGTGCTCACATTAATGGGTACAGGTTTCATTTTGCACTGGATATATCCCTTGCCTCAATTACGCATCCAGGCTATCAGTAGCTGTGTTGAGAGTTGTGGTGTTGTTTATTTATTCTATTGTAGTGTTATACAATTTACTGTCTTGTTGTTTGATTTCTGTATGACACCGCGGACCACATGTGGTGCCCTATAAATAAGGGTTATTAATAATAATAATAATAATAATAATAATAATAAGATAATTAAAACAAAACCTTATGGTGGTCTTATTTTTCTAGTGTACCAGGAACATTGGATGTCCAGGGGCTCATAGATGCTTCTATTATACCTAAGGCTAGCATCTCCTCTAACTACTTTCAGATACACTTCTGAGTCTATTTTATGATGCTGGTGACACCTGAGTCCACATCATTAAGTTAGTCTGCCCTGGCTTTCAACTGAACAATTCCAGCACTGTATGCAGCTGGTATTGTTTTGAGACACTACTCTCCCACGGTAACATATTTAACTTCTAAATATTTCTTAGCTACCTAGAAGAAGTCAGGAAGTGTGCAAGGAATCGTAAAATTGTATTCTCCAGCAGGCTCCTACTTACAGCGCCCCCTTAAGACCACCAGTAATAGTGCCGCATACACAAATGACGTCATTGTGTGTCGGACAGTGAATGTGTACAAATTGTTAGAAGACAGCTTTTTGAACAGTCGCCTACCTCAACATGTCGCGGATGTCACTTTCGGAATAACTGCGTCGGGGTAAGTAGTGTCGGTGTATGGTAAGTCATTAAAATGACTACCACCGTTTTTTTCATGTAGCACACAAATACTTGATAGCTTATTTATACACTGAAATTTAAAGTTGATATTTGTGTGCTACATCAAAAAACTGCTAGTATTTAACTTATGTGCAAAATAATAAACTAATTTACACCCCTTGCATTGTAACATGGCTTGTCCAGAAAACTTGAGTAAGAAAACTTACTCAAGTTTTTGCCTAAGATCCTTAATGAATCAGGCCCTATGTGTTTACAAGAAATTTCAATGTGGTGGGTAAAGTGGACTTGTACAATTCTCACATTCTCAGATTCTAGTCTTTTAAAATATAAGGGTATAAAAAAGGCAATACTATTTAAATAAAGTATCTGTTTAAGGCTGCAAACTTTAGCAATTATTCAGACAAATTACATGATTTTAAATCTATCCTGCCTTACAGATGTTAGTTGTCTTGTACTTCTTCAAATCATACTTTCTTAAATCCATCTTATGAGAATGGTGTCCATGTGTATGCAGTTGGAATATATACAATTGTTGTGTTGTCTCTAATGAAGCAATGTAAGTGTAACAGATTGAACAAACAATTGAATACCAATACCATCCTTGATATCAAAAGTGCACCCTCTTTTTGATTGCTTGCACCTTGTGAAATCTAACATGTTTTATTTTGTTTATAGAATGCTTTTCTTGACTTGTTCCTCAAAACTTGTCAGTCTGAGAAGACTACTGATCCGCAGCTTCCCAGAGTCACTAAAGGTAAGTAAGTAAGTCTTCATATGCCTAGAGCTACATTGCATGTATTGTAAGTTTTTCAGGGGAGGCTGGCAAATTCTACACTGGGCACAAGCGCACTTAAATGGCCCACATTAAAGTCGCATCAGGAACCTTGTTTATGAAATCTGGCTTTCATGAGAAGGAATGCAAAGTCAGCAACATCTGATGAGCTGGTAGCTCCAATCTTATGGTATTATCATAGAACTCTGATGGGGGTTAGCAGGATAAAGAAATGCCAGCAGGTGTATTTATGAACGGATGATAGGGCGTAAATCTGGTGAAAACGCCTGTAGTCCAGCTCTTAGGGGAAGTTTTAAAATGCTGTCATTGCCTAAGCGATATCTCTTTCAGACAATATATGAGTTATTGTTATTGTACTGGGTTAATATCAAGTCATCAGCCAAATTCTTGATTCACCACAGCAATACATGTGAACAGCAAACCAGAGTTATGCACAAAGTTCAGGGTATATTGGTTTCTTCAGTGGAGAGGTGTAAGTAACCCCTTCCCAAACACCAGCCAAAATTAGACCGAATTTGAGCCCTTAAATATGCCCAAACTCCACCCCTATGAGGAATGGGTGGGACTTCTTCCTGAATCCCAGGAGGTTAATTTGTGGTAGTTTCTCACTCTGCCATAGTTATAGGGGACAATTCAATTTGGCTGCATTATTCTTGGAATAACGAGTCCTGCGCACTACTACAGTTACTATGGTACTATGCTACAGTTACTATTTTACTATGGTTAAAAGTGTACAGTATTACCATTAGTACAGTAATTTTAACGCTGATTTTTGCACGCAGCCCTCGGGGTCACAAGCTAAAATCCAAGTTAAAATTACCTTATTAATGGTAATACAATTAGCGCTGCGTTATTCTTACACTAACGTGGCCGAATTGAATCGGCCCCATAGACTGTTTTCTGATAAATTGGCCATCATTCAGCAGAATTTCACATCAACATAAAGGTGTGACTTAAGAAAGAAACCTTGTACAATATTAAAGGACTCATTTAGTGGTTGATGCATTTGCTCCCATATTGTGCGTAGCTAAATGTGCACGCACATTTATGGGCATATATTCAGTTGGACACATTTGACAATGCGTCAAGCTGTAAAACAGTAACATCTGCGCCAGACGTATAAGTGTGTATTTTTACGCCCCATAATAACATAGAGATGTGGCTTGTCAATGTTAAAATGCTGAAGTCCATTACCCTGCTTGCACACACTATAATAATTTAATGAGGTTGTCACAAACACGCTCCCAGCTGCCGTGACTTTGGGGTATTCGCTGTATGAGGTCACACACGATTTCAGCCCGCAGTCTCTCTCTACCTATCACACAGGTTATAGACCTACGTAATCGCCCCAAACACAGCGCTCTCACACCCCCAGACACTTCAGATTCTGCCACCACCTATTGGATACGGGCAATAGGACCCCAATATACTGTCCCACACTGGCACACAGGCTTTTAGTTCCACAAACTAGCAAGACCCACACCAGCACACACAGGGTTAACTCTTCACACCTCAAGACTGTTACACAAGTGTAAATGCAAGCACACACAGCTTGTTAATCAAATGTATCAACAAATCACACACTGGCATTCCAAGGGTTAACTTGGTCGAGCAATCTGTCTCTTCTAATAGGCTAATGGATTTGTTAGTGTATCAATGATGCAACTTATTAAATTATAGATTTAATATACAAAAAATACAGGGCATTCAGATATAAAGAAAAATAATGAATAAACAATTAGTAGACTGACATAACAAGCAAACACAGTTTAAAATAAACAGGTATAACAGTACAGAGCATAACTCACTTATAAACTCTATGCCTGGGGCATGCAAGGAAGATGGACAGTCCTTCAATTAGATTGATTCCCCAAGAAGCTAACAATTTTTCCCTTCAACACACAGGTTTTTAAGCCAAATTAAGTGGGATGGTCTTCACAGGGGCAGTGTTTAATTCTAATAGGGGGTAGGGCTGTCCCCTGGGTGTCACTCTACTTTGCTCACAAATATTCCCAGAGTCTTGACCTGTGGGTAATTCTTCACAGATATATCTCAGAGAAAAAACACCTCCCTCAATAAACCGGTCATAATCTCCGCACATTTAAATACCAAACATAATGGAATTATGAGAATGTGAGATACCTTTTCCAAAGATATGTGATTTTAGCTGTTCCCTGATACCACCGAACCTGTCATTCACAACCCTGGTGTGATTTCTGCTCCTCAGTTTGGAGAAACTCATGCTGCCTACCAGGATCTCCAGCTGTGACCGGCCCCACACCATCTACTCAAGTGTCCCAAAACTCTTTGAAGCCAAGACAAGTGACATGGTTATCTCCTCACACTGGGATGTGCAAAGCCATTGAGTACATTTGCATAAGACTCAATGTCTCCAAACTTAACAGCTCAATTTATCCTTGGATTCATTTGAGATAACCTATTTACACTGTAGTTATGATTTATCCCTTATAAATAACTTCAAGCTCTCTGTTCATGACAAAGGTATCATATACACATGAGACAATAGTAGATTACATGAAATATAAACATTTGTTATTTTCCCCTTTAAAAATCAAATGGGAATCTTCTTTCCTGCAGTAGTCCAAATGGAAGTGTCAAGTAATGAGAATAAACCTAACCAACTTCATATAATATAGTCACAGCATTAATGATTTAATTACTGTCAGCTGGAGGGGTCAATAAACAAACAACCAATCAGAGTGTGCTAGAAAGTGCTGCTGATAGGCATCATCAACATTATGTTTAGTTATACTTGCCCTCTAAGCACCTGCTAGAGATGTGCTTTCTAAAAGGTGTATATGCTGATGGGTCCAGGTCTAATTGAGTCACAAATGTTTGATCACTCCCTTACTTTACTCAGCCTCTCTCCGACCTCGTTCTGCCTCTCCAGGCATAAGGAGATGCAAGTCATTGGTATGCAAAAACATATGTACGAACATGTGTACGCACATTTGGTGCACATGTGATGTACGTAAATGTGTATTAGAGATGTGCACCGGCCACTTTTCGCGTTTTGGGTTCTGATTACCTTCAGGTTTTGGGTTCTAATGGGTTTTGCCAAAACACTCCCCTCAAGGTTTTGGGTTTTGGGTTCTGATTTATTTTTTAAAAAGCATAAAACTGCTAAAATCCAGATTATTGTTTTTTTTCCCACTCCTGCGCTATTATTAAGCTCAATAACATTCATTTCCACTCATTTCCAGTCTATTCTGAACACCTCACACCTCACAATATTGTTTTTAGGCCAAAAGGTTGCACCGAGGTAGCTGGATGACTAAGCTAAGCGACACAAGTGGGTGGCACAAACACGTGGCCCATCTAGGAGTGGCACTGCAGTGGCAGACAGGATGGCAGTTTGAAAAACTATGCCCCAAAGAGCACATAATGGCAAAAAAAGAGGTGCAAGATGGAATTGTCCTTGGGCCCTCCCACCCACCCTTATGTTGGGGAAATAGGACATGCGCACTTTAACAAACCAATCATATCAGCAACAGGGCCTACAAAACTGTGGCTGAAATGATTGGTTCATTTGGACCCCCACAAAATGAGCTGGCAAAGAAAAAAAAGAGGTGCTATTGGAATTGTCCTTGGGCCCTCCCACCCACCCTAAAGTTGCGAAAAAAGGACATGCACACTTTAACAAACCAATCATTTCAGCGACAGGGCCTACCAAACTACTGTGGCTGATATGATTGGTTTGTTTGGGCCCCCACACAAAAAAAGCAATTCATCTCTCCCTGTACAAAGTAAACTGGCTCTACTGAGGCAAAATGTCGTCCTCATCCTCATCCTCTGATTCCTCGCCCCCTTCAGTGTGTACTTCCTCAACCTCACACATTATCAATTCGTCCATGCTGGACTCCACAATCACAGGTCCCTCTGTAGTCTCTGGAGGGCATTGCTGGTCTTCATTGAAGAATTGATAATTCATCTTGATGAACATCATCTTCTCCACATTTTGCGGAAGCAACCTCCTTCGCCGCTCACTGACCAGGTTCCCCGCTGCACTAAAAACTCTTTCGGAGTACACACTGGAGGGGGGACAACTCAGGTAAAATAGAGCCAGTTTGTACAGGGGCTTCCAAACTACCTTTTTTTCCTGCCAGTACAAGTAAGGACTGTCTGACATGTCTACTTGGATGCTGTCACCAAAGTAATCCTCCACCATTTTTTCAATGGTGACAGCATCCAATGCAGCACAGTAGACATGTCAGCAATCGTTGGCAGGTCCTTCAGTCCGGACCAGATGTTCAAATTTGCTCCTGCCTGCTCTGCATCCCCGCCAGCGGGTCATTTAGGAAATCTCAGCTGTTTCCTCGCAGCCACAGGTGTGGAAGAAAATGAAGGAGGAGCTGTTGCCATGTCACGGTCCTCTTCAGATGACAATCTCCTGATCAGCAGGTCTTTGCACCGCTGTAGACTTGTGTCCGCCGGAAACAGAGACACAACATACGCTTTAAACCGAGGATCGAGCACGGTGGCCATAATGTATTCCTCTGACTTTAAAAGACTGACCACCCTCGGATCCTGGCAAAGCGTACAAAGGGCTTCATCCACAAGAGCTACATGCTTTGTGGAATCGCAATACTTTACCAGCTCCTCCCTCACTTTCTCCAGCTGCTTCTGCATCAGCCTGATCAGGGGAATGACCTGACTCAAGCTGGCAATGTCGGAACTGACTTCTTGTGTGGCAAGTTCAAACGGCTGGAGAACCTTGCACAACACGGAAATCAGTCTCCACTGCGCTTGACTCAGGCGTATCCCCACTCCTTTGCCTATGTCGTAGGTGGCTGTGTAGGCTTGAATGGCCTTTTGCTGCTCATCCATCCTCTGCAGCATATAGAGGGTGGAGTTCCAGCGCGTCACAACCTCTTGTTTGAGGTGATAGCAGGGCAGGTTCAGGCATTTTTGATGGTGCTCCAGTCTTCGGTAGGCAGTGGCAGAATTGCGAAAGTGTCCCGCAATTTTGCAGGCCACCGCAAGCATATCCTGCACACCCCTGTCACTTTTAAGATAATGCTGCACCACCAAATTTATTGTGTGGGCAAAACATGGCACGTGCTGGAAATTGCCCATATGTAATGCCCGCACAATGTTACTGGCGTTGTCCGACACCACAAATCCCCAGGAGAGTCTAAGTGGGGTAAGCCACTACGAGATGATTTCCCTCAGTTTCTCTAAGAAGTTGTCGGCGTTGTGCCTCTTACTGAAACCGGTGATACACAACGTTGCCTGCCTTGGAACGAGCAGGCATTTCGGAGATGCTGCTACTGATGCTGCTGCTGCTGTTGCTGCGGAAAGCGATGCATCTACCCAGTGGGCTGTTACAGTCATATAGTCCTTAGTTTGCCCTGAACCACTTGTCCACATGTCCATGGTTAAGTGGACAGAGGGTACAACTGCATTTTTCAGAGCACTGAGGACACTTTTTAGTACTTCTCTGTACATCCCAGGTATCGCCTGCCTAGTGAAGTGGAATCTAGACGGGATTTGGTACCGGGGACACAATACCTCCATCAACCGTCTAAATCCCACTCCGCTGACGGCGGACGCACGTCTAACACCAACATAGCTGTCAAGGCCGCAGTTATCCGCTTTGCCATAGGATGACTGCTGTCGTACTTTGTGCTAATGGCAAATGACTGTTGTACGGTCAATTGCTTAGTGAAAGACCAAGCGGTCTTACGACTTCCCCTCTGAGATGACCAACTCCCAGCAGCAACAGCAGCAGCGGCAGTAGTAGGCGTTCCGCTGCAGGATCCTCCGGAAGAATCCAGGATTGAAGAGGACTCAGTCATGCCAGTGACATGGCCTGCAGGACTATCTCCGATCAGGACCGAGGAGGAAATTGACGAGGAGGGTGTTGCTGGTGTGGATACAACGGCACCAAGGGATTTAGGTGTCCCTGGACTGCTGACGGTCCTAGCCACAGTTCCTGAACTAAACACAGAATTATGAATGGTCATCAGGTGACGTATAAGGGAGGATGTCCCTAGGTGGCCAAGATCCTTACCCCTGCTTATTGCAGCTTTACATAAGGTACATATGGCAATACATTTGTTGTCCGTATTGGGATAGAAATAATTCCAGACCGAAGAGGTGGATTTATTGGTCTTCTGCCCAGGCATGACGATGGGCTTTTTCATCCCATGGACAACAACTGTTTCCCCCTCTGGTGCCTCATTTAAGAAAACCACATGAGCATCCTCCTCGTCAACTTCCTCCTCAGCGCCAGCTACATCAATATCCTCCTCCTGGTGTACAACATTGACACCTTCATTATCAAAAGCTGGAACTGCACTGTGGGTGATCCTTCCAGCATATGCAGAGGGCGTTCTGCAAATGGTGGAAGGTCAGGCATCGCAACCACCAACACACTTGGACTCTGCTTGGGGATTTGTGATGCCATGTCTTTAGAAGGCAGAGTTGTTTGCTGCGTTTTTGATGACAGCTTAACTCTCTTAACTCTCTTAAATTTTCTAGAGTGGGGGGGAGGAGGAGGGATTAGATCGTTGTGTGAAGCTGAACCACTAGTCATGAACACGGGCCAGAGCCTAAGCCATTCCTTGCCACTCCGTGTCGTAAATGGCATATTGGCAAGTTTACGTTTCTTCTCAGATGATTTTAATTTCTTTTTTTTGATCATTTTAGTGACCTTTGGCTTTTTGGATTTTACATGCCCTCTACTATGACATTGGGCATCGGCCTTGGCAGACGACGTTGATGGCATTTCATTGTCTATGTCATGAGTAGTGGCAGCAGCTTCAGCATTAGGAGGAAGTGGTTCTTGATCTTTCCCTACTTTATCCTCCAAATTTTTGTTCTCCATTATATGCAGCACAAGAGAGCGTACCCCTAAACCACACACACTCTGCAAAGCCTTTAAAAATTATATGCGGCACAGGAGAGTACCACTGGACTGGAGTTATACGGCTGTACCACTGGACTTATACGGCAGGATCAGTGGACTTATACAGCAGTACCACTGGACTTATACGGCAGGATCAGTGGACTTATACAACAGTACCACTGGACTTATACGGCAGGATCAGTGGACTTATACAGCAGTACCACTGGACATATACGGCAGGATCAGTGGACTTATACAGCAGTACCACTGGACATATACGGCAGGATCAGTGGACTTATACAGCAGTACCACTGAACTTATACGGCAGGATCAGTGGACTTATACAGCAGTACCACTGGACTTATGCGGCAGGATCAGTGGACTTATACGGCAGGATCAGTGGACTTATACAACAGTACCACTGGACATATGTGGCAGGATCAGTGGTTATCTTCTCACACTGGGATGAGCAAAGCCATCAAATACATTTACATCAGACTCTCTGTCTTCACATTTTACACTTTAACAGCTCAATTTGTCCATGGATTCATTTGATATAACTTATTTACACTGCAGTTATGATTTATCCCTTATAAATAACTGCAAGCTCTCTATGTTCACGACATGGTACTATTCTCTTGCATACATAATGAATAAGAAGAGATACTGAGAATTACATTTAGCATACAGAACAAAAATATACTGTGCAACTTTTCCTACAAAACAAGAACAGACATGAGAATTGTATACAGTATGCAAACCAAGAGAATTTGTCCAGAGAAAAAAACAAGACACTAAGGGGGGTATTCAATTGTTAGCGAAATCCCCGGAAAAACGAGCGCTCAAAATATATTAGCGTTAATACGGTAATATGCAGTACCACTGGACTTATACGGCAGGATCAGTGGACTTATACAAGAGTACCACTGGACTTATACGGCAGGATCAGTGGACTTATACAACAGTACCACTGGACTTATACGGCAGGATCAGTGACTTTATACAGCAGTACCAGTGGACTTATACGGCAGGATCAGTGGACTTATACAGCAGTACCACTGGACTTATACGGCCGGATCAGTGGACTTATACAGCAGTACCACTGGACTTATACGGCAGGATCAGTGGACTTATACAGCAGTACCACTGGACATATATGGCAGGATCAGTGGACTTATACAGCAGTACCACTGGATTATACGGCAGGATAAGTGGACTTATACAACAGTACCACTAGACTTATACGGCAGGATCAGTGGACTTATACAACAGTACCACTGGACTTATACGGCAGGATCAGTGACCTTATACAGCAGTACCAGTGGACTTTTACGGCAGGATCAGTGGACTTATACGGCAGTACCACTGGACTTATACGGCAGGATCAGTGGACTTATACGGCAGTACTACTGGATTTATACGGCAGGATCAGTGGACTTATACGGCAGTACCACTGGACTTATACAACAGTACCACTGGACTTATACGGCAGGATCAGTGGACTCATACAGCAGTACCACTGGACTTATACGGCAGGATCAGTGGACTTATACGGCAGTACTACTGGATTTATACGGCAGGATCAGTGGACTTATACGGCAGTACCACTGGACTTATACAACAGTACCACTGGACTTATACGGCAGGATCGGTGGACTTATACAACAGTACCACTGGACTTATACGGCAGGATCAGTGGACTTATACAACAGTACCACTGGACTTATATGGCAGGATCAGTGGACTTATACAGCAGTACCACTGGACTTATACGGCAGGATCAGTGGACTTATACAGCAGTACCACTGGACTTATAAGGCAGGATCAGTGGACTTATACGGCAGGATCAGTGGACTTATACAACAGTACCACTGGACTTATACGGCAGTATCACTGGACTTATACAGCAGTACCACTGAACTGAGCAGTACAGCAACACAGGACTGAGCAGGACAGAGCACAGGACAGCACCACTGGACTCAGCAGGACAGAGCACAGGACAGCACCACTGGACTCAGCAGGACAGCACCACTGGACTCAGCAGGACAGAGCACAGGGCAGCACCACTGGACTCAGCAGGACAGAGCACAGGACAGAACCACTGGACTCAGCAGGACAGAGGACACCACCACACACCCTCCCTCTTCCCTCTCCAATGCCCGAGTGAAGATGGCGGCGGGAAGCAGGGAATAATAGGAATCCGGATCTCGCAAGATCCGACGGCGGGATGATGACGTTTTGCCTCGTTCTGAGTTTTGCGTCGGGCGGGAATCCCCGAATAGTGCTCGGATCGGCACTGTTCGGGGGTGTTCGGATTGTTGAAATCCAAACCCGCTCACCCCTAATGTGTATCTCATGCAAATAAAAAAGTATGTCAAGCTCTAAATGAGCCCCTAAATCTTAAAGGAAATTGCATACTGGTCCAATTCATTAGTGTGATTGTACAGTCGGTGGACCTGATTCATTAAGGAATGTAAAGCATAAAAAATTTGTAAATTTGCATCTTAGCAAAACCATGTTACATTGGAAGGAGTGCAAATTTAAAATGTGGGGACAGTGTTACCTTAAGTGCAAAATAATAAACTAATTTCCACCCATTGCATGGTAACATGGTTTGTCCAGGAGCAAATTTACTTGTTTTTTTGCTTTGCTCTCCTTAATGAATGTGTTCAATAATCATCCAAAAAGACACTAATTCGATCTCTCAGATGTTTCATTTTTTCATTATTGTTCCAGCTTTTACATCTGAAAACCTTTAATTTAGTATGTGTTTTCTAGAACTTAAAGCCTTGATGAGCCTAGATTAATAAACACATGTAATATATATTCATACCTACCAACATATGGGTAGGTGACATCGGGGCAGGGGTCATGGCCATGGCATGGCAGGGTGCAGGGCCACGGCACTGTTGAACAAACACCTACCTAATTTCCCAGAGCTCTCAAATAAGGACTGTCCTGCCTAAATTGGGGTGATTGGGAGGTATTGTAACAAGGAAGGTAGGCATCCTAGGTTTCTGTTTTTTAAAAATATGCAATATTGTTTAAAAAATATGCACCAGTGTACAAATTTCAGATTTTTAAACTCCACCCATCTCTTATAAGTTCAAGAAAGGCAAAATGGGTCACTTGTCCTTCTACTCCCCTAGCCAGCCTAATCTTGCATTTAGACGTAAGAAACATAATTTTATAACATGTCATAATCATCGGAATGTACATTATTTAGGTGTAGTTACATGTGTCCCTTTTATTTGCTGGAAATATAGGTGTCTATAAAATACATGTACAGAAGGGTCCATTTACCCCTAATCTGTCTGTTAATACCCGGGGGTAAATGTATCATACCTCGATTTGTACAAGTCGCCGGAAATCGGCGAGATGACAGCTTAAATTTAAAGCGGCGCTGCCTTGTAAAGGCAAGTTTCCCTTTACAAGGCAGCGCCGCTTTAAATTTAAGCTGTCATCTCGCCAATTTCCGGCGACTTGTACAAATCGGGGTATGATACAATTACCCCCCGGTCTTGTTTTATTTCTGTGTTTTTCCAATTGTAAGGCGCTGCAGAATATATGTATATAATAATATAGCAAAATGTTTCCTACCTGAACACATTCTCACTGTGCCCATCATGCAGGTATGTGGGGCTTTGCATCATATCATCCATGACAACCCTTTCAGACTACAGGTTCTGGTGGATCAGTGGCCAGAATTCACTTCTGTCATATGTCGCCCCCCATTTGAGGTGAGTTAAAAAAGGGAGAAGTTTGTATGAATGGTTAACTAATTCAGTACTTACACATCCTGTAATACAGAATGAGCACGGAATCAGTAGATTTCTTTCAAATATTGGTAGTTATATTCATTTATTTTTAAACATGTATGTTCTATAATTTAGACAGGACCCTGGAATCTCCATGAATTAAAATTGATTTAGTGTTTAGAGATTAGGGGAAGTTAGAAATTAAACATTAGGCTTTTTAAGTGCACAATGCTAGTATTTTGTGGACCTATGTAACATTTCCCTAAAAGACAGTGGCAAGTTAAAATTACCGTTGGCCCAAACTCCATATTATATTTTCATGTTTAAACACACACTGAAACACTTAATTCTGTAATATCCACTGTGGATTGCTTCTTAGTATGCACAGAAAGCTTCATGCTTCAGCACCAAGAACCGCTTCCATTGGAACATGCAGCAAGCCCATCACATGACCCAAGTAACAGAGAGCAGGTTTACTGTGGTAAATGACCAAATTACCATAACCTTCTGTGGGAATTTGGTCTTTTACAATGTTCACCTTTTCATATATACTTTGCCTTGCAGGTCTACAACTTTACTGTACAGCATAAGAAGGGGGGTGGGGTATGGGAAGCTGATGGTCTTTTTATCATCAGGTGGAGCCAGAGTCTACTCCAAGAAAGAGGTAGCCCAGCAAAGGACTCCAGGGTTAACCAACTAAAGATTAAATCCTGGAGTACCTCTAGAAGAAAAAGAGGTGTGCGGACACATATGCTGCTCATTCAGATCAGGACACATCTCCAACTTTGAATATGGATGGATATAAGCATTTTTTGATTGCAAGGGAATGTATTTATGGTTTTTTGTCTAATTGTATATGTATGTGCAGATGTCTGACTACATCAGTGATGGCCAAACTGATATAATTCAAGGGCCAAATGTGCACCCTCCAAACTTCAAAAGCGCTGCATATATATGGGCAGCACAGTGGCTAAGTGGTTAGCAATTCTGCCTCACAGCGCTGGGGTCCTGAGTTCAATTCTCGACCATGGCCTTATCTGTGTGGAGTTTGCATGTTTTCCCTCTGTTTGCGTGGGTTTCCTCTGGGTGCTCCAGTTTCCTCCCACACTCCAAAAACATGCTAGTAGGTTAGTTGGCTGCTATCAAAAATTGATTCTAGTCTCTCTCGATCTCTGTTTGTGTGTGTTAGGAAATTTAGACTGTAATGGGGCAGAGACTGATGTGAATGAGTTCTCCGTACAGTGCTGCGGAATCAGTGGCGCTATATATATAAGTGGTGATAGTGATGATGATGATGATGATGATGATAATGATGATGATGATATTATCCTTAATTTTAAGAATGAAAAAACAGCTCCAAAATGACCTTGACAACCCCAGTCACTCATCCCATACCCGCACATCCCCATAACTTTCTACATAATGCCAACACATGCCACTCACAGTTCCCCATATACCACACAGACCTTCCCACATGCCACATGTCTTGTGCAGTAGAGCTGAGCAGACCTACACGCAAACTCATCAACCCAAGTATCTTCAGATCTGTTGCTTGTTAAATCGGTTGTGCGTACACCTGAATTATGTGCATTCTGAAACAAACACACATTGCGCTCAGTATGCATGTCTTGATGAATCAGGCCCGTAGAGTTAACTATCTGAATGGCCCTGCATCATGTAAAGAAGATGGTAGCAGTATTTCCAGCTATCCTATTGGGGTACTTTGAATCAAAGGATTCCAGATGAGACCACGTCTGCACAAAGAAGTATCACAGTGATTCTCTAACAAAGTAGAGAAATGCACAGCTTTGATTGATGGACTCAAACAAGGAGCAGGGTCAGTGAATTCAGTCATACTTGCCTACTTTTTAGACCTTCCCTCTGGGACAGGTGAAAGGATGTGATGATGCAATTTGAGTCATCATCGGGCCATCCCCTACCATGCAATGATGAAATTCACATTACCGTGCTACTGGGAACGGACTATGATGATGTACATTACGTTAAGGCCTCGTCCACTTCCAACAGAAGTGATGTGGGATCTGGGAAGATGATCTACTCTCCCAGGAGTCTGGTTGGAAATTCAAGAGAGTAGGCAAGTATGCCTACAGTATAACAGATGACTGCATTCTCAGCTTTTTGACCTATATGTTATTCCATCAGGACATCAGATATGGGAGGAGCTTCAGCTGTCTATAGTGATTTAGGGAGGTAACATAGATACAATGAAATTTTAATTTCAACAATGTATTTTGTCTCCATGATTTAGATTTGAAAATTTCACTTTGGGTTCTTAGTGATCCTTTAAAGACTCTCTATCTTTCTGTAGGAAATGACAGACCCCTTGGATCCTTACACCAACACATACTTTGTCTTCAGTAAAGACCCACAGAGCCTGCACCACATGTTGCAAGATCCCCAGACTGTAAAATGGAACCAGGAGTTACAGATCCAAGGTGAGAGGAAAAATTACAAAAGTTATTACAGAGAGAAAGGAATTTTGACTATGGACTTGAAAACATGACGTCAGCTTTCCTGGTACCCCAAAAATAAGATCTAGGTAAAAAATTATTTGCTAGAAAAGATGTGCTATCAATACATTTAGTGGAGATCTTTAAAAAAAAATGTTTAAATCATTGCCTTACAAAGCATCCAACTTCCTCTCTCCAACAAGTATGGGGCTTCTGCATCTTTGTAAATGGTTTCTTTATCTGTTTATTTATTTATCAGTGTTGTCTGGTTTTCCACTCACATGCTCCATGTATGTTTCAATTACAGTAGCTGATTTTATTTGGTAGCCTATCTATATGTGCATATGTTTCTCTTTTCTCTACTTCTCTTACAGAACATTCACAGAATACAACAAAGTTTATTATTATATTGTACTTTGGTCCCACCAAGCAAAGTCATAGTCAGGGCCCAGTTTTAAATGAAAAAAGTGCATAGCATGGCTTTCACAAAGTACACGCAGGCTCTCATTTATAATTAAAACTAATAAAAAGAAGCAAAAAAGATCTTTAAAGCTGCTCTCATCTGGGAAGTTTGATTGGTCTATTTGATCAATTTGACCAATCTGACCAATTACTGTACCGTTTATGGGCAAAGTATACAATTGTATCAGAGCTGATTTGTGTATGGTGAAAAACCGAGTCAAGCAATAACTGCCACTTCCATATGTGTGGAGTATTCATTCAACCAAGTATTGCAGGTAGGTGAATGTGCACACTGTCTGCATACCAATCTGGCTATTCAGTGCACATCCTGAACAACCAGAGCAATGCAATTGTGCCACCCATGTGGTTCACTGGTCAATATAAAACTAAATATGGAGAAAATAGATCATACTTACCAACTCTCCCGGTATGTCCGGGAGACTCACGCATTTCGGGTGGGTCTCCCGGACTCCCGGGAGAGTGTGGCAATCTCCCGCATCTGTCCGAATTAGGGCCAAAATGCTGCGGTTTGGCCCCGCCCCCCTGTCAAATGATGCGATTTGCGTCATTATGCCAAAATGGCACAATTTCAGAGCCCCGCCTCCCGCACGCTCACCTGCCACAGAGAGTCTCCCGGACACCAACTGAAAAAAGTTGGTAAGTATGAAATAGATGGGAAGTAGGTAGGGGAGAGTTCTCCAAGCTCTTGGTATTGCTTGGTGTGTCTTGTTTAAGCAATGGTATCTTGTCATGATTGTGAGGATACTGGGTTATTTTTCAGCTCTTTTACTGTTGGTTTGCCCAGAGGCAGTTTTATGTACCAGACTGGCACATATGATACAAAATCACCTAGGCTAATAGTTGTTAAAGTAAAACCGTACTTTGTTGTAATTGAACATCACTTGTTTAAATCACTTTTACAGAACAAGTACCAACGGGTTTACCACACCACAACCTAGCATAGAAGCCTAATAGACAATAGGAGAGAAAGCGCAGGACAAATAGTATAGATGTTATATAAAAAAAAAAACAACACTGGACTAGTATGCAAAAGTAATGTTTACAGCTCTTTCAGGAAAAAAATGCAGGGAGGCGAAAGACTACTGGGGCAGATAAAAACTTACCCTAACACTATCCCTAGATGTCAGAGTGGTCCGCTTGTGAAGATAGGCTGTAGGTTCCAACTTGGCTGTAAACTCCGATGGTGGAACACATGTGGACCACAAACCAGAGGTGGATGGATCGCAGTTTGAGAAAAAAGAAAGAAGATGAGGGGGTGTATAGCAATGGTATAACCCTACGCGTTTCATCAGCTGAACGGACTTTTTCAAGGATGGGCTTGTAGCTGACACTGAGGTTACAAATACTCTCTGCAGCCTTCAATAAAAAAACAAAACAAAAACTTTATTAGGAAAAAACTTTATTAATAAAAAACTTTATTAATAAAAACTTTATTAATAAAAAACGTACAAGGACATGAAAAGACATGTAGCTTGTCAGTCAGTAGATTGCTTTCAATTCATTTGAAAAAAAAATTATACAATAGGTTAAAAAAGAGAAAAGGATGTTTATATCAAAAGGTATTGATAGAAATAGTTTTAAAAATTATTATAAAAATGAACTGAGTTCAAAATCAAGATTTAGACCAGAAGGCGCCAGTCTTTTAAGTTGGAAGATCCATTTAGATTCTATTTGTGAAATGTATTTTGTAAAATCTCCTCCTCTCCAGCTTTATTTGACTTTTTGTATGCCAGCAAAAATATGTCCTTTTGGGTTAGATTTATGGTGTAATAAATAGTGATTTGATACACTGTGAGTGGTCAGACCTTTTTTAATATTGTTGATATGTTCCATTATTCTGACTTTCAGTTTTCTTTTTGTCTGACCTATATATTGGAGTCCACAAATGCACTCCAATATATATATAGCACCCTCCGTATTGCAGTTTAAATTAGATTTGATAGACAAAGTTTTTTGGTTGCTATTGGAGGTAATGCTAGTGATAGGTTTTGCAGCATATACATTGATTACAGTAAAAAAAAAACTGGAGTAAGTCTGTTGTTCGCCGTGTCATTGGAGACTGGGATATAGCTACTGGTGAGGAGGTTTCGAAGATTATCTGCTTTTTTGTAGATAATTCTGGGCTTATCTGGTACAATGGAATTGATTTCCTTGTCCATCTTAAGAATATGCCAATGTTTCTTGAAGGACATTTCCAATGGTAAGGTATTACTGTTAAACTTTGTAATGAATGACAGGTTCATATTCGAAAAATGGTTTGGGAGGTTTGTGGTTAAGGAGGTCTTTTTGTTCTAATGGTTTCCACCTTTTAAAGCTTGATGTACCATTTTTTCATTATACTCTCTCTCTAGAAAACGTTCCTTCAGTTCTTTACTTTGTTTCAAGAAAACATCTTTGTATGTACAGTTTCGACGAATTCTTTTAAATTGACCACTCGGGATGTTTTTTATCCACCTAGGGTGGTGATTGCTATTTGCCAGTAGAAAATTATTCGTATCAACTGGTTTGACAAAGGTTTTTGTTTGTAGAGAGTCATGTTCAATATAGATTTCTAGGTCTAGAAAATTAACTCGTTCCCGACTGGTGTTAGATGCGAATTCTAAATTGAGACTATTGTCGTTAACATAGACAATACATTTCTGAAAGTCTTCGTTGGAGCCATCCCAAATAAAGAACACGTCGTCTATATATCTGTACCACATAATAAGATTTTTCGAGAATGGGTTGTTATTCCAGATATAGTCATCCTCCCATTTGGCGACGAACAGATTCACGTAACTGGGTGCAAAACGTGTTCCCATAGCGGTTGCTTTAAGTTGTTTATAATAATTTCCATCGAACCAAAAGTAGTTATGTTGTATAATAAATTCAATAGCACTGAGGATAAAATTTGTTTGTTCATTTTCCAGCTGTGTGTGGGTACAAAGATAATGGTAAGTATGGGCACATTCGTCCGTATGGTCTATGATGGTGTACAGTGACTTAACTTCACATGTTCCTAGAGTATAGGAATTCCTCCATGTGGTTTGGTTAAGTGCCTGCAAAATATTAGTGGAGTCTTTAAGGTAGCTACGTTGAAGGGTAACTAAAGGCTGTAAGAATGTATCGATGTATCCTGATAGGTTATAGGTAATGGATTGAATTCCAGAAATAATAGGGCGGCCTGGAGGGTTGTGGAGGGTCCCCTTGAAGTTTTTCATACATTTGAGTGTCTGATAATAGATTGTAGGCCTCTTTGATGTAGTTTTCTCTATCCCTAATTACAATCCCCCCACCTTCTTTCAGCTGGTTTTATGATAATGTCTTTATTGTTTTTAATTTCCTTCAATGTTTGTATTTTTTCTTTAGACATATTAGTCTTGGCTTTAGACTGGGAGGATGGGAATGATTCAATGTCTTTTTCAACCAGCATTTGAAATGTTTCTATAAATGGACCTTTCATCTGATTAGGGGAAAAAATGTTTGATGGTTTACATGAAGTGTGAGTGTATTTGTTATTGGGATCGTTAAGTTGGGATACAATAGGATTCCTCATAAAGTGTTTTTTCCAGACAAAGTTATCGTATGAATTTATGTGTATCGATAAACATTTAAAATGTATCTGGCTTGGACTGTGGGCCCTAAAACAGTGAGTGTTTACCACTATTAAATCTCCCATTTAATTAAATGAAATCTTAGTGTTTTTCTCCTAAATACTCCTCAGTATAACTCCTAAAATAACTCCACAGCTCCTTACATCTGTGATCGGCCAATAATAAGCTCCTCTCTTCCCCTCTGATTACCCCTTCTCACGCACGTATCCAAGACTTCTCCCGTGCTATCCCCCTCCATTGGAAGAAGCTCCCTTGCTCCATCAGAACATCCCCCAATCTGTCCAGTTTCAAACGGACATTAAAAGCCCACATTTTCTTAAAAGCCTTTCAGTCACCCGCTTAAATACCCACCTTGTCGGCTACTTCTCCCTGTCACAGATTAAGGGTATTTGCTTACTGATTTTTGCACTACTCACCAAAGAGGTGCGGAGTCTAACGTGTTCCTGGTCTTCACCAGGGACCCCCGCAAGGAAGTGCGGTCTTAGCTGCGGGAACACGCAGGTCGCGGTCCTCCAAGGGAGTAATCAGTGAAGCAGTAGATGAAAGCGGTGTCGTACACGCCGTGTCCAAACCGTGAATTCAGGAGATGTCCAAGAAAAAATTCAAAGCCGTAGTCAGGGTAGCCGGGTCGGGGTCAGAAGCACAGGAGGAAGAATCAAATATCAAGCTGAAGTCAAGTTCACAGGGAGCACAGAACAGGAGTAGTAAGTAACAAGCCGGGTAATACACAGGAAGCGCTGGAAACGGTACACAGGAACGCTGGAGCTAGGATGAGACCTAATACTCTGGCACTCTATGTGCCAGAGTGAGGCTTTTATACAGCTGCAGTCCAATCATTGGCGGTGGTGACGCTAAACACCACCGCCGGAGTTACTAGGAAGCGTTCCGTTGCCTAGCAACGGAACGCGCGACCGCTGACCCGGAAGTACGCCCGGTTGCCTGGCAACCGAGCGCTCTGTCACAGAAGCAGACGTCCGTCTCTGTGCGGCAGACATAGCACGGAGACGGCGTCTGACAGTACCTCCTCCCCTACTTTGTTGGATAGATCTTTGTTCGAGAAACTGTTTCAATAGCCGTGGGGCATGGAGATCTTCTTTTTGCACCCAGGATCTCTCTTCTGGCCCTAAGCCTTTCCAATGTACTAAGAATTGGTGTCGTCCATGGAGGATACGGAAATCCAGGATGCGACTTACTTCAAATTCTTCACCTTCCGTAGTACGTACAGGAACTGGACGATGAGGCGACTGATGAAATTTGGCAACCGAGCGCTCTGTCACAGAAGCAGACGTCCGTCTCTGTGCGGCAGACATAGCACGGAGACGGCGTCTGACACTCCCTCTCATCCCTTCCTCCCCCTTCCTGACTCTGTCTCCATTTCACCTGTTTCTCTGTTTCTCCCTTGTGGCTCTCAGTCTGTCTACTCCTCCCTTTAGATTGTACGCTTTTAAGCAGGACCTTCTCTCCTCCTGTTTCCACCACGTTTAACTTTGCTCTCCAGCAACTCAGCCCACCTCCTCTTGGACCTTCTGCCCTCTGACTCCTCTCGCTTTTCTCTGCACCTCTCAGTGGTTCTTGGCATGTCATCCGTGCTCAATCTTTTGGCCTCAGGTTACTAGCTTTTGCTTATTATCCCTCACCCTCACCCTTTCTCTCTAGCTGTGCTTTGAGCTTCTGGAGTTATAGTGCTTATTGTTAATTGTACCGTTCTGTTTCACCTTGTACTGTGCTATTGTTTGTCATTGTACGACACTACGGACACTTTGTGGCACCCTATAAATAAACATTAATAATATTAATAATAAGTATAGCCTCATTTATTGCTTGAATTTATCCTGAGAGTGAGGGGATATCAGGAATGTGTTTATTACATGTGACACACTTTGTGTGCATTTTACTTAAAGTTCACCTAAAGTTTGCCTAAACATTTGCTTCTTCACTGACATGCAACTGGAAGGCACATAATGTGTCTCATTAAAAGTATTGCGAGAGACTCAGCCACTGCACAATTTGAAATGATGTGTAACTCTCGGACACAGCGCATACCTGCGGGGGGATATGAAGATGAATCCAGGAGATAATTAACATGAAACGTGAAGTTTCCAGCATGCCCAAGCTGCCAGTACTCAGGATGTGTTGCCAGAACTTGCAAATATTGTGGCGTGGATAACAGAAGGAGAAATTGGGCAGAGTGGCCAAGGAGGAGGTAGGTACAGCTACTGTGGAGTTGGCTGACATACCCTGAGGAATCACTGTTCTTGCACAGCTGCTGAGCCTGCTGGAGAAGAGAAAACATACAGTGAGTGTGAGTACTTTGTGCTTGAGAGCCCTAGTGGTTTATTTACTAAATGGCGGTTCTGAAGAACTGCCGATTCCTGGCACATTTAAGTAATTTTTAAAACTGTTCTTTTATTAAAGACATGGCCCCTCAGGTTTTGTCTTTAATAAAATTGCCGTTTGAAGAAAATGACTTCAAAGTATACAGACATAAAGAAAGGCAGACGCATTATATAGAACAGTTAAAGGGATAAGCAGGCAAATAAAACAATTATACAGCTACATTTAGGCAAGGAAGCAGTACAGGTATACAGATAATTAGGCATATATACAGATAGGCAGAAAAATACTTATATACATGCAGAGATGGATAGAACTGGAACAGAATGCAGACAGAGAAATACAGTATGATAGCCAAACTGATAAGTAAAGGAAGAATAGGACAGGCAACCACAAGCATATAAAACTGGGTCAGGCTGACAGATGTAGACAAGGCAAAACAATAAATAAAGCAGACAGCAGCAACCAGTGAATCTCCAGCTGTTGTTCCAGCATGTCCATGTAGCTGAAGCCGAGAGCCATAGGTTGCATGTGGTTTTTCAATGAGGAAATAATCTCTTCCGACTACATCACTGTAGGCTAAGCACAAAATAAAAAGGGGATGAGCAGAGTTGGAGCAATTACTACATGCATGGGGTAAAGGCAGGGCCCATAGAGGCTTGTTTCTCTGGTGGGCCAATGGGACACTTTCAAAAGTGAACTTTAATTTGCTGGAATTTTTAAAGAAGTACAAGCTTAATGCTGTAACTAAGCTCGGGTTGCTTTCTATTACCTGTTGCCCTTTTCAGTGCAATTTTGTTTACTGTTGAACTGTGTGTCTAGAATTGCCACCTCTTCAGTTTTTAACTGCACGGTTCAGATTTACATACCTCTGCCTAATTTTTGATACAGTGCCTGGGTCTTACAAGTCCTCATACCAAGAGATTTTTATTGTCCAGAACGGTCCACACGAATAGCACAACCAGTGGAGAGACAAGGTGGATGGACAAGGCCTCCACACTGCATCTATCCCTCTAGGCCTCCACCCATATATATGGATTAATTGTTTACTGCATACCAGTGCAGACATTTTTTACTTCTGTGTGCTGTGATGGACATGGGACACATCACTGATGGTCAGGTGCAAATTTCACATTGGAAACTCAATTCTCTTGCTGATACTCAAAAGCAGAAAGAGTGATTGTATAGCCTAAGCCTTTAGGTCCACAAGAAAGCTGTTTTTTTCTACATAACATTCATTCTGGTCCTGAATTCAATAAAGTGACTGGGAGGCTATAAATTCTGGGAACCAATTCTAATGGTTCCCAGTAGGTTTCCAGGAGAAGGGGAAGTTTGGCATATATTTTTGACGCGCAGGCTGGTAGTGAATACTGTATGGGACACAGGATGGTGCTACACAATTTGAGGGCAGAGGCTGGTGGCATTTAATATAGGGATACAGGCTGTTGTTTGTGTGCACAGGTTTTTATATAATGTAACACCCCTTCACTCTGACCCTGAGAAGGGTGTTGCAGATATAGAGTGTGTGTGTTGCTCACTCTCTCTTTTGATGATGCAGTGCCTTCACCCAAATCTTCTCTGCTGCACTCTGTTGGGACTTGGAACACCCCCTTGAATCCACACAGACCTCTCAGGAATAACTTGACACTGCATATAAATAAAAAATCACTGTGGTGCATTTATTAAGAGGGAATGGTATTGGAAACATAGATTTGAATTTCACCGGTGGCAGGATGTGAACAGTTTGAAATGTTCAAAATGCAATATACAGTTTAATCACAAATACAGCTCTCAATCGTTATAGCAATGCAACTCAGTCAGAAGACTCTCAAACCCGCAACTTGTCGATCACGTTGTTATCTATGAGAAGCCTTGCAATATTCATATATGTATATTCACAAAACAAAATACCCTCTGGCGCTTAATAGGCTAGTACAATCTACACACTCGGGGGGATCTGTTCTCCCCCAGCTATGCCAACCCATGGGCGATGTTGAGGATGTCCTCATGTGGGGAGGCTAGTTCGGTCCTCTATGGTCATTATAAAGATGATTTGTTTATTATTTGGAAAGGTGGGGAAGCGTGAGCACTGGAATTTGTTAATTTTTTAAATGGCAATAATTATAATTTGAAATTAATTTATAAGTATCACGCTATGCATACTGAGTTTCTGGATGTCTCCCTGTCGGTCATGGGCAATACCATATCCACTTCAAATTACTTTAAAAAAGTTGATTGCAGTAACTATCTACATTTTTCAAGTGCTTATTATTTTAAGTGGAAGAAAGGGATCCAGAAAGGGGCAGTTTATACGGCTCCGACGGATTTGCTCCAATGAGGATATATTTTTGGAAAATGAGAAAAAAAAATTTTTGATCGGGGTTACCCAATTAAATTGGTAGATCAAGCACTCAGGGAAGTCAAATTAATGAATAGAAGTACTTTACTGACACCTAAAATAGTGACTATGAATCTGAAAAAGATTGAAAAAAACATCACTAATCCATTAAATACCATAGAAGAAAATAATGATGTTATTACTAATTCTGAATGGACTTTTGTCTCAAAATATAGTAAAGCCTCAATAAATGTCAAGAGAATTATTGCTTCTAAATATGTAATTTTGAAACAAGATCCATTGTTAAAAACCTTGTTACCTGAAAAATCAATGGTGATTTTTAAAAAAGCCAATAATCTGAAAGATTTACAAGGCCTTAGTTTTTTAAAATCTAAAACAAACACTTGGAAATTCAATATTCTGGGAAACCAAGGAACAGATGAGATGAGTTCTGAGTGGTTTTCCGCTACCCCAAGTGGTTGCTATAAATGTGGTAGTCAACGATGCATTACATGTAAACATATAACCAATAGGTTTCATTCTGTTACATCTGGCGATAAATAATTTAAGATAAAAGAATTTATTAATTGTACCTTTACCTTTGTAATTTACCTGTTGAAGTGCAGTTGTAATCTGCTATACATAGGCAGAACAACAAGAACATTAAAAATAAGGTTAAATGAACATAAACGTGATATTTTAAATGGTTTTAGGGCACATAGGGCTAGATTTACTAAGCTGCGGGTTTGAAAAAGTGGGGATGTTGCCTATAGCAACAAATCAGATTCTAGCTGTCATTTATTTAGTACCTTCTACAAAATGACAGCTAGAATCTGATTGGTTGCTATAGGCAACATCCCCACTTTTTCAAACCCGCAGCTTAGTAAATCTGGCCCATAGTGTCTCTCAACACTATGTGCTCAAACATAATTGTAACCAAGACTGTTTATTTAAAATATAAATAATGAAATAAATGAAAAACAGAAAGAAATTAAGTGCTCCATAAAAACTTGATCAGACCCTTTGGAGGGGAGGGAATATATTGCCTGATAAAACAAGGTTTGAGTTCATTATTTATTCATTCCACAAGCTTTCTCACTGAACAAATATATCTAATCCCTATTGTTTATATTATCATACACTAACTTTCTAAATGTATATGATACAATATTGTTCATATATATATATATATATATATATATATATATATATATACAAGTTAACTCGTGCATGATACTCATTCATTCTAGTCAAATCAAGCTACTTAAGGTGTTAAAAAGGTTCTTGTCATGCATTTGGGCCTAGCCCAGGCCTCCTCAGGAGAAGAGCGTTACTTCCCGACGCAAGCGCCCTTTTTTAACGTGGTTTTGTCCACATGTCACCACCTCATCATTTTTCTCCATCTCCTCATCCTTCATCTTCATCGCCACATCCTTCATCAAGCTACTTAAGGTGTTAAAAACTCCCCACTGTCACCCCCGGCAACCACCAACCACTCCCAACTGTCACTTCTCCTTCAAGAAATATATAGGTCAGTGTATAACTCTGCCCAGCAGGTGGCGCTGCAGCTTGTTTTTTTTTTCCCACACACACCACTAGGCATTTATATAGTAGATATATATATATATATATATATATATATATATAATCATCATTTATTTATATAGCGCCAGCAAATTCCGTAGCGCTTTACAATTGGGAACAAATATTAATAAGACAATACTGGGTAATACATACATACAGAGAGGTAAGAGAACCCTGCTGGCAAGCTTACAATCTATAGGACAATATATATATAATATATATTATATATATATATATATATATATATATATATATATATATATATATATATATATATATAAATCCTATATCTGTATATATATATGTCAATATACCTATATGTGTATATATACATATATATATATACATATATATATATATATATATATATATATATATATCTCAATATACCTATATATATATATATATATATATATATATATATATATATACAAGTTAACCCGTGCATGATACTCATGCATTCTAGTCAAATCAAGCTACTTAAGGTATGTATCTGTTTAGTCAGTTATTTGATGTCTAGATTAGACTGATTTTTATTCATACTAACCAGGTTAGCATATTGTGTCTAGTATCCCTTAAGGGATTTGGATTGTGGTTTATCTGAGCATCGTCAGTATTTTACTATTAATGTACTTTTTGTATGGGGAATATGCTAACTAAAATTATATGCTTCCCATGCTTTATATGTTATTTTAATTACCTTTGGTATGTTCATGATTTAAATAGCGCTGTGCACTTTGTTTATATTATTGTTCTGTATTCCGGAAATGATGTAAGACTCGGAGCTAAACCGAAAGTGACATATCGCAAATGGGCGGAAGTGATGTGGATACCGGGCGTTAATGGAGGCCAAGGAGATCCGGCCAGTCTTTGGGGAAAATGAAACCTCCGGATATCACTGATTGGTAGTAGGGACTATAAAAAACGGGGAATCATGTCCCAAACAACACTTACCCTTTTGATAAAGTCTATTGTGGACGAAACGCGTCAAGGAGGCAGTGCTCTTTTCTGTGTGTTCCAGCCAGCAGTGGAGAGGGAGTCTTTATCCTACTTTCGGTTTATGCTTGGACTAATTGGGAACTTTCTACCAAAGATAAGCCTGCTTATATTTTATTCAATGTACGGGCAATTTATTTGTCTTATTGGAATGTGCCATGTCTATTAAATTTTACTATTTTCTATAAAATTATGCACTTGTCATGAATGTACTACACTATTGTGTTGTTATTTCCATTTGAGCCCTAGTGTGAAATCCACTCAGAGGCAAG
This sequence comes from Mixophyes fleayi, assembly GCF_038048845.1. NCBI lineage: Eukaryota > Metazoa > Chordata > Amphibia > Anura > Limnodynastidae > Mixophyes > Mixophyes fleayi. The sequence continues at coordinate 125,514,691 of NC_134407.1, read as the reverse complement.
TTCTGGATTCCAGTGGAATATCATAAAGATGGGAAATTTATCATCTATATTCTGGTACGGGGCCAATTTGGAATAATTATTCTTACACTAATTAATTGGTGATAATACACTATGTTTGGCGCTTCTCTCTTTTATATATATATATATATATATATATATATATATATATATATATATATATATATATATACAAGTTAACCCGTGCATGATACTCATGCATTCTAGTCAAATCAAGATACTTAAGGTCTTAAAAAGGTTCTTGTCATGCATTTGGGCCTAGCCCAGGCCTCCTCAGGGGAAGATCGTTACTTCCCGACGCAAGCGCCCTTTTTAATGTGTGTTCATGAGGTAAAATTACCTCACGAAAATGAGTTTGACCCCTCAACTCGTAAATTTAGCCTTTACTACCCCTCCCACGGGGGGAAGGAGGGATGATGGAGGTTAACTGACTTGACTATTCTAATTTTTTTGTCAAATAATGTCAGTATACCAAATTTCAGGTCAATTGGATGAGCCCTTTCTGAGAAAATAGTTTTTTCCACACACACACACTAACGCACGCCTCTACACATGTGTGTTCATGAGGCAAAATTACCTCACGAAAATGAGTTTGAGCCCTACCAAATTTGAATTTTTTTCCCACACACACTAAGAATTTAGTAGGTCAGTGTATAACTCTGCCCAGCAGGTGGCGCTGCAACTTGGGGTTTTTTTCCACACACACACACACACAGACAGACAGACGCCACTAAGCATTTATATATTAGATAATGATAAGAATTTAGTAGGTCAGTGTAGTATATAACTCCGCCCAGCAGGTGGCGCTGCAGCTTGAGCACTCTGTTACCCGGTAGTTTTTTACACACACACACACACTAACACACGCCATTAGGCTTTTATATATTAGATATATATATATATATATATATATATATCTATAATATAAATGTCTAGTGGTGTGTGTTAGTCTGTCTGTGTGTGTGTGAAAAAAAAAAAACCAAGCTGCAGCGCCACCTGCTGGGCAGAGTTATACACTGACCTATATATTTCTTGAAGGAGAAGTGACAGTTGGGAGTGGTTGGTGGTTGCCGGGGGTGACAGTGGGGAGTTTTTAACACCTTAAGTAGCTTGATTTGACTAGAATGCATGAGTATCATGCACGGGTTAACTGACCTACTAAATTCTTAGTGTGTGTGTAAAAAAACCCTCAAAAAGGGCTGAAATTTGGTATACTGACATTATTGACGAGTTGAGGGGTCAAACTCATTTTCGTGAGGTAATTTTACCTCATGAACACACATGTGTACAGTGGCGGATCCAGGGGGGTGCGATCGGGGCAATCGCCCCCCCCTAGCAGGGGTTTGCTGCCGACGGCTGCACAGTATGTGCAGGTCCGTTTGGCAGTGACAGTGTACTGCCCGGCTGCTCTGATTGTGTTTTAAACACAATCAGAGCAGCCGGGCAGCACACTGTCCCTGCCTGTCACTGCCGAGCGGACCTGCACATACTGTACAGCCCCCGGCAGCCTCAGAAGTCGGAAAGGGGGCGGGGCCTAAATCGCCCCGCCCTAACATCCCCCCGGGGAACAAACATTTTCTAGATCCGCCCCTGCATGTGTAGCGGCGATTGTTAGTGTCTGTGGAAAAAACAATTTTCTCAGAAAGGGCTCATCCGAATGACCTGAAATTTGGTATACTGACATTATTTGTCAAAAAAATGCACGAGTATAATGCACGGGTTAACTTGTATATAAATATATATATATATATATATATATATATATATACATATATACATATATATATTAGGGATGTGCACCGGCGACTTTTGAGGTCTCGTGTTTTGTGTTTTGGATCCGGATTTTCGTTATTTTTGAGGTTCGGATTTGTCTCGCAAAACACTTGACGAAAGGTCTCGGTTCGGATTTAAGGTATTGGATTCGGATTTTTTTTGAAAAAAACATAAAAAGTTTAAAAATCAAGTTTTTGGGCTTATTTTCACTCCTAGGCTATTATTAACCTCAATAACATTCAATAACAAGCATTTCCACTAATTTACAGTGTATTCTGAACACCTCACAATATAGTTATTAGTCCAAAACGTTGCAAAAAGGTATCTTTCTGGACTGCGTAGAGGAGTGGGTCACCACAATATCTTAAAAACCCTGAACTTTTATGATTCGCACCAATAATTGTACCTGGACTGCGTAGAGGAGTGGGTCACCACAATATATTAAAAACCCTGAACTTTTATGAATCGCACCAATAAATGTACCTGGACTGCGTAGAGGAGTGGGTCACCACAATATATTAAAAACCCAGAACTTTTATGAATCGCACCAATAAATGTACCTGGACTGCGTAGAGGAGTGGGTCACCACAATATATTAAAAACCCTGAACTTTTATGAATCGCACCAATAAATGTACCTGGACTGCGTAGAGGAGTGGGTCACCACAATATATTAAAAACCCTGAACTTTTATGAATCGCACCAATAATTGTACCTGGACTGCGTAGAGGAGTGGGTCACCACAATATCTTAAAAACCCTGAACTTTTATGAATCGCACCAATAAATGTACCTGGACTGCGTAGAGGAGTGGGTCACCACAATATATATAATAAGAAAACCATCAACTTGTTTGATTCGCACCAATAAATGTACCTGGACTGCGTAGAGGAGTGGGTCACCACAATATATTAAAAACCCTGAACTTTTATGAATCGCACCAATAATTGTACCTGGACTGCGTAGAGGAGTGGGCACTGGGCACCACAATAAAATATATAAAAAACCTTCAACAGGTCTGCATTACACTACACATACGGCTGCTCCTCCATCCTCTCCATCATATACATGTTGGAGTTTTAGCGTGTGACAACCTCTTGTTTTTGATAATGTCAGTGCATTTAGAATATTTTTCAATTTGCCCCACACCACTGAATGTACTTTATCTATGATACGCATCTATCTATCTTGACTGCGTAGTGTGGTGGCCCCGGTACACAATTTGGTACCGAGGCCACAATATAATTAAAAAACCCTCCACGTGTCAGAATTCCACCAAACAAGTATCTGGACTGCGTAGTGGGGTGGCCCCGGTACCCAACTTGATACCGGGGCCACAATAAAATAAATACACCCTCCACGTGTCAGAATTCCACCAAACAAGTATCTGGACTGCGTAGTGGGGTGGCCCCGGTACCCAACTTGATACCGGGGCCACAATACCTCCTCCAAACATGCTACAGACAATTCGTCATTGAGATCCCATTAAGTATGTTAAAGACAGACAGGGTCCAAGTGTTATTAGTTGACTTTGTAAAGAAAAAAACTGTCCCTGTTGTACATAGTCGTGCAATGAAGACTTACTTTTTCATTTAAAGGCACGATCTTTCAAGTGTAGTGTTTGTAAGTCTAAGTCATATTATACTTTTGGTAAAATTGGTTTTTTTTGTTCCTCTTTATGTTAATTAATTAGTAATAGAATTAAAGTAGGAAATAGAATTAAATAGAATTAAAGTAGGAAATAGAGTGGTATAGAGTTGTAGTGTGGTATAGATAGAGTGGTCCACACAATATAATAATAAAACCCTCAACTGGTCTGAATTCCACCAAACAAGTATCTTGACTGCGTAGTGTGGTGGCCCCGGTACACAATTTGGTACCGAGGCCACAATATAATTAAAAAACCCTCCACGTGTCGGAATTCCACCAAACAAGTATCTGGACTGCATAGTGGGGTGGCCCCGGTACCCAATTTGATACCGGGGCCACAATACCTCCTCAAAACATGCTCCAGACAATTCGTCATTGACAGACCCCAGACAGACAGGGTCGTAGTGTTATTGTTTGACTTTGTAAACCCAAAAAAATGTCCCTGTTGCACTTGCACATAGTCGTGCAATGAAGACTGACTTTTTCATTTAAAGGCACGATCTTTCAAGTGTAGTGTTTGTAAGTCTAAGTCATATTATACTTTTGGTAAAATTGGTTTTTTTTTGTTCCTCTTTATGGTAATTAATTAGTAATAGAATTAAAGTAGGAAATAGAATTAAATAGAATTAAAGTAGGAAATAGAGTGGTATAGAGTTGTAGTGTGGTATAGATAGAGTGGTCCACACAATATAATAATAAAACCCTCAACTGGTCTGAATTCCACCAAACAAGTATCTTGACTGCGTAGTGTGGTGGCCCCGGTACACAATTTGGTACCGAGGCCACAATATAATTTAAAAACCCTCCACGTGTCGGAATTCCACCAAACAAGTATCTGGACTGCATAGTGGGGTGGCCCCGGTACCCAATTTGATACCGGGGCCACATTACCTCCTCCAATTTCCAAGTGTAGTGTTTATAACATCTTAACACTACACTAATTCTAGCACGTCAACACCTCTTGTTTTAAATAATGACAGGGCATTTAACTTTTGATTTAATTTATTGAATTTGTTGGCATTTTCTTTTACTTTTTGAACATGGCAAACGACTGTTGAATGGTCACATAATGCCAAAAAAAAAGTTGCAAGATGGAATTGTCCTTGGGCCCTCCCACCCACCCTTATGTTGTTGAAATAGGACATGCACACTTTAACAAACCAATCATTTCAGCGACAGGGCCTACCAAACAACTGTGGCTGAAATGATTGGTTTGTTTGGGCCCCCACACCAATAAAACAATTCATCTCTCCCTGTACAAACTAAACAGGCTCTACTGAGGAAAGATGTCGTCCTTATCCTCAACCTCTGATTCCTCTCCCCCTACAGTGTGTACTTCCTCCTCCTCACACATTATCAATTCGTCCCCACTGGACTCCACAACCACAGTCCCTCTGTACTGTCTGGAGGGCAGTGCTGTACTTCATTGAGGAATTGATTATTCATTTTTATAAACATCATTTTTTCAACGTTGTGAGGAAGCAACCTCCTTCGCCGCTCACTGACCAGGTTCCCCGCTGCACTAAAAACTCTTTCCGAGTACACACTGGAGGGGGGACAACTCAGTTAAAAAATAGAGCCAGTTTGTACAGGGGCTTCCAAACTGCCTTTTGGAGTTCTACCACGTCACTACCTCTAGTTAATTTAGATTGCAAGGCTTGTAAATATAAATACTTTGAAGATAAAAAAAAGCAGGCTGCACAGTCTGTGGAGCTAGAAAGTGAAATTAAATGGACCACGTTACTTTGGTGGCTATCTATGCCCCCCCCCCGCCCTACACTTGTAGTTGAATATAAATAAAGCAGCCTGCATAGACTGTAGAACTAGCAATTCAAATATACAAAGAAATGGACAAAGGCAGTTTGGTATCTGTCTGCATCAGATCCCCTCTCCACTAGGAGTAAAACAGAAAACTTTTCAGCCGTTATATAATCTAGAATATAAATAGAAATTGAGAAATGCAATTTGGTATCTGTCTGCATCATAATCATCAACATCCTCCTCAGCGCCAGCTACATCAATATCCTCCTCCCAGTGCACAACATTCACACCTTCATTAGCCAAATCTGTAACTGGACTGTGGGTGATCCTTCCAGCATATGCAGAGGGCGTGCTGCAAATGCTGGATGGAGTCACCTCTTCCCGTACAGTGATGGGAAGGTCAGGGTTCACAACCAACAACACCCTTGGACTCGCCTTGGGGATTTGTGATGTCATCTGTTTAGAAGGCAGAGTTCTTTGCTGTTTTGTTGTTGTTGCTGACAGCATAACTCTCTTAAATTTTTTGTAGGGGGGGGGAGGAGGGCTTTGATCCTTGGGTGAAGTTGGACCACTAGTCATGAACACGGGACAGGGCCTAAGCCGTTCCTTGCCACTACTTGTCGTAATTGGCATATTGCCAACTTTACGTTTCTCCTCAGATGATTTTAAGTTTCTTTTTTTGCTGTTTTTTGAGAACTTGGGCTTTTTGGATTTTACATGCCCTGTACTAGGAGATTGGGCATCGTGCTTGCCAGACGACGTTGATGGCATTTCATCGTCTATGTCATGACTAGTGGCAGCAGCTTCAGCATTAGGAGGAAGTGGGTCTTGATCTTTCCCTACTTTATCCTCCAAATTTTTGCTCTCCATTATATGTAGCACAAGATACTGCAGAATGTGTGAACTTGGTAATATTGCAGTACCAATGGACTTATAATGCTGGATTGGTTTTGCAAATTTGGTTATAATTATTATATTTTTTATTTTTTTTTAATTTTTTATTATTTTTTACTTTTTTTTTATTTTTTAAAAACTTGGGAATAATGGGGAAATAACTATGCCCTTAGAAGCACAGAGCACAGCACACAGCACCACTGGACTGAACAGGACACGGCACAGGACCCAGCAGCACTACGGAACTCAGCAGGACAGAGCACAGGACACAGCACCACTGGACTGATACTGCAGAATGTGTAAACTTTGTAATATTGCAGTACCACTGGACTTTTACTGCTGAATGTGTGAACTTGGTAATATTGCAGTACCAATAGGCTTATACTGCAGGATTGGTTGTGAAAATTTTGTGGTAATTAAAAAATATTAAAGTAGTTTTTGGTATTTTTTAAAAAAACTTTTTTTTATTTTTTTAAACACAGGGGAATATTGGGGAAATAACTATGCCCTTAGAAGCACAGAGCACAGGACACAGCACCACTGGACTGAACAGGACACAGCACAGGACCCAGCAGCACCACTGACCTCAGAAGGACAGAGCACAGCACACAGCACCACTGGACTGATACTGCAGAACACAGCACAGCACAGCACAGCACAGCACAGCACAGCACAGCACAGAACTAAACAGCACAGAACTAAACAGCACAGAACTAAACAGCACAGAACTAAACAGCACAGAACTAAACAGCACAGAACTAAACAGCACAGAGGACCACCTAACACACCCTCCCTCTACCCTGATCAATGCCCGAGTGAAGATGGCGGCGACTAGCAGGGAATTTATAGGATCCGAGTATCGCGAGATCCGACAACGGGATTATGAGTCAGAGCCTCAGTTTCACTTTTGAATTTGGCGCCAATACCCGGATCTGTCTCGGATCCGACTCGGATCCGCAACGTTCGGGTGGGCTCGGATTTCAGAAATCCGAGCGCGCTCATCCCTAATATATATCTATATAAATCTCATATAGTGAGTGTACAGTGGGTAGAGTGGCATTTTGTATCCCAATTATTATTTTTTTGTAACCTCCTGGTACAGATGAGGAATTGCTTGTCTAGTAAAATGGTGTTAAGGAGGAATTTGGTAACGGGGACATAGGACCTCAATTCACTGTCTTATTCCTGCTGCATTAATGGTGGATATTAGATGCAGATCTAATACTAGTATAGTCACCATGGCGCCCGCTGTGCGACTGCGTGGCAGCTGCCATGCTTGCATCCACTTGCAAAGGATTGTTTAACAGTCAATTGTTCTAAACTCCGAGTAGTCTTCTTATTAGTCTGTTTCTAGGTTGAAAATCCAACCCCAGCAGCAGGAGCAGCAGCAGTGTGCCTAACGCTCAAGGATTCTTCTGAGGAGTCCTGGCTAGGGGAGGAGTCATTTAGCCTTAGCAACTTGGATGCAGGACTAACTCCGATCACCTGTGATGATATTGACGATGAAGGTGTTGGGGGTGTAGATTGCAGGGATCTAGCTGAGAGATGGGAGGGAGCTGTTGCTGGACTGCTTGTTGTTATTTTTTAGCATAAGTTTTTGCTTTTCCCAAGAGCTTTACATGAACTCACTTCAAATGTCGTAAAATGGATGAGGTTCCCAGATGGTTAAGGTCCCTACCTCTACTGGCTGTGGCTTTACAATGCTACAAATGGCAATACAACTGTTGTCAGGAGTTTGGTAAAAATAATTCCACACATAAGAGGTGGATTTTTTGCTTTTATGTCCAGGCATGACAATGACCTTCTTCTTATCACTGGCAAGAACTGCTTCCACTGGTGCATGACTTGCCGCAGTAGAGTTCATTTACAGCACTGTTTGCTTAGGTGCCTTAAGCCCATTGTATCTTGTTTTGTGGGGGCCCTAACAAACCAAGCACTTCAGCCATAAAATGTGCACTCCATGTCGCTGGAGCACTTGCTTTGTTAAACTGTACATGTTTTTTTCATTATCTTACATAAAGGTGGGTGGGAGGGACGAAGGACAATTCCATCTTGCAGCACTTTATGATTTAGATTATGTTATGAGCGATTTATAATGCTACTAGTTTAGTTGACATTTGGTTCATCCTTTTCATGTTTGCTATATGTTTACATCTCTATGGCAACCCTTACCGGAAGTGAGGTGTCGTTAATACAGAAATTTTCCTAGTTTATTCTATGGGGTTTTATATAGGTATTTAGAAGGTATTAGATGATGGTTGGTACGATCTAATTATTTTATCTCTGGCAATGTGCTGTAGGCTGTTACTGGTCTTATATATGCAATGTCATAGTGATTGTGAAGCTATCTCCATGGTAAACATGAACGGAAAGTTGCATGCGATCTGTGGGGACGGAAATATCTGGAGGTGATTGGCTATTTGGAAAGGAGGCCTCGGTATTTGTATCAGCAAATATGGAAGCAGGGTATGATCTCTTGAGAAAGTCTTTTTGGAGGATGAAACGCGTCAAGGAGATACTGTGGCTTCCTTGCCCTCTGTTTGGTACCTGAAGCGTGGTTGTGTATCCGGCCGGAATTTCACTCTGGTGATACTCGTTTTTCATGTGGACAGATAAGCTGTTTTAAATTTGATATCATGTACGGGCATTATTATGCTTTTTAGCCGCAACCTAGGTGGTTGTTATATTATCTAACATTAAAACCTTTTATGAATTATGAGTCCTAGTATGACTCATTATTAGACTGTATTACTCTATTGTGTCCCTTTCTTTGAGCTGCAGTGCATTTTCGCTTCTTGAAGTCGGGAAGAGGAGCCTGCTGAACACTGCTAATAAGCCTTTGATAAGCTGATATTTCTCTTCATTCTGGTGCGGGCATAATATACTAGTGGATATATTCACTTACCCGCGAGAACTGAATTACGCTATGTGTGGCACCCCTTTTCATTTTGTGTTTTGAATCTTAGGTGTGACACTCGCAAACAGGTGTCTTGATTTGGGAGCAGCCCTCGTTCATCCTAAGTATACGTTTGATGTCTCTTCATTATTAGTAGCACCTTTAAAGCTTAAAATGTGTTTTATATATATATATATATATATATATATATATATATATATATATATATATATATGTATATATATATATGTATATATATACATATATGTATATATATATATATATATATATATATATATATATATATATATATATATAACAACAGATATTGAGCAACCAATGGACTTATGTTTTTATCCTATTGAGCAACCAATGGATTTATGTTTTTATCCTACTCCTCCTTTCCTCAAAAGACTCTCCACCATCTCTTTGTTAATGTTCACAATCTCTATAGCCAAAATTGAGATTGAGTAGAAATTATATTTAGAATTAAATAGTAATCACATGTCCATATACCATTTAATTTTGTGTCCATGTTCACTTATTATTATGGGAGTCATATGTATCCTCCCAATTTATTAGTACATTTATTAACATGTTTAAATCATCATTATCACGAGTATCACTCATTGCTTACATGGAAAGAAAATTCATAGAAGTGAGAAGCATGAGAAACAAAAGGTTATAGTCCAGTACTTGTTTACAGCAATCCATCGCCATTTGACAGAGGGACAGAGCAGGGTGTAGTCACAGGCTGATTACAGCAGGGACAGAGAATATACCTTATTCTTCATCCAATTGTGATAAAAATTGTGATAACAATTGTGATAACAATTCTGATTACAATTCTGATAACAATTGATAGAGAAGAGAGGAGGATAGAGGAGTCTTTTTTTTCAATATTTGGCACCACAGGTGCTTTGGGGTGTCCCCCATTCTTTTGCATTAATATTTCTGGCTGTCAAAGTCCTATTTGTCAGCAGTCTCAAAAAATAATATTTAGCGCTCCCAAGTGCTTTTGGGGTGTCCCCCATTCTTTTGCATTAATTTTTCTGGCTGTCAAAAGTCATATTTGTCAGCAGTATCTAAAACAATTTGTAGCACTACAAGTGCTTTGGGCTCAGAATGAATTCAAAGCAGTCCACATATGAGCAGAATGAGCAACCAGGTTCTTTCACCAGTCCTGATGGTAGTGTTCCCAGTACGTCATCTGGGAAAGGCGATGTCAAACTACACAGTCTTTTTAAATCAGTCAAAAAAAACACACGCCCAAAAAAAAATTACCGTGTTGAAAGGAAAAAGAAGTGTAACTGAGGAAAAGTTAAGTGGCGATAAAAAAAAAATTGCCAACATGCCATTCTACACACGCAGTGGCAAAGAGAGAATGAGGCCTTCACCTTTCTTTATTAGTGGCAGATCCAAAAATGTTACTGAGCCTACAAGTAGTGCACAACTACTGTTACGCGTCAAAGCCGAGCTGCAAGATAACAGTAAGACATTAGATGATGATGTTTACTCTGAATCATAAATGACACCAATCCCTGTGGAGAGTCCATCCAACAGTAAGATGTTTAATCATGAGCATTCTGTTAGTGTACCCATAAAGAGGGGCTCTTTCAGCAGTTCTGCTGATGTATGCCTGAACAGCCCGAGTGTAGCCGGTGACACACAAATTGAGGATGCCACTTTGGAATTAGAAGAGGGGGAGATTTGTGCAGGCGACGAGGGCGCTAATGATGATGTTGATGATTATGATTTCAGACAGATACCAAATTGCCACTCTCAATTTCTATTTATATTCTATATTATATAACGGCTGAATAGTTTTCTATTTTACTCCTAGTGGAAAGGAGATCTGATGCAGACAGATACCAAACTGCCTTTGCCCATTTCTTTGTATATTCTAATTCTACAGTCTATGCAGGCTGCTTTTTTTTTCTATTTTACTACAAGTGGATGGGGGGGCTGATGCAGACAGATGCCAAACTGCATTTGTACATTTATTTTTATATTTTAGTTCTACAGTCTATGCAGGCTGTTTTTGTTCTATTTTACTACAAGTGGATGGGGGGAGGGGGGGCTGATGCAGACAGATGCCAAACTGCCTTTGTCCATTTCTTTTTATATTCTAGTTCTACAGTCTATGCAGGCTGCTTTTGTTCTATTTTACTACAAGTGGATGGGGGGGGGGGTTGATGCAGACAGATACCAAACTGCCTTGGTCCATTTATTTTTATTTTCTAATTCTACAGTCAATGCAAACTGTTTTTGTTCTATTTTACTACAAGTGGATGGGGGGGGGGGGGGGGCTGATGCAGACAGATACCAAACTACCTTGGTCCATTTATTTTTACTTTCTAATTCTACAGTCTATGCAGGCTGCTTTTTTTCTATTCAACTACAAGTGGAGGGCAGGGGGGGGGGGCATAGATAGCCACCAAACTACCTTGGTCCATTTCTTTTTACTTTCTAATTCTACAGTCTATGCAGGCTGCTTTTTTTCTATTCAACTACAAGTGGAGGGTGTAATATACACCCAAAGTCGATGGCTGCATTGCCAATAGGCTAAGATGAAGAGGAAGACAACCAGGTTTGTGTGCAGAAATAAGGACGGCCTATCAGGGATTAAACTGTTTTCTTCCTAATTTATTAGCTTTAGAATTACCTTACTTATCCAAGAAACAGGTGGAGCACTAAATTAGGTTATTTTATGCCCCAAAACATTGATTTTTAAACAAAATTGCAAAAAAAAAACCAAACAAAACCAAAACACGCAAGGGCGGTTTGTCAAAGCCAAAACCAAAACACAATGGTAATCCAGATCCAAAACCAAAACCAAAACCAAAACACGGGGGTCAGTGAGCATCTCTAAAGCAAATGTACATATGTCTCACTCTAACTCAGACCCATGGTGTTTATGAATATATTTTTACTTTTGCTACAGTACTTTCTTAATAAAAAAATATTTTATCAACTTAAATAACTTTATTCCTATTAATGAATTCTTAATATTCCTATTACAGGATGTCAACCAGAGTTGGGGAAGGTGCTTCAAGAGGTTAGTTCCACTTATGGAAGCGACATGCATACAACAAGCAACCTGTTATACATGAGGGATGGGATGAAGTGAGAAGAAATGGAACACAGCACAATAAGGTACAACAAACCATAAAAGACCATTCAAGAATATACTAATGTGCAAAAGAAATGTATACAGAATTATGTCACAAACAAATCGTGCCATTTACAAATGTCGCCCTCCCATCTTTAATATCCACCTAGTTGTGTTTTCCATCATGTAGTGAATGCCATTATTTTTGCATGTATTTTGTACTGTAAAATGTGCAACTGTTTCTATATACATATTGTAGCAACTAATTGCCATTTGCCTTTATTGCATTACTGCAAGAACCAGAAAATGTATATTTTAATTAGAGATGGGCGGGCTCGGTTCCCCGAGATCTGAACCCGCCCGAACTTTGCCTATCCGAGTACCGAGCCGAGCAGGCTCGGTACTTTCCCGCCCATTCGGAATCGAAATCGAAGCAAAAAGTTATTGTGACGTCGTCGGATCTCGGGGCTCGGTTCTCACAATATTTGAAATGCATAAATACCCGCCTCCACAGCAATCCATCGTCATTTGACAGAGGGAGAGAGCAGAGAGCAGGCTGTATTAGAGCAGGGACAGAGAAATAATTGTATACCTTATTCTTTCAATTATTATTTCAATTCTGCTACCAATTCTATTAGCAATTGTTAGAGCAGGAAGAGAGGAGGATAGAGGAGGCATTTTTTTTCAATATTTTGCACTACAAGTGCTTTGGGGTGTCCCATATTCCCCAGTGTGAAACAATAATTTTTCTGGCTGCCAAAAGTCATATTAAGCAGCAGTATCTATACAATATTTTGCACTACAAGTGTTTTGGGGTGTCCCATATTCCCAGTGTGAAACAATAATTTTTCAGGCTGCAAAAAGTCATATTTTGTAGCACTATCTATTGAATATTTTGCACTACAAGTGTTTTGGCCTCATTAAAATGGATTCAAAGCAGTCCACATATGAGCAGGATCAGTAAGCAGTACGTCATCTGGTAAAGCCTATGTAAAAGTACATAGTCTTTTTAAATCAGGGAAAAAACACACACAAATTTTTTTTTACCGTGTTGAATCGAAAAAGAAGTGTAACTGAGGAAAAGTTAACTGCCGGAAAAAAAAAATTGCCAACATGGCATTCTACACACGCAGTGGCAAAGAAAGAATGAGGCCTTCGCCTTTCTCTATTAGTGGCAGATCAAGAAATGTTACTGAGCCTTCTTCTTGTACGGTTACTCGTGACCAAGCAAAACCAAGTAATTTGGAGTCTAAAAGTGGTGCACAACTACTGTTACGCGTGAAAGGCGAGCTGCAAGAAAATAGTAAGGCATTAGAGGATAATGTATGCTCAGAATCAGAAATGACACCAATCCCTGTGGAGAGTCCATCCACCAGTGGTATGTGTAATCGTGAGCATTCTGTTAGGGTACCCATAAAGAAGGGCCCTTTCAGCAGTTCTGCTGATGTGTGCCTTAACAGCCCGAGTGTAGCCGGTGATACACCAATTGAGGATGCCACTTTGGAATTAGAAGAGGATGATGGGCAGATTTGTGTAGGCGACGAGGGCGCTAATGATGATGTTGATGAGGATGATGCAGACAGATGACAAATTGCCTTTCTCAATTTCTATTTATATTCTACAGTCTATAATGGCTGAATAGTTTTCTATTTTACTCCTAGTGGAGAGGGGGTCGGATGCAGACAGATACCAAACTGCCTTTGCCCATTTCCTTTTATTTTCTAATTCTACAGTCTATGCAGGCTGCTTTTTTTCTATTTAACCACAAGTGGAAGGGGAGGGGGGGGGGGGGGGTCATAGACAGCCACCAAACTACCTTGGTCCATTTATTTTTATATTGTTCAGTATATGCAGGCTGCTTTTTTTTCTATTTAACTACAAGTGGAGGGGGGGGGGGTCATAGACAGCCACCAAACTACCTTGGTCCATTTATTTTTATATTGTTCAGTCTATGCAGGCTGCTTTTTTTTCTATTTAACTACAAGTGGAGGGGGGGGGGCTATAGAGACTGACCCCAAACTTTTGCCAAAACCAAAACACGCAAGTAATCCAGATCCAAAACCAAAACACGGGGGTCAATGACCATCTCTAATTTTAATTGCAACGATGAAAAAAATTATAATCTGATTTAAAAGTATAGCACATGGAATGGAAATATTTATGCAGGTCTAACCCTTTGGAAGCTTTTATATATGTGCTCATGCTTGAAATGCGTAATCTGTTTGTACACCATTTGACCATGTAGAGAGATGTACCTCAGGTGAGTTTGCCCTGACCCTATCTGGCTCCCATAGGCAACTTTAAATATACTGTCATCATCATCAACTTGGACTCAGTCTGTTGGGCATACAAAGATATACCGTATTTCCCCATGTATAAGACGCACCTTTTTCACAAAAATTTTGAGTCTAAAACCTGGGTGCGTCTTATACAGGGGTAGCGGGTATGCAGGAGGGCAGCGTTACAGGGGCAGCGAAGGGGGGGGATCAAGGGGGAGCGGGACAGCATTACAGTGGCAGCGGAGGGAATCCAGCAGGCGGGGGACAGGCAGAGAGGGGCAGCGGGGATCCAGCAGGCGGGGGACAGGCAGAGAGTGGCAGCGGGGATCCAGCAGGCGGAGGACAGGCAGAGTGGCAGCTGGGATCCAGCAGGCAGGGAACAGGCAGAGTGGCAGCGGGGATCCAGCAGGCGGGGGATAGGCAGAGTGGCAGCGGGGATCCAGGCAGGGCTGGATTAACCCAATGGGCTTTCTGGGCTACAGCCAAGGGGCCTCGGGCAGCTGGGGGGCCCTAACAAGGATTTTTATGAGTTCTGTCACTTTTTTTTCTTCTTTCAATTATGCCGGCTTCTTCATCGGGTCTGGGGTGGCCCTGCCCCCGACTGTCACTCTATGCAACTATTTCCATTAGCTGCCCTGCTGTCACTAGTGCGGTTGTGGTGCGCTTCTTAGTGAGGAGGACTTGTGAGAGTGAGACCATGACATCTCTATGTCATAGTTTCACGAGATCTCCTCACCAAGCAGCGCACCGCGCACTGTGCCAGCACTAGTGACAGCAGGGCAAGAAGAATAAAGGTGTCGCCTGCAGCGAAGAGGGGAGAGAGAGGGACCAGAAGACTTAATTCGTAAGTAGGTGCTCGGGAACGGGGGAGGGGGGGGGGTGGTTTTGGTGCATGTACATGTTAATCAACACAAACTTCACATTATCAATTGATATTACTCGTAAATGTATTACAGGTTTTTCATTGACTTCCCATTATAAGTTTAGCCAGTTTTATAGATGGTATTAAATTGATTTTCAAATGATTTGCTCTGGTAAAAATATAGCTAGCTTGTCCTGGAAGAATAGGTAAAAGGATGGTGTCAAGATTAAGTAACTTTAATTTTTTTGTATAAATACATATTATTCTTCTACGACCCTGATGATATTCAGATACAAAATTTAATTTTATAGTAGGTTCACTAATATCTGGAATATGGACAGACTGGCTATTTTATTGGATGCTGCCCACCAATTTTATCCACCACTAACTTGATAGCCTTAAGAAAATTGCGACTGTATCCTTTCTCTAAAAAAACAAACGGCTCGTCTATTGTAATTGTCTGAATTAGTACATGTAAGCATTAACAGATTTGAAGTGCATATAAATAAATACTTTATGGTTGTCTATATTAAATACAATATTAAGATCTAGGAATATTTTCTTTCTGTATAGCTGATGAATTGCCTTTCCATAAATCAAAACATCATTGTTGTATCTACACCATAGGTACATCTAATTAGAGAAGGGATTGATGCCCTAAATTAATTTTTCAAATCTACCAATAAAAGATAGATCCATATTTAAAATACTAATTTTCTAAAATAAATTGAGAACATAGAATAATAAACAGTATTTGATTATCTAGCACATAGGTGTTGGTAAGGGACCATAGTACAGTTTGTAAACACTAATCATGACGTAAAACATTGTAGATGTAAATGGGGGCCTCACAGTACCCCTAGCCCAGGGGCCTACAATGTCTTAATCCGGCCCTGGATCCAGGAGGAAGGGGACAGAGGCACAATGGCAGCGGGGGGGCAATTGCTGCTCTGATCACAATCACAGCAGTCGGCCCTTACTCTCCCTGCCTTTTTTGACAGCTACTGTAATATTTTTTTTTCAAATTTTGGGGCCAAAATTAAGGTGCGTCTTATACATGGGAGCACCTTATATATGGGGAAATACGGTATCTTCTAATAAATGTATAATAAAGATATATGTAAGTCAAAATTGGAAGCCTCTCTATGTGGCATGCCTGACTTACATCTCCACGCCCTCCTGTACTGATGACCCGTGATCCCACTGTTCAAACGCAAATAAAATATGCACAATGCAAAATATGAGTCCAGTTTTTACATCCAACACTAAAACACGCCCATAGTTTGCAGACATGAATATCTATTTCTGCCAATACTACCAATTGAAGGTATATGAAGGTATATGCAAGTGAACTCATTTTACAGTGTAAAATGAATCACAATAATGTCACATTTTGACCACACATTGTCCATTTCAGGAATATTGTAGCAATTTGTCTGCATTGTTAAAAAATTAAGCTTTTAGAACCCCCCCCTCTAGAATTGTTGTTTTACTTCTTACCTGGGCCAGTATATTTCAAGGGCAATTTGATTTTCAATAATTTACATCCATAATGGCTCATACACTCAACACATATATGTTACTACACTACTTTCAGTGAAAGGGATGGTATCCATGATACATTTGATTTGACTGATTTCCTAGTCTGTGATTTCTGACTAGAATATCTTGCAAAGAGAAACCATCATGAAATATGTGACCAAGAAAAAATATATCAGGCGCTATATATTTGTAACAAAAATAAACCTGGAGGAAAACTGCAGCTGGATATGGGCAAGGTAGCACCCACAACGATTGAAACAAACATAAAAACAACCAGCACAAAGAATGTCGCCAGATAAAAAGCAAAATGGAAATAAAAAATAACAGATGGAAGAATCAAACCGGCATGTAAACCAAATGAATATATTTATTTGAGCAAAAAAAGCAAGGCTCTAGTAGATAGGAGTATTTCAAATATGTATATACTAGCACATAAAACTAGTGTAACATAGATACTAAAATATACACCATAAAATATCAGACAAATATTGCCTATATAATGTAAATTGAGATAGACCAAGAATATGACAAAGATATGACCAATGGTGTGGCGCCAGATGGCACTATATAGATCCAGACCATAAAACACGCCAAAATACTATGAAGGACTTAGGGAATTGACTCTCAATAGTACAAATGTCCATAGACCAAAAGCAATAATAAGGTCAAAGTAAATATAGGAATCCAATGGAATTCCTGGCATTTTTTATTTACATTTAGCTTTTCATCATGAAATGTGTAACTGAAATATGGTGTGGACAATGTTAATTGATCCATTTTCTGTTTGGATTGTATTAAAACTGTCAATTACTAAAGTAAAAAAAAAAGTTTTAGCCTAAAATTTCTTCGTTGTCCTCCGTAAGTCAAACAAAGTTTTTCTTTTCTTATTAATTCCATTGTAGGTCTAGGGAGATATTACAGGTTGTTTTGTTAGGCTGCTTAGAAAGAATGTCATGGATCACAGCAGCTTTATATGACGCAGAGGCTTTACAAGGCCTCATTGTAATACTGGTGTAAGCTTGAGAAATACGTATTGTGTGGCTATATACAAACACATATCTTATTTAATGCTATTGGCATGTTTAGTATACATTTCATGTAGAAAATATATTCAATGCCCACAAGAGATTAAACAAAATTATTCTGGGTATGTATGTATCGTTTAGTGTGCAGTGTGTTACAGCATGCAAGACAAAGAGATTAGGTGCAAAAGGACATTCATATATCCCAGTACAAGAGTAAAGAGGTCCATACCAGGAAGAGTCTAATTATGAGGACACATACACAAATAGATGGGTAGGTAAAAATGCTAGACATCCAGAAAAGCTGACAACACCTAAAGATAAAATAAAAGGAGTTGTGACTGGGCTTTGCAACAGTCCTATCCATCAATACTATATGATTTCCGATCAAGACTGAAGACAGATGTTAATGTAGATCAAGAATGTTGAAGAAACAGAGAAAGAGCAGTCAGATAGAAAGCTTTAAGGTGTGAAAGTGAAAGGGCTGTACACAGTGCCGTAACTAGACATTTTAGTGCCTTGGGCGAGACATGGCATCGGCAACCACCATCTAAGTGGGAGTGACATGTCACATTTGCCAAGTGGGTGTGGCCAACCTAATGTGGGAGTGTGGCTAACACTTTACTGAAAGAATTCTGTTACACATATTTGCAAATACAATGGTGAGATTGAAATAAATTAACAACCGTTTCTCTGCCCTGATGACCATTTAAAGCATGCAAAAATATATACAGCAAGGTATTCTAATATTTCATGCACATAATACTCAAATAAGAACGATAAAAGAGTAAAAATAAAAAATAAAAGGAGAGAGAGAGACGAAAAAAACTAATAAACCGAATATGGTAAAAAAAACTCAAAAGAGACAGTGTTGTTTAGTGCTGTGTTTTCAAATATTTAACTGTTACTGGTAGTCAGGTGAAGGATGGAAAGCTAGAATGACATAAAGAAGAAGTGAAAAGGTGTGAAATTATAAGCAAGGGTGTTTTATCACAGCAATGCAAGGTTATTATTATTTTTTTGGGTAGCTTACAATTGGGCAGAAGTTATTATGCAAGAGGAGTTTGTAGGTCCACTAGGTAAGTGTGCCACATGCAGCAAGACAAGACGTGTAAATCATAATAGTCAACCAGGATTTAAAAAAAAAAAAAAAGGTAACATTTCTGTTCATCGGAAAAGAGAGATGTGAAAATGAAAAGGATGTAAACAGAGTAAAACAAAAACATTGAATGTCAGCTGTACCTTTATCAGCTCCAGTAATAAGTGCAGAGACACTTGTTCAACTCAGAAGCTAGAGCACATATAAATAAAACCTTTGAATGATAAGTATTCATACTGCCCTGTTATTAATAAAACAGGAAAAATATTGCCTCATAAATCAAAAACAATTAGGATTTCTTTCACAACTTTTTTTGGGTGCAGAGATGCAATTACAAGAACTCCACACAAAGCTTAAAAACATTTTGGCTGGAGACAGAAAGCACATTTACCTTGCATGTGTTGTTTGAGAGAGAGAGAGAGAGAGAGAGAGAGGGGGAGAGGGAGAAACTTCAGCCTTTTACTTCCTGTCAGTTCCACTGCAGAAGTTAAAGGCTGTAGATACAGAGCCAGGTAGCGGGCGCCCCCTTGGGCTTGCGCCCTGGGCGATGGCACCGCCCGCATCTGTCTAGTTATGGCTCTGACTGTAGAGAAATGGGGCAGAAGGTTAATTGGCAGCTGACAATTAACCCTAGTCTGTGTATGTGTTAGGGAATTTAGATTGTAAGCTCCAATGGGGCAGGGACTGATGTGAGTTACAAATATTCTGTTTACAGTGCTTCAAAATTAGTGGCGCTATATAAATAGATGATAATTTGTAGGAAAGTGCAATTGACTATAAAAGGATTTTGTAGGTAATACAGTGATTGTCACTAAGCCATGAGGGTGACTGAGCTGACATAAATTTTGGATAGAGTGGTATTAGCTGCTTAGAGTAGGATGGACAGGTGAAAGGAAGATGCTGCAATAGTTCAAGGCATGAAAACATACATGAGGATATTGGTGGTGGGTTTGTATAGAAAATTATTTCGGCAATATTATAGTTGAAAAAGGTATGTTTCATACTGAGAGTTAAAGCTACACTACTACCTGGTTAAAGGTGGTAGTGCATACTTGCCAACTCTACCTGAATGTCAGGAAGACTACCAGAAATAGGGGTGATCTCCCTCACTCCCTGAAGAGTCTGGCATTCTCCCTGATGCTGAGCCAGTACAAGACGTGGTTGGCTTTGACATCTGTGGCATGATGACACAGTTCAGAAATTGTGTCCTATGTCCATGTATTGATGCCTATGGAGGTGGCCATTTTCATGGAGACCAAGATTTAATCAAAGACTGACAGGTAAGACAACATGACTTCAGTAATGGAGACAGAAATGTAAAAGACACTTCAGTCTCTAGAGATTCATTGGCTGCTTTTCTTTAATGCATAGTTGCCTACTCTCCCGGAATGTCTGGGAGACTCCAGCATTTCTGGGAGACCTCCCAGGCTCCCGGGAGAGCAGGGCAACCTCCCGGTTCTCGCCCCGGCAATAGATAAGTGGCGGGGTTTAAGGACTCAAATATTGTGTCATCTTAGCTCCGCCTCGGTGCCAAAATGATGTGAATCGTCAAGCCCCGCCCCCTCACGCCCACCTCCCCCGGATCTCCCTGAAGCCAACAAGGAAAAGTTGGCAAGTATGTGGTATTGCATGCCTCTTCCCCTTGCCGGAGCCCTGAGGGCTGCTACATGCAGTGCCATTTCCCATGGCTCTGCCAGTTCTGTAATATAGAAACGATAAATTAATTTTGCTAGCCAACTTAAAAATACTACGATGGGGGGTTGTGAGTGGGAGGGACAATCTGTTGATTAAAGCTTTGGAAAAGATAGTCTTTTACAGGTAGGTAGAAAGCAAGAGAGAAAAATACCAGATGTAAATGGACATTTAAAGGTGAAGCTCTGAAAGAATTGTGGTCAAGAGAGCATGTCAGCAGAGAGGAGAAGAGAGGTTCCTACAGTTTAAATTATCATGAGTCCAGTGTCAGGAGAGTAGAAATCTCTTTTGATATATTTTGATTTTGAAATGGGTGGCAATGAACTGTGAGGGATGTGTGGAAGAAAATGACATGGCAGAGGGAGAGAGGAATAATAGATATAAAGAGAGGTGACATAGGCTAGACCGGGCATTATATGTGTCCTGTTACATGTGTATGAATTTAACCAATAACATGGATTTATACTGCAGCATGTGATTATAGAGGGACATACCAGTAAATAAATAGGTAAGGCTAAATTTCCATAGTGGAAAAGGAAAGGGGTTTGCACTAAAAAAAAATAATGCCATGGCATCAGTGATACTGTAGAGGGTTCCAAACATGTCTAGTTGAAAAAAGAAGCAAAGAACAGAAAAATGGACTAGGTGATGATTGATTGGCGGCAGTGGGAGGTTTAACTATAAAGGTAGAGAGTGAAAGGTTTCTGATGAAGACCGGGTAAAAACCTTTATCGTCTCTCCTTCTTTACTCATACAGTTTAGATGAGTTGCAGTTTACCCCACTCTTAACCCATGAAGCTGCCCTTATTCATGGTCAGTCAGTGTTTCGCAACACAGGCTTGGACCTCATTTAGTAGATCGCTGCATCCAGAACTTCCCTACCATCTGTGTCCAAAAAAAAAGGAGTGAATCAGCCCATTGCCTGGTTAGTGCCTGAGCACTCTGCAGAGATACATATGGGCTACACTGAGCCAGCCTACAGGAATATGGGGCTTGCCCGTATAATACTTTTGAAGTTTGCAGCTGTCAATAACAGGAGAGGGGCACCTTTATATGCTCATGCCGTTCCTAGTAATAAGACAAGTCAAGCTGCAATGAAAAAGGCAGGATTCCGACTCAGTGGCAGATGGTTATTGTGGAGCTTCCAGCAGCAAAAATTAAATGCTAAATACTAAATACTTAAAGAAGCACACAAAACAAAATATATTTTTTTGGCTCTAGTAAAGAAAGGTATATTGTCTATCATGTAATTTGCTGCAATTCGATTATTAAAGGTGAAAATGTTCACCATCCCAGTCTGGATACACCATTTCCTACATTCATATTCAACACTTGTGATAACATGAATGTTATATATTTTCTTGCGTGTCCCTGTGGTTTATGCTTTGTTGGCCAGACCAACCAGAAAAACAAAACCTGTCCAGCTGAACATAAAATTCAAATTAAAAAATGTTAACCTGTATTTTATTGACACTAGCACTAAGGCTGTTACCTTTCTAGAAAAGCACTTTTTTTAAACATAGATAATATAGCACAGTTACAGTGGTACATTTTACAATGTTCTTTTTTCCAATTTTATACTAGTATTAATGTCTCATGATATCAATTTGGCATATACTATCATACATTTAACAATAAAGTAAATTTATTATTTGCGGATTGCCGTATCTTGTGATTTAGAATAGATGTGTCTCTCTTCATTAAGTGGCAGGATATAAAAATACAGGGAGAATGTTTCCCTTGAGTTTAAGTTTCGCTCTCATGTTGAACATGATCTTCAATCCTTGGTGGTCAATTGGTAAGTTGATGCAATATGTAGGATAATGGTAATATACCATCATCATCTATTTATTTATTTAGTGCCACTATTTCTGCAGCACTGTAGCACTGTATATCGGATATTATTCCCAATAATTTGGAACAAGGTTCTATATATCAAGCACATAATATATGAAGAAACACATGACACCACTTTGACTTGGTAAAAGCAATAAATTATTACAAATCCTTGATAACGAAACATATAAATCCACATCTATATACATGATCTATATAAATTTTGAACAATTAAATTAGCTATATTACATAGTATCTCTATAATACAATTAGGACATTAAGTCAATTCTTGCCATACCAATATATTAATTATTATGATACCTCTGTGCTAGGCTATCAGCTACTTGATAAACCTTTAGAACCAGGCTAGTAAAGGTCTTTACCTATAGCAGCTGCCTTTCCCGTAGAACTGAACTTGTTCGGAGGTACTCGGATGCCATCAGGACTTAACTCTAGAGTAATAAAAGCTTATCAGAATTACGATAGCGCATAATAGAGGATAACTGGAATATAAAGGGCAGGTACCAAAGATGGTCCAATGGTTGTGAGTCCATAGCAAGTAGGATAACGAGCAAGCAAGCCAGAGGTCAGGACAGGTAGCAAACAGGGGTAATCCTGTAAACAGGCAGTGATCAGGTCCAAGTAGAGTTCAAGCAGGGTCAAAGTTAAAGCCAAAGGTCACAACAGGAATCAGGTCAAATTCAGAATATCCACAGGATAGAACAGAACAGAGCTGGTCAGCAATTGTGCAGCACACAGATGCTATAACTGGCAGGGAGGCTAAGCCCTCTATGCCTTAAATACATGAAGAAGCCAATCAGAGGTTTGGGGCTCAGCTGTTGCTAACTGCCCCACCAGAATATGCGTAATTAAATTTATGAGTTTGAGCACGAGCCCAGCAGGCACAGATCCAGGGTCGTGGCGCTGATCGCAATGGTGTCCCGATTTCAAAGATGATCTAATAAAGTACAGTAATTTGTTAGTAAATGATTTAAAACTAGTGGACTGGAGTGCCTCTGAGTGAATCATTCTCATCTCCTAGTCTATTTATGGTTTTAATGGTTGTAAAATGAAAAGTTACCTGTTGTACATGAATATTGGATTACAAATATTTATTCCAATTTCATATATTTTGACGTTCTATAATCAGTAATACATGTTGCACGTAACAACCGGAAACTTGTACATTTTGGGTTCATATTCAAATATGTAGCATTACTCTTAGTCCAATATTTTGTTTATCCATCTCCAATCTATGTTTTCTTGTCACTTAAATCTGTTATTGTTGCGCACCTAATCTCCTAATTAATGTATTACATGATAGAGGCAACATAGTAGAATTCCATGACAGATTATCCATTTGATAGTTATTGTGATTTGGTATATTTTATATTTACCAAACACAAATAACACAAATTTACTAAGTGACAATATTAAAAATAATATAAATAATAGATGTATGTATCCTTTGCACATATTGTGTTAGATGTACATAGACTAGGTTTATAATACATATAAATGTAGCCATACTATAACAGATTTATTATATACATTTATTTAAACAAGTTAAAAACAGTAGTGAGCTTATGGGTAAATTTGTTCCCATTCATGTTTATATACAACATAAAATGCTTTCATATGAAATAGAAACTTTGTTTGTTTATCTTGTCATTACTGGTGTTAGTTCATTTTGAGCTTTACATTCTCCACCACATTAATGTTGTGTTTTTTCGGAAGTGTCTTTTGTATTTTCAGCTTTATTTGTTTGGTTGCAAAATATATCTATATCTCTTGAGAAGTCAAATTAATAATAAATATACTCCTATTAGATAGTAATTTGAAAGTAGAAACCTGTTCAACATGATACTTTTTTGCAAGGGTCTAAATCAACATTTTTGCAGTCATGAGACTTAGAAATTCTTTTTAAAGCTCCAGGAAACTAAGTTTGCTGCACCCTTCAGTGCAGTAAATCGTTTATAATCAAATTTGACGACATTGTATTTATCAGTTCTTTTGACAATACTATTGTCTCTGAACGGTAATCATGTTCTGGACATTGACATTTTAGTCAGTTTTGTTTGGACACTATTATTTATAATTGTTTGGCACTTGTTCTAGTTATTATATTTAAATAATCTTTGGACATAATTATGTTTTTTTAACTGGTTCACTAGATACAATCAAATTAATTATGTTTTCAGATATAATCTAGCTATTGAAATTCCATCTGTAATATAAACATGTCAACACAATTATGCACACTTATGCCATTCATGTTTCTTTCAAATCATGTTTTGTTACCAATATGTTTATATCACATTATAAATAAAGATATGGATGTTTTATTTTAAACTGTTGTTCAATTGAAGTCCCCCTTTTTTTTATAGTGTATTAAAGCTCTGTCTCCTGAACTGCTTTACTATTCCTTCTGTATTAATCAATGTGTCTGTTATTAATGTCATTTTTCCTTGTTTTTGCAGTGTGTAGCTTATAACAATACTGTGTTTTTATATTGTAAATTATTCATTTAATGGTTTCACAATGTTTGTTACACATTTTTAGAGCAATGTATAATTTAATTAATGATTGATTAACAATAATAAAAGGTCATCAATGTCGCATTTTAAATATTCACTCTTTACATGTAATTGTTAAACTTATCAATAAGCAAAAATGAATATCAGCAGGGACTGCGCTAATCCTGATTACAGCTGGTCCTCCTAAGGGAACCACACTAATGTTCCTAGATCAAAGTAGTATTAAATATATAGGGATAGGAGTATCACAGCGCAAACATGGGTGTTCACATATGTGTGTATATTGTGTGTTTAACCACCGCATACAAAAACATAATTATATATATTAAATAAAAATATACTCAAATTTTCTGATGATCAGATTCTTCAATCATGTGTTCAGATTCTTTCCTCCAAATTTTCAAATGAATGATGCATAATATAAAAAACAAACAAATATAACATAGCCCTATCCTTGAGAAAGACCTGAATTTGGAGGGTTGAAACTCGTTGGAAAAAAATGGGTTACCAAACTGACAGCTTCTTGGATTCCTGTTATACCATCTATAGTTCCAGTGGAGAGAGATATGAGCTGAACCCCGGGGACTTATAACATACTAAGCCTACATTTTTCTCCTATCTGGTAGGAATCCAATCATATTGTTGTTCCAGTGCTTCCTTTTATATTTTTTACTACTATGATGTGCAATAAATATTTTTATAGTTAACTGTGATGCATCAGAAACTATTTTTTATGCATATTCTCACTTAAGAAGAGTCAAGTATACATCCATGAGTATTTAAAGACAACCTGATATCAAGCTTGTTAAGAATATATATCTTGTAAGTGTTCTCACAGAAGGATATGGTGGTGATGGATTCAGCATTGTAATATAACCAATGTGTTATTAACACTACAGGCGAATATTATTTTTGCCCTCTAGTAAGTGCAATCACATAAGAAAAAAATACACGGATTCAATTGGCTGTAAACATTTGAAGAAGAAACCTCAATTTTATGTTTAATTTTGTTAAACTGTATCACACTATGTTATATTTGTTTGTTTTTTATATTATGCATCATTCATTCGAAAATTTGGAGGAAAGAATCTGAACACATGATTGAAGAATCTGATCATCAGAAAATTTTAGTATATTTTTATTTAATATATATAAATATGTTTTTGTATGCGGTGGTTAAACACACAATATACACACATATGTCAACACCCATGTTTGCGCTGTGATACTCTTATCCCTATATATTTAATACTAATTGTTAAACTTGAAGATGTGATCATGTTCTCTAAAACGTTGTACCTCATACCATCCTGAATAAACATGCTTCTTGTATGTAGTCAATGTTACACCACATTAATACAGGATCTCTGAAATTAGTATATCCATCCTCCCTCTTAATTTTTCTCTGTTCTATCTCTGTTTTCTATATAGTGATTTGCAATTCTCTACGCTCAACCCTGATGAAGCAAACCTCGTTAATGCAGAATGGATGTTTGGTGGTAACAAACACAGTGAACTTTTTGTCAAACAATGTATCCAGAGATTTCCCACAGTGTGTGCCAGAAAAGGAGGTGTGGGGCATCCCATTGCATGGGCATTGAGTGATCAATCTTCAGAATTACGTATGGGGTACACAGAAAGACTCTACAGGAATCAAGGCGTGTTTCGTACGATGATAATTAGGCTGGCTACAGTGATGAATTCCAAGGGAGCCCCACTCTACTGCCATGTGGCTCCGGACAATAAGAGTAGTCAAACAGCTACTCTGGCTGCAGGATTCCCACTGGTTGGCAGATGGCAACAGTGGAAGTTTCAGCCTTTGTGACCTCTATTCTGGTTGTTTATATTTCTTATAAAATTCCATTAAACTCTTAGCAAGGAATATGTCAGAAAAAAAAATGTTTTTAGAAGTGACTTACAATAAACATAGATCTTATTAAATGTATACACAGACTATGTGTTAAACTCAAACTCCATGTCTTATTGTTAATATTGGTCAATGGTAGAAATATTAAGAGAGAGAGAGGGAAAAGGAGAGTGAGATATATATATATATATATATATATAGAGAGAGAGATACACACACACACGCACAAACACACACACACATATGGTGTGGATCCCAACAATGGCCACGTTAAACCTATTGTTACAATGTGAATCTATTTTTAACTGTGTCCTATGCAAGTTGGAGAGCTTGGAGACTCCAAAGAGAGGAGGTATTCGTACATTTCACTTCTTTGAGGTCGCAATCTACCTCAGACCTCCTCAGGAAAGTGGGCCTTTCTTGTACATGATGTAAAGTTTAATATATATATATTGTGGCAAAGAAGGATATTTGTAAGGGAACAGGAAGGAACACAGTTATTCTGCAGCAGCAGGCTGCAAACAGGGTTAAGTTTTCCCTAGGTTCCTTTCTTAGCACACACACACACAGGTGTTCCACATGGGTGTGATTGGTTTGCTGTGATTTGTTTGTATTGCTTAGGGTGGAGGACAAAGACACTGTCTGTATGTGTGGGTGGCACCACCAAAGCCAGTAAGTGGCCGGCGAGTAGACAGGCAAGTAATGTCCAGCCAGATGTGGGTGGTGGGGATTTTTGTGTTCTGTTACTGGATATGACTGCTGCACCAGAATTGGAGCTGTTTTACCATCCTGACAACTGCTAATAAACAGCTAAATGGTTCAGCATACCTGTGTACGATTCCTGTGAATGGTGTACTTTCTCACTATATATATATATATATATATATATATATATATATATATATTGTAACAAAAGGAGGCATTTAGCTGGCAATATGGGCACTTCAGACTTTTCAATGGCAGTACTCACTACCTGAGGAGAGGTTTCCTCATCATGCCAAGGTTTGAGGAGTTTAACATGATATATTTGCTCCTCCCTTCTCCTACCTAACTGGCGGACTCTGTAATTGACAGGACCGACAGCCTCTAGAACTTCATATGGACCCTGCCAATGGGCGAAAAGTTTGCTTTCCTGGGTAGGAACCAGGACTAGGACCTTGTCCCCAGGCTTGAAAGATCGAACAACAGCACTTTTATCATAACTTTTTCTCTGTCGTTCCTGAGCCTCTTTTACATGTTGCTGCACAATGGGCACTATCTTTCCTAGCCTCTCATACAT
Organism: Mixophyes fleayi; assembly: GCF_038048845.1. Lineage (NCBI taxonomy): Eukaryota > Metazoa > Chordata > Amphibia > Anura > Limnodynastidae > Mixophyes > Mixophyes fleayi. The sequence goes on along the minus strand of NC_134407.1, from coordinate 125,486,574 downwards.
TTGGGACACAAATTGGACCAAATTTGGCTCCCTGGGACCTTGCTGCTCCCACCCTTTTTTTAACATATCCAAGATACCCCTGTCCTGTCTCCCAAACAATAACTTAAAAGGGACTAAACCCTGTTGAAGCTTGAGGTACCTCACGGATGGCAAACATCAAATAGGGAATAAGAGTGTCCCAATCTTTTATTTCTTGAGCCACTGCTTTCCTGAGCATGTGCTTTAATGAGCGGTTAAAGCGTTCCACCAAGCCATCTGTTTGTGGATGGTATACAGAGGTGTGAAGCGCCGTAACCCCTAGCAACTGGCATATGTCCTTCATCAGTTTAGACATGTACAGATATATAGATAGGGGACAAACCGCGCTTCCCATGTGGTATAGATGCAGCCTCTAGGTAATAAAGTGGTAGGGGAGGGATCCTACCCCTAATAGAAGTAGCAATAAAGGTGGAATTACCTGGCGCAAGAACAGTGATGGGAAATGTAAATCAGTACAAAACAATTTATTAATACAGGATGACAACGCTGGTCAGTACCAGCAGAAAAAGGTCTATAAGATAGTTCACACTCCCAAAAAATGGGTTAAATACTGATGAATGCTTGTAATTATGTATGGGTAAAAAACATGCAGAAAAACAGAATCTAATAATAACATATAAATACTACTATATTTCGACATAACTGACTATGTGTTGCAACTACCATTAATGTGTACTATTTTATAAGTATGCGTGTTTGTGCGAATGTATGGTAAAAGACCTATCACTGTTGCTGCCACGTGTAGTGGATGCGTACGCCCTTTCACGCCGTAGCGTGCCCTTGTACGTCGATGCATACTGTACGCATCTTTTCAGACAAAGACAACCAAGTTTGCTCGACTTTAATTGAAATGACTTTATCCAATTTGCTGACTTCGACAGTTTTGACACTGTACAGATTTCACAGCAATACTTGGAGACCCTAAACGCTAGCTATACATAGACCAGCTCTCTCTCAGGACCAGCCAGCTACCCCAGCGTTGGTCTCTCTGAACAAGTGATACAAACAAGCTTTTATACCTGATACTCCTCCCCCAGCCTTAGCTTGATGGACAGGTGACACACCCACCTTCTCTTTTAAAGAAAACGCCCATCACTGCCTCTGTTTGCACTAACAGACAGACACACCCTGTCTGTTTGCAGAGAGGAAGGATTTCAAATCATGTAAGTTAATCAAACTTAAACTATTGCTTTTCATACATAAGTCTTTACATTGAATCTAGGTGCGTTACTGCACAAATGTTTTACTCTATTTTCCTGCCTTCTCTGCATATTGCCAGCTAAATGCCTCCTTTTGTTACAATATATATATATATATATATATATATATATATATATAAAACACGCAAACAGAGATATATATGATGGCGCTAATTACCACAGCGTAAATACAATTTGGATAAACAACTGGTATAGATAATGTATAAAGTCCAGTATTAGAGGATCAGTCCCAAACAACAGCACTTAGCTCAGTTAAGAGCGGCAGCCTCAGGATACTTGTGGCCAGATGGTTAATCCGGATAACGAAGATGCTGCAACAGAAAAAACAAGTAGGGCGCCCCAATGTGTATTATCACAAATATGGTGTTGGGAAAATGTAATATCTGCGTACCGTAAGGATGTATTCAAGAAGTATGGATCATATGGAGGTTTCCTCTTCAGAGGTAATCCCTCTCAATCTCCATCAGACATATCGACAATGTAGAAAAACAAAACAAAAAATAACATAGTGCAGTATTGTTATGTATAAAACTGCACCAGAACCCAGAGATAATCCTCCACCAGGAGACAGAGTGTAAAAATAGGTAGCAGACCCAAAGGTGAAGCACACAGGTGCAACATACAGCCCTAGGTAAATAAAAACTGCGTACCAGATAGTCAAAGGACCATGAATTTCCTTGGACCATGTAAAAGATCAAGCCATTCCTCTGGAGTAACACAGCTCCTGTAAATCTGCCCCAGCACCGGACATAGACCGTGTATATGTGTGATATTCTAGTACAGAGCACTCTATAGATTCTTGGAGGACTCCTCTTCTCTTTGATTTTAATCTATTCCACACACGCAAATCTGTTTCTACATATCACAATTTTTTATTTTATGTGTTGCCTCCAACACTAGAGCCCTTTGCTTCTTCTCTTTTTGGTGTTTTATTATTTGTTCTAGGAGAGTACCCCAATGAAATAAAGTTTTGGGATATACTACCAGTGGAAAATTAAATATATAAATACTATTCTGGTGCAGATTCTTGCTCTATATACTATAATTCCCACCACATCGACTGTTTATTTCTTTGTTGATTCATATGTGACATGACACAGCTTATAAACCCATACATAATCTTGCTATTAAACAGAGCATCATCCATCAGAGTCTCTTTGCTTACACATGTTTGAAGGCAGTGTCAGGCGCTCAGAGGAGCTATCTAATAATGGAAAATATAGACATTGATAGCAACGACCTGTCCATCAATATAAAGACAGAAATTCATTGCAGCAGTGGGACCCCAGGCCTGGGCAAGAGCCACCTGTCTCTTCATGACTCGTTTGTCTATCTTCAGTGGCATTGGAGTATATGCTTCAGTGACTCTATGGACCTAGTTCATTATAATCTGTATTTATAAAAATCCACAAAAATCTGCAGCACCAGACAGTCTGCATAGCAAATCATGCAAAAAATCATATTAATCATTACAATCATACATAAAAACAGAGAAGGTACAGACTTCGAGATAGTGGGAAGGGAGGGCCCTGTTCCTAGTAGCTCATTCAACCTGGAGAATTTACATCTAGAAGAGTTTGGTGACAAACAATGCCTTTCCCAGCATTGTGGAGCACCTTGAAATAAAGCAAAAGTGATAAGTAAGTTGCTTGGGGATCAAAACATCGAAATTTTGGGTCCATGCCAGGAAACTCCCCAGACCTTAATCCCATTGAGAACCTGTGATCAATTCTCAAGAGGCAGGTGGACAAACAAAAACTAGTAATGCTCGGGTTCGGTTTTCTGAATACCGAACCCACCCGAATTTAGGGGATCCGAGTAGGCTTGCGAGCCAGCTCGGTACTTTTGCACGTCTTCGGATCTGAATCGAGGCAAAACGTCATTGTTACATTGTCGGATCTCGCAGGTTTTGGATTCTTTAAGTACCTCCCTCCCCAGGAGACCCAGCACCATTGCTCACACAGAAACAGGGTTAGCAGTGTTCTTGTCACTCTCCATTCTCCAGTAACATTGCTCAGTGCCATTGATCACACAGAAACAGGAGTAGCAGTGGTCTTGTCGCTTGACAAAAATTGACTGGAAATGACTGGACATTAATGTTATTGAGGTTAATAATAATGTAGGAACAAAAAAAGAGTAAAATTATGTGATTTTAGCAAAAAAAAAAGGGGATTTTAGAAAAAAAAATATGGATCCAAAGCCAAAACATGCGAGAGTGGTTTTGCCAAAACCAAACCCAAAGTTAATCCAGATCCAAAACCCAAACATGGGGGTCAGTTAACATCTCTCGCAAAAACCCACAAATTCTGACAAACTCCAAGCATTGATTAGGCAAGAATGGGCGGTCATCAGTCAGTATGTGGCCCAGAAGTTGATTGACAGCAAGTCAGGGCGAATTGCAGAGGCCTTCAAAAAGAAGGGTCAACACTGCAAATATTGACTCTTTGCATAAATGTATGGTAATTGTCAATAAAAGCCTTTCACAATCATGAAATGCTTGTAATATTACTTCAGTATACCATAGCAACATCTGACAAAAAAGGCCTAAAAGCACTGAAACAACAAACTTTGTGAAAACCAATGCATCATTCTCAAAACTTTAGGCTGGCCATAACTATATATATATATATATATATATATATATATATATATATCAAAATTAGAAGTGTTGATATTTAATTTTTTTCAAATGACAAAATGCAAAGTGAATGAACAGAAGAGAAATCTAAATCAAACCAAGAATTGGTGTGACCACTATTTGCCTTCAAAACATGATCAATGCATCAATTCTTCTAGGCACACTTGCACACAGTTTTTGAAGGAACTCGGCAAGGAGGTTGTTCCAAACATCTTGGAGACCTAACCACAAATTTTCAGTGGATGTAGGCTTGTTTAATTTATTCTGTCTCTCTGTAATTTCAGACAGACTCGATGATGTTGAGATCAGAGGGCTGTTTCATCACTTCTAGGACTCCTTGTTCTTCTTTACGATGAAGATAGTTCTTAGTGACATTGGTTGTCTGTTTGGGGTTGTTGTCCTGCTGCAGCATACATTTTGAGCCAATCAGACACCTCCCTGATGCTATTGCATGATTGTTAAATACCTGCCTGTATTTCTCAGCATTGAGGACACCATTTATCCTGACCAAATCCCCAACTTCATTTGCTGAAATGTAGCCCCAAACTTGCAAGGAACCTTCACCATGCTTCACTGTTGTCTGCAGACACTCATTATTATATTATACAGCCCTTTGGTGAACAAACTGTCATCTGTTGCAGCCAAATATTTAATTTTTTTACTCGTTAGTCCAGAGTATCTGCTGCCATTTTTCTGCACCCAAGTTCCTATGTTTTCGTGCATAGTTGAGTCACTTGGCCTTGTTTCCACATGGGAGGTTGGCTTATTGGCCGACACTCTTCCATGATGACCACTTCTGGCTAGACATCTCCAAACAGTAGATGGATGTTCCTGGATCAAACTGTTTTTTTCCAGTTCTGAGCTAAAGGACTGAGTTGGTTTTGTGTTTATTAACCCTTTCACACCCACATGTCACAAGGTGAGTCTTATGACACAATACTAGAAAATTTGGGCACTGAATCATAAAGGAATAAAGGTTAATTCTGTAAACAAGCAAGGTAGCAAATTCTGGTATTATTCCAATAAACACTAAAAGTTAACCATAGAGCACACATCAGCAAGTTATTTTCCCCATTGCCTTAACCAGATTGCTAAATCTGGAGGCAAGAAAACAAATAATTAATCCAGGGTTTTCTATTTCATAGCCTACAAGTTTTTTTTTATATTAAATTGCTTTCGCTAGTGGACATTAATTAATCTAATCTGTGATCCCTATCTATCATATTATTAACAGTGGTGGATTATAACACAGACCGATACCAAAGTGACCTAGTATGGAGTTGCATTTGATAGAGGTAGTGTAAAACTAATGTCCTGTGCATGTTATAATCTGTTTGCTCAGTTTCTGCTGTTCTGCACATCATCCAGTGTGTTTTGTCCTGTGTCTGGAATCCTGCATGTCATTCTACGTACAATGTCCTGTGCATATCATTGTGGGTGTTCTGTCCTTTGTTCAATGCCATGTGCATTTTAAATTTGTCATGTCATCTTGGGTGTCCTGCATGGTAATCTGTGTCTTTAATCCTATGTGTGTCCTGTGTAGGTCATACTTTCTGCTGGGTCCTGTGCAGGTCATCTTATTTGTGATGTCGTCTGCATATTATCCTGTGTGAGATGTCCTGTATGTCATCCTATGTGCATGGTCCTGTACATGTCATCCTGTGTGTGGTGTCAATTGTATCGTCTGTGTCCTGCCCAGCATATGGTACCTTTCTAGATCCTCCGTATTGTATGATGTCCTGTGCTTATCACCCTGGGTGTTCTGTCCTGTTTGTGGAATCCTGTGCGTATCGTCTTCTGTGTGATGTTCTGTACATAACATCCTGTATCTTCTGTCTTCTGCATGATGTTTTGTATATAACATCCTGTATCTTCTGTCTTCTGTGTAATGTTTTGTATATAGCATCCTGTATCTTCTGTCTTGTGTGTGGTTTTCTGTGCATATTGTTTTGGGTTGAGTACGTAATCACGATTAACTAAACCCCGACAGTACTAACAACGACAGTGGAATAGCGAAAGTGACATTCCCTATTTACTCTTAATTCCAAAGATGTAATTTTCCGATAAAGTCTTCATTCCAACTGTTTACAAAAGTGTGCTGGAACTATTGCAGCATTTTAACATCCCCGCAGCCGCATGGATGTCACTTATAACAGCCGCACTACTAATTATGCTGTTAAAGGGGCAATGCAAGTAAGCAGAGGCTGTACAATGTAGAACGCTTAGTAAAAAGCCTTGTTCCAATAGTTTCATGTCACGTTTGTAAACATTCGCATTACCACCGATTGTTTCATCCTAGATCTTCTGCCTTGTGTGTGGTATTGTCTTCTATAAGAATATATTTCACTTAAATTAGGTGAGCAGCACATTTATTGATTTGAAGTCACTTGTTGAAAAACAGTATCTACTATATTATATTAATTCCTTTATTGTGGACCATTGTGCACCAAGTGATATTTTCTAGCTGTTTCAACATATATGGAAGGATACTGGAGGCCTTCTGAATCCCTGAGGGATGCGAATTTGGACTAACATTCACCACAACTTAATGCTTAATGATGTGGCGAAGATCACTCCTACATTTTCAATATTAAGTGCATGTCATATTGAATGTGACGTCATGTGCATATCATCTGTGTTTTATATCCTGTGTTTTTTATCCTGTGTATGATATTTTGTGTTTGATGACCTATAAATGTCATCCTTTGTTCAGCATCTCATCTTGTGTGTTATATTTTGTGTGCAATGTTCTATGCATGTCATCATGTGTGTCCTATATTCCGTATATATCATCCTGTGTGTAATGTCCTGCACTATCATATTGTGTGTCCTATCCTGTATGTGATATCCTATACATATTACACAGTGTGGTATCATGTGTTTGGAATACTGTGCTTGTCATCCTGTATGGTATCAAGTACTTTTTTTGGGTTGGGTACGCTTTACCGATGTCCACTACTCTGACATGGTGAAGGCCTACAAAGAAAATCCGAAATTAAAAACCGAGTAGAAAAGAAACAGACTTAAGCTGGGTACACACTACAGAATTTTCCACCAACTTTTTATGCCGATCGATTTTACATGCGGTCGATGTTCCAATCACTCGGTCCATTGACTGCATACACACTAGCCTTGTTTAGGACGATAAAGGGAAGAGCGGATGTCCCTTTAGCGACTTTTTACAGCCACGTTGTCGTGAGCAATGACTGTAATTTGTACTCACTGTTGTGCATCGGTCGGAAGTTTATACACATTACACAACGGAAACGAGATTGGAACGAAAATATTAAACAGTACGACCAACCAAATGAGGCGACAATCGTCCATTTGGGCAGACTTTCAACCATCGTGTCACTGCACACACTGACCCGACTTTTGAATGAGCGGTCGTATGTTGGCTGATTTAGCCGATTATTGGATGAAAACTGTGTAGTGTGTACCCAGCTTTACCTTCAACCCGACACTGGAGCTCTCCCATGGGAGCACGATGCTGACAGCAAGTGATTCCGATTGGAGAAATGCTTGTCACTGCAGGCTGACGTCATTGCGACGTCTGTCATTAGACATTTAAAGCAGCAATGTCGGGTTAAGTGTTTAAACACTTAACCTTAGGGGTCCCCACATTGCTGCTTTAAATTTCTATTGAAAGACGTTGCGATGACATTAGCCTGCAGTGCCGAACACTTCTACAATCGGAATTACTTGCTGTCAGCATGGTGCTTCCATCAGAGATCTCCAGCGTCGGGTTGAAGGTAAGTCTGTTTATTTTCCAATCATTTTTTTTCATAATTTCGGATTTTCTTTGTAGGGCTTCTCCATGTCGGAATAGTGGTAATCGTAAAAACGATTTTCTGTATGTGACAAAATACATCAGTGGAGGCTTGCAGTGTTGCATATTGTGTTGCCCTACTAACCATTGCATGATGATGTGATTCACGTCATCACACATTGGTGGACAGGGCAGCTCGGTCCTGTCCAACCTAACTTTGTACGTCTGCCTTCTGCATCTACCAGAGCGCAGGTGTACAAAGTCAGTGATTATGGTATCATGTGCGTGTCATTAGAGACAAGGTGATCTCATTCAGATGGATAGCTACACTAATAATTCCTTTAACATTGGAACATACCTCTCTGTTGCTTCTGCATGAGGTCACATTGTTGTGGTATATATGCATTTACAATTTGATCAAAATGTGCACAAGAATGTTTACTTCAGACATTACAATTGATATTATTGAGTCTAATACACAAATGTTTATTGTCATAAGTATGTCTTTAGTGTCTAAAGTGTGCCGCTGCATTCATGTTTTGTATTACAGTCAGCGCCGGTGCTAGGGTCCTTGTGTCCAGTGTGAAAATCGGCGCCCCCCCCTTTAAAAATCGGCGCCCCCCCCTTAAAAATCGGCGCCCCCCCCTGTCAAAATTGGCGCTGCGCTTCCCTCCCCTCAGCTCCCCATGTCTTTCTTTAACTTACCTGCATGAAGCTGCTCCTCTCTGCTCTGTCTTCTCCCCTCCACTCACAGACACTGTCGGGCCGTGATGATGACATCATCACGGCCTGTCACTGTCAGTGAGCGGAGGGGAGGAGACAGAGCAGAGAGGAGCAGCTTCATGCAGGTAAGATTCATAGCCCCTTCCCTCCTCTCCTCCCCGTGGATTTCCGTTTTAAATGACCATAGTCATTTTTTTTTAATTTCGAGGCACCCTGCAGAGCCCGGCGCCCTAGGCAATTGCCTAACATTGCCTAATGGGAGCGCCGGGCCTGATTACAGTGAATTGGTAGAGTTCAAATAGTGCTTAAATGTCCTTTGCCTTTGATGGTCAGGGGCAGATTAGTGATAGGCCTTACCAGTGGAAAATGAGGCCGCTTCAGGCCATCTGATTTAAAAAAATAAAAAATAAAAATGTTTTAATCCTCCTGGCTGCACGGGAGGACAGGGTAGAGGTGCCTGCGGATTGTCGAATCGTCCGTTCCCCCTTCCATATTTGGCCTCCGCCAGGCCCTGTAGAAGCAGAATGACACATGGGACAAGCACCACATGACAGGTGCTGTCCCATGTCTGCGAGAGTTGCAGACAGGGCCGGATTAACCCGAGGTCTAACTGGGGGCCCTTCAAAGTCCGCAGCAGCATTATTGATCGGTCCGGGGGCGGGGGGCACCCCCAGCCCGATCAATGCTGCTGAGCACAGTCAGTCCAGTCCTCCATCCCCGGCGCTCAGTACTCTGCTTATTGAGGAGATCTCGCGAGTAAACTCTCTCCAGATCTCCTCAGTAAGGAGCTTACAGCGCGCCAGGGACGGAGGACTGGACTGACAGGTAAGCGCTTTGGGGGGGGCCCTCACGGGGGACGGGGGCGGCGGGCGGCTCACAATGGGGGCCTCACGGGGGAATGGAGGCGCCCTTAGCCCAGGGGCCTCCATTCCCTTAATCCGGCCCTGGTTGCAGATAGGAGAGGACACTCCAGTGCAGCATGGCTTAAACAAGGTAAGTGTGAGGCTGTCACGGGCACTAGGAGTCTTTGCCCAGGATATCACCAGATGATGGACTTACCAGAGTAATATAGTTGGTAATATGGTTCTCTGGTAGCAGGGTGACAACGGAACAGGAGAAACAGCAGATGGTGAGAGAATGCTTGAGGAAAGTCTATGACTAGCAGCAACTGGTAATGAGTAGATGAATGTACACGAGGAACCAGATGGACAAGGGGACGTGAGTAAAGTCAGTGGTCTGTGTATAGCAAGTTGTACCACTGCGATAGTGAGGAGGAATGTCAAGGAGTAGCGAGGAGGTAGTGAGAGTCAGCGGTCTGCGTATAGCAAGTTGTACCGCTGTCTAGGTGAAGGAATGGAATCCAGGTGAAGGTAGGTAACAGGGAAGTCAGTGGTCTGCGTATAGCAAGTTGTACCACTGCTTATGTGAGAGGATACTTGAAACTGGTGTCACAGGGAACAGGAGTCAGTGGTCTGCGTCAGCAAGTTGTACCCCTGCTATATATATGTGAGGAGGGGCACGAGGAGATGAATGTAATACAGAGTATACACGGGGCACACAGAACTTGATTCCACGATGATATCCACAATACAACGATAACTGACAAGCACTGCTTAAGTATACAAAGTCACAATAACTATCCAGGCAATAGGAAACAAAGTCAATGGTAACAATAGCTTCAGTGGATAGGAGGCTCCGGAGGAGAACACAACTCAGTCCAGATGGATATGCAATACACAAGCAAAGTCAATGGAAAGTATGCATACCGCGGTTCAGGAGAGCAGGCTGTCAGAGAGACGTGCAGGGATACCTGAACGGCTGAAGGCCGGCAGGAGGAGAGACCACTGGAGGGTGGAAGCGGTAATCAGGTTGGTGCAGCGCACGGCAGGTAATCCAGAATGAACGAAGCAATACTCAGGAAGCAGTAGTAAGTGGAACTGGAAACATGAAGAACACGGGAGAGTTGAGGCTGTCTGGTATCCAGTAGTAGAGGTGAAGGCAGCGGGGCGCTGACACGATAAACCCAGGAGAGTTGAGACGATCAGGAACTCTGTAGTAGAAACGGAGGCAGCGGATAGGAATCAGCTGAGTGCAGGCACGATGAACACAGGAGAGTTGAAGTGAGCAGGAACTCTGTAGAAGCAACGGAGGCAGCGGATAGGAATCAGCTGAGTGCAGGCACGATGAACATAGGAGAGCTGAAGTGAGCAGGAACTCTGTAGAAGCAACGGAGGCAGCGGATAGGAATCAGCTAAGTGCAGACACGATGAACACAGGAGAGTTGAAGTGAACAGGAATCAGCAGGAGCTGAATACACGAGGAACACAGGAACACCTTCAGAGGCTCATGGGGAATGAGACTCCAAGATCAGCCAACCAGGTAATGATCACAGGTGGTTAAAATAGGGAGGGTTGCCTGATCATCCAATCAATTAAAAGCAACAGGTACTGAAGGTTTGAAAGGGCTGCACATGCGCAGACCCTCAGGATGGCGGACGGCCACGGTTCCTGAATACACGGGAAGTAGCACTCACAGTCCGGTGAGTGACAGAGGGGAAGGGAGCTGCTAATATATTTTACTATACTATGGGGGTCTGCTAATCTATTTTACTATACTATGGGTGGTTGCTAATCTATTTTACTATGATATAGGGGGACAGATAATCTATTTTAATATCCTATGGGAGGGGCTGCTAATCTATTTTATTATACCATGGGGTGCTGCGAATCTATTTTACCATACTATGGGGGGGGGGGGGAACTGCTAATCTATTTTACTATACTATCGGAGGCTGCTAATCTATTTTACTATACTATGGGAGGACTGCTAAACTATTTTACTATACTATGGGGGAAGGCTGCTAAATTATTTTACTATGCTATGGGGAGCTGGTAATCTATTTTACTATACTATGGGGGTTTGCAAACTGCTTAACAATACTATGGGGGGGGGGCTGCTAAACTATTTTACAATACTATGGGGGGCCTTTTAATCTATTTTATTATACTATGGGGGGCTGCTAAATTACTTTACTATACTGTGTGAGGAAATGAGAAGGGGGTTGCTATTTGATGGTGGGGCTGCTATACCTCTATACTATGTGAGGGAATGATGGGGGGCTGCTATACTACAATATAATGTGAAGGAAGGGCTACTATACTATGTGAGGGAAAGAGGCGTGGGCTGCTATACTACTATACTATAGGGGGCTGCTAAACTATTTTACTATACTATGGGGGGCTTCTAATCAATTTTACTATACTATGGGGGGCTGCTAAATTACTTTACTATACTGTGTGAGTAAATGAGAAGGGGGCTGCTATAGTTTTATAGTATGTGAGGGAATGAGGGGGGGCTGATATACCACTATAATATGTGAGGGAAGGGGGGGGGCTGCTATACCTCTATACTATGTGAGGGAAGGATGGGATGCTGCTATACCACTGTACTATGTGAGGGAAAGAGGGAGTGGGGCTGGTATACCACTATACTATGTGTGGGAAGGAGGGGAGGGCTGCTAAACTATGTGAGGGAAGGAGGGGAGGACTGCTATACCACTATAATATGTGAGGGAAGTAGGGTAGACTGCTATATCATTATACTATGTAAGGAAAGGAGTGGAGGGCTGCTATACCTTTAAACTATGTGAGGGAAAGAGGGGTGGGCTGCTATACTACTATACTATATGAGGGAATGATCGGGAGCTGCTATACTACTATAATGTGTGAGGGAAGTGATTGGGGGGTCTTAATATTAATTTGGATGAGAGTAATGTTATTCATCTAATGGTGGAGTGTAGGTGGGGGCTAATTATTTAATGGGTGCTATTTTATTTGTGGGATGATGGTGAGGATATTTAATTTAATAGTGGGGTTATTAATTTAAGATAGTGTGATGGGATCTTTAACTTAATCTTTGGGTGGTATGGGGACTATTAATTGAATGTGGGGATGTTTGGGGAGAATGAGGTCTATTTATTAAAAATTAATTATTTAATGGCAGTGATGGTTGCGGGATTTAGGTATATTTATTAAACGTAAATGCAATTAAATTATTACTGGGGTGTGGGTCTCTACTGTAATTTGTGTGGGAGGTAGGCTATTAATATAATGGGGGACTATGGATCGGAGCTAATTATTTAATGCTGTGTGCTATTAATTTATTTGTTGGTTGATGGTGGGGCTATTAAAAAGTAATAGTGGGCACTATTAATTTAAGGTGAAGTGATGGGACCTTTAATATAATGCTGGGATGGCTTGGGGCTAATACGTGAATGTGGAGGAGGGCTATTCATAAATGTGAATGCAAATTATTTAATGTTGGGGATGGTTGTGGGAAATGGTTATATTTATTAAACGTAAATGCTATTAATTTATTGGTAGGGCTGTTTGGTGGGAGGGAGATAGATTTATTTTTTAAATGTGAATACTATTATTTTATTATTGGGGCTGGAGGGAGGCCTAATTATTAATTGTGGGTGCCATTGATTTAATGCGAGGCTGGTTGAAATTTCATGTACCCATTTTTGTACCCAAATAGGGCCCCCAACACTTCAGGATCCAGACAGCCAGCAAGTGAGCTAAAGACACCAGCAGCCACAGGTGTTGAAAGTGACAAGAACAGGCAGGAGAGAGCAGGACCGTCTGCCATCTCTCCTGAATCTAGTGGGGCAGTCCCGGATTTGGGTGACTGTCTCACTTAGTCAGGACTTGGTTCAACTACAAGGACATTTGGGTGCTATGTCCCGCTTCACACTGTACTGCTCGTGAAAGCAGCGCTGCATACACAACAGTAGAGCTCACAGTTTTGTGTGTGTATTTGTCTAAAATATATCTAATATAATAACCCCCCACCTGTTGTAAGTGCCCCAGGCCCCCCCAGAGCCTTATTCCAGCTCTGGTGATACTTTAGTGGTCCTTGCATTGAGTCCATTGAATGCCTCCTTCCTTGCATTGTTACCAATCTTAGATCACCTTGTTGAACATACGGCCAGTCCCTGTTCCACTGACAATATCACCAATCCTGCCTCCTTTGTACTTAATATATCACCAGCAAACCCTTATATATATATCTCCCCTTCACTTATGCCATTGTCAGTCCCCACTGTACTGATCCCTTTGCCACCCCTCCCTGCACTGTTATTATTTCAAACAACCCCCAATCACTGGGCACATTTAGGGCTCATACACAATTGTTGCAAACTAAGTGTTTTGTTGCAGATGCTAGAAGCAATTCACCTTTGTGGTGATCGCATCTTTCTACTGGTAGTTTGCAACTCATGGCATCAGGGATAGATACAACAGTGTGGTGAGGTGCCAATACGCAACTCTGTCAGACTGTTAAATACGATTGTGCCAACATGTTTCATAATAGTTAAACTTTTAAAACAAAGTCAAATATGTTTCTATGAAGGGAATATTGGAAGGATGTGTTGGTAGGCAACAAAACCGTTTGGAGCACACAGGTATAAAGCATTCGCAGACAATGCAAAAGCATTCATGTATTTTTATAACAAAGGACTGCAGCTTTCGCCCTGCATTGCTTTAGAAAGCACCCACTGTGACTTGAGTCATCACATCTAGGCTTTTGTAAATACTAATACAGCCAAATTCCAGTAATTCTAAATCCCACCTACTTTTGTGTTGGCCCCACCTATAATTGATTTGGTGCTGCCCACATGAGGCCACTTCAAAAAAAAATTCCACTGCCGTTTTAAGTTCCCAACCCACCCCTGCTGATGATAGAGGTATTTGTCAAGACTCCTTACTTAATTCCAATGTAAACACAAACAGGGGTAGAATGGGAACATAAAGTGACCCTAGAAAAAATTCTAGAAGTGACCTCATGTGGGTGGGTCCAAATAGACTGTAGGCAGGATTTGCACATAGTTATATTTAGCCACATTGGTGGTAGGCGAGGCTTATGCAACACGCAATGGTAGGCAAAGTCATATCAACACAAGGCGGAACTAAGGGATAAAAAGGTTGCTGATCAGAAAGTACAAGGTGAACGGACTGACCTGTCCTGGTTTAGTTGATCTGTGGGCTACTAATACATCCTCTTTATAAGTTGTTTAATAAGTTTAACTGGTATCAAATATGCTGTCATAATTGTATTTGATCAGTCTGCCAGATCAGAATGTGAGCACCTCAGCGCACTGTTGCATCTTCCCCTGATGCCATGAGATACATACATACATACAGAGAGATCTGACTGGCAGTTTGCATATATGTATATATACATATATATATATATATATATATATATATACATACACACGTACACAAAAACATGGATACTCTGCACTCACCAAAGACACAAGTAATGCTATTCTAAATACTTTTATATATTAAAATCAGGGAATATTAGTTCCACATATTTAAAAATATGTTAAGCTGACAAGCTAACGCCAATATCTTCCCCTTCTGGTCAGTCCTAATATGATCAAATGCTATACTTTTCTATCTGGACTACAGGTTTATCTGCACAAAGCTTTCAAAGGCAAGCCTTTTCCAAGCACTAGCAGCCATGGGAGACCTGGAGCTCACCTGACACAAGTTGGAAATAATTAATGTAAATAAAAAAATAGGGTGCAAGTGATTGGAACTTACATAGCATAAACAAAATGATGTTGACCCTCTGCACTCTTCATGTGCAAACTGGGAAGCAAGAGGGGGTTGCCCAACATTGTGTAGGCATAAAACATGGATACTCTCCACTCACCAAATACACAATTAAAACTGTTCTAAGTACTTCTCTATATTAAATACAGGGAATGTTAGTTCCACATATATGAGTATATGTTAAGCTGACAAACTCACACAAAAGTCATCCCCTTCTGGACAGTCTTAACATGATCAAATGATATGTTTTTTTAGCTTGACACATATTTCAATATGTAAAACTAACATTCCCTGTTTCAGCTCCCTGAGCCCTCCCTTTTATTCTCCTCCTTTGAAGCCCACTATATCTGTCTCGCCTACCTCACCCCATCCATCTCTGTATTTCAGTCATCTACTGCCCCCTGGTCCCACTTCCCAATTTCTTGAAACTTTTTCAGTCTGGCCTCCCCACTACCTCTCCTCACACCCCTCCACCATCATCATAGGTGACTTTAACATTCCCATTGACAACCTCACTGACCCAGGGTCCATCAAAATTCTTGCCCTTTCTTCCTCTTTTGGCCTTTCATAATGGACCTCTTCCCCCACGCACTGTCTCAATCCCTCACTTGATCCTTGTTTTCTCCCACCAATGTGCTCATTCTTATTTCTCCAACTCTCCTTTCCTACTCTCTGACCACCATTTTCTCTCCTTCAATCTTTCCCCCATCTTTTCTCCAGAATTCCTCCACAAATGAAACCACCCTTACTAGATGCAATCCTAATGCTCTTGATCCTGCTATTTTGTCAATTCCTATCCCCTCTATCCACTCAGGCCTGCTCCAACCAGATGGCCTCCCTCTACAATCACACCCTCACCACCACTCTTGACTCTGCTGCCACTGCCTCTTCTGTCCACCTTCACCATTCTAATCCCCAACCTTGGCACTCCAAATTTACCTGTTTCCTTTAATAATGTACACATACTGCTAAATGCCACTGGAGGAAATCTTATTATCTTGGCAGATTTCCTTCATTTCAAGTTCATCCTCTCATCATACAGTACCTCCCTCTCCCTTGCTAAACAATCAATCCTTCATTTCTTAACAGTCCCCATTACCTACTGCAGTTTTTGCCAATTTCAACACTCTCCTTTGCCATCCCTCTCCTCCTCCCCTCCCATCCTCCTTTCCTGCCATTGACTTTGCCTCCATTTTCACTTCCAAAGTTGAGGCCATCAGACACAAAACCTCTTTCTTTCATCACTCTTCTGCCACTCCACCCTCCTCTCCCTCCAGCTATCATCAGCAGCAGCAGCAACAGCTATATATATATCACCTTCTGTGCTCCTTCTAACCCACTGCCTGCACCTCCTTGTTCACCTCTTCAATATGTCCCACTCCACTGGCATCTACCTTTCATCCTTTAAACAATGCTCTTGTCACACCCATTCTTAAAAAACCCTATCTTGATCCCAGTTGCCTCTCCGCCACCTCCTCCTGGATGTATTTTTGCATTCTCAAACGTAAAATGTCTAAATCTGAACTCATTGTTTCCCCTCCATCAATAGTCTGCTCCCCTCCCAATTTCTTCATCACTGTTGATAACACCACTATCTACTCTATTCCCCAACTCCCCTTACAAGAATCTTCCTCTCCCAGGATCCCACCTCGCTCCTCTTCGATCTACACTTAATGCTGCAACTAGACTTATCTTCCTCTCTTATCGCTCCACATCTGCCTTCCCTCTCTGCCAGGCCTTACAATACCTCCCCTTCCCCTACAGAATCCTCTTTAAACTCTTCTTCCTTAGGTACAATGTACAACTCCACTGCTCCATACATCTCCAGTCTCATCTCCATACATACTCCCTCCCGCATTCTCTGGTCAGCTAATGATCATTGCTTTTCCTCCCCTCTGGAAGGCACATCTCAAACGGCCATTGAAAACTCACTTGTTCATAAAAACCCTGCAAACCATTTCAACATGTAGTTTACCTCACCCTCTTTTGTCCTACATGTCTCCCACTGTTACCCTCAGATCCCCTTACACTGGTTCACCGCCATGTGTTAACCGTCTGTCTGCCCCTTTCCCTTTAGATCGTAAGCTCTAGCGCACCTCCTCTTTGGCCTCTCTGCCCCTTGACTTCCTCCTCCATTGTCTTAACATTTCATTAGCTCTAAACCTGTCAGTTGTGCTTACATTAGTGGGTACAGGATTCATCCATTGCCCTCATCACCCATCCAGGCTTTCAGTAGCTGTGTTGAGAGTTGTAGTGTTGCTTATGTATTGTATTGTACTATTATACAATTTACTGTCTTGCTGTTTGATCTCTGTACGACACTGCAGACCATAAATGGTGCCCTATAAATAAGGGATAATAATAATAATAATAATAAGAAGAAGAAGAAGAAGAAGAAGAAGAAGAAGTAAAAGATAATTAGCACAAAAACTTATGGTGGTCTTATTTTTCTAGGATACCAGGAACACTGGATGTCCAGGGGCTCATAGATGCTTCTATTATACCTAAGGCTGGCATCTCCTCTAACTACTTGCAGATACACTTCTGAGTCTATTTTATGATGCTGGTCACACCTGAGTCCACATCATTAAGTTAGTGTGCTCTGGCATTCAAGTGAACATCTCCAGCACTATATGCAGCTGGTATTGCTTTGAGACACTGCTCTCCCACAGTAACATATTTAACTCCTAAATATTTCTTAGCTACCTAGAAGAAGTCAGGAAGTGGGTCAATCTCAAGGTCTTCCAAGTGGTATTGACCATCCCTTCATGGTCCTGGCAAGCCTTTTTTTATATTTACATAGTATGTGGATTGTAGTATAGCCCTTATCAAATTATATAGTGTCACTCTATCCCCATGGTTTTGCAAGTCTACATACAGTCCAGCCCAGGCATCTTGCAGATTCTTGAGTGTGGTCACAAAGCTAGTGCTCCCTGCCCCCTCATAAAATTATCTGCTATTGCCTGCTACTTTTTTCTGTTCTGGACTTCCAGGAGATTGGCTCTTGCTAACTCTTTAAAAATCTCAAGTTTGTCTCTGAGCCTGAGCACTTAATCCACAGTGGAGAAATCTGTAGTGGTCAGCTTCCTTTAGAACTCCTCCCACAACAGATTGAGAGGGCCATGTATGCATCTGACCCTCAGGAGCTTAAACCAATTGAATCCTGCAGAGTTTTTCTACATTCAAAGAACATTTGTCTAGGGGTGGTAGGGAACTGTCGAGGGTTGCATAAACCCACCCTGGACTCAAAAGACTTGGAGATGCAGGTTCAAGGCACAAGAAAAGGAGGCAAAAAAAGTTTCAGCTTTACTAAATGGGTCACAGTGTCTCACGCTGGACTCTATGGCTCACTTATTGGGGTCCGGTTCACAAGACGGGTATCCGCCGTCTGTCCTCTCTCTGGCGGTGATGGCTCCTCTTACAATGGTGGCAGTCTTCTTTTATGTTTTCTATTTTCAGCCATTGGCTGATTGCTTTTCATGCCTCCTCATCCTTCAGACTAATTAAGGCACCTGTTTTGGCAATATGGTGCCAGATTTACTTGTCCTGTAGCCTGCTAAGCTGCTAGATTGTTTGGTTCCTGTGTAGTTCTGGTATCCTGTATCTGTTCCTATTCAGCAGATCTGGGTATCCAGCACTATATTCATCTCAGATAATCTTAGGTATCATGTAATTCTGTAATTGTTCTTATTCAGCATATCCTTGTATCTTGTGATATATGCTTCTCAACTAATCCTGGTAACCTGCTATCTTATATCCATTCCTATTCTCGTCACACATTGTCGGCTAATAACATCTTCTTCTGTCAGTCTAGCCTGGTACCCATCTGGAGAACCGAAACTGTGGACTGTAAGCAGCAAAGCCCAAACCTTCTTACGGGGATCCCTGTTGAAAACCTTCACCTTGTTAGACTCCACTGGGTGGAGACAAACTAGGCAGGTTGCAAATAATCCAACCGTCCTTGTGAATTCTGTGATACACAGGCATACCGGGACATTTGCAGGTAAAAGATATTTCCCCAGGATACAGGAGAACTTAAGTTATGAACAGAATACATATGATATAGGTTACAATGCATACAGGTCAATTAGTCTGCAGGCTCGAAGAAGGACCTCCAATATATACTATGTATACCTTTGAGGGCTTTTACAAGGTATTCATTGTCAATCTTCCAGTTTAATATTCACCAGTCAACAATACATTCCCACTAAGGGTTATGTGTCCTCTGTAAGATCAAGAAACATGGATCCAAGAATTTGCCACAGAGATAACACTTTTAAACACTGTTTTTGAGAGAGAATTGTCTGTAATTGTCGAGAAAATCTGTGAGATGACCTGGAAAGTCCCAGTTTCATCTTTGATAATCACTGAGCACAGTAGGAGATGCTATTACCCAGTCAAGCGTTTACAGGGTATAACAGATGCCTTTGTTGTTAACATAATTGCAAAATTGTCTATGTAGTCCAAGATACCGCAATTTACTTAATAACTGCAACTTTGAGTGTCTTCTTCTAAAGTCTTTAAGTTATTTTGTAAATACCTAAAATTTTGCTCATTAGTCACATACATATAAAATGTATTATTTCTCATTCTTCATTTTCTCACAGCTATTTTTGTAAAAAAATATTGAAAGAATCCTCCTGTGAATAGCCCCAGACACTGTTAGGAGGACAGGAGATAACACTTCATATTCTTAAAAGTAAAACAGACTAAATTAATCCAAAATTTGTGGAATTACAGCTCTATGGGCCTTATTCTTTAAGGAACTTAGGCAAGCAATTGAGTAATTTTTCTTACTCAGATTTTCTGGTCAAAACCACGTTACAATACAAGGGGTGTAAACTAGTTTATTATTTTGTATATAAGTTAAATACTGGTTGTTTTGTCATGTAACACACAAATACTTGATAGCTTATTTATACACTGAAATTTAATGTTGATATTTGCGTGCTACATAAAAAAACAGCTAGTATTTAACTTATGTACAAAATAATAAACTCATTTACACCCCTTGTATTGTAACGTGGTTTTGGCCACAAAACTTGAGTCTGAAAACGTACCCAAATTCTTGCCTAACTACCTTAATGAATCAGGCCCAATGTGTTTACCAGAAATTTAAATGTGGTGGGTAAAGTGGACTTGTACAATTCTCACACTCTCAGATTCTTGTCTTTTAAAATATAAGGGTATAAAAAAGACAATATTATTTAAATAAAGTATCTCTTTAAGGCTGCAAACCTTAGCATTTATTCAGACAAATGACATGATTTAAAATCTATCCTGCCTTACAGTAGTTAGTTGTCTTGTACTTCTTCAAGCCATACTTTCTTAAATCCATCTTATGAGAATGGTGTCCTTGTGTATGCAGTTGAAATATATACAATTGTTGTATTGACTCTAATGAAGCATTGTAAGTGTAACAGGTTGAACAAGCAATCGAATACCAATACCACTCCTTGATATCAAAAGTGCACCCCCTTCTTGATTGTTTGCACCTTGTCAAATCTAACATGTTTTATTTTGTTTATAGAATGCTTTTCCTGACTTGTTCCTCAAAACTTGTCAGTCTGAGAAGACTACTGATCCGCAGCTTCCCAGAGTCACTGAAGGTAAGTAAGTAAGTCTTCATATGCCTAGAGCTACATTGAATGTATTGTAAGTTTTTCAGGGGAGGCTGGCAAATTCTACAGTGGGCACAAGCACACTTAAATGGCCCACATTAAAGTCGCATCAGCAACCTTGTTTATGACATCTGGCTTTCATGAAAAGGAATGCAAAGTCAGCAACATCTGATGAGCTGGTAGCCCTGATCTTACGGTATTATCATGGAACTCTGATGAGGGTTAGCAGGATAAAAAAAATGCCAACAGGTCTATTTATGAACTGATGGTAGGCCTTAAATCTGGTACAAACATCTGTAGCAAAAAAAAAAAATCATTCTGAGAGTGTTTAGAATTGTAAGGATGTATCAATGCAATTATTCCTCTAGCATTACAGCTATCTCAAAGTAACCAATACGGAGTTAACGTTTCAAGGTTACACACTTACGATTCCAGTCTTCTTTCTATATTATCTAAATTAATCCAAGAGTGGTACTAAAACATCGACATCACATAATTATACTTTTCTTCTATCACACTTACTCTGTGAACTCTGTATACCATAGGCATTAATAATTCATTGTCCGATAATAGAGATAAGCCTGTTACACTGTTCAGCAGAGTACCTTATGCTCCATATATTTAATCACACATTTAGAAGTGACAGTTATATGAGCCTGGAATTCAGTGAACATATTTGTGAATATAATTATTTACTATTTATACAACTATTCTATTTAGCTAGATTACAGCTATTTTAGAGTACCCAATATGGAGTTTATACTTATGTCGTGAACATAGAGAGCTTGCAGTTAGTTATAAGGGATAATTCATAACTGCAGTGTAAATAGGTTGTATCAAATGAATCCATTGATAAGTTAGTGTGACATGGTTCTCTTAGAAGCTGTTAGATCAAGGGGTTTTGTGTATGTTAAAGCACCCAGAGGGGGCTGGTAGATAAGAGTAGCACCTCAGGGGCGCACAGAGGATTGTCGGGGGGGGGGGGGGTTTCTCCCCGCCGACCGAAAAAAAACAAAAAAAAAAAACAGCAGCTCCGTTTCGCCAGCGCTGTCCTATACAGCAGCCGCAGCGCTGTCTAAGAAGCGTCTGCGGCGGTGCTGTATACAATACAGCACCGCCGCGGACGCTTCTTTGACAGCGCCGCGGCTGCTGTATAGGACAGTGGCCACTTAGTTAGCGCAGGGGGGTTTCTAGAGACTCAGAAACCCCCCCTGCGTGCGCCACTGCACCTTATACCATTTATGGCAGGACGCAAAGGTGAAAGCCTTTGAGGATATCTCTTGCAAGACAATGAAATCTAACACATGTTTGGGAGGCCCCCAGACATGCCGACTGCAGAGACAGGGTTGTATGGTAATGACAGATTCAAGCTGGATAAGGTCACAGAAAGGGGGGGCTGTGGGCCCTGTAGCTTGCTTTTAAAACTGTATTGAAAATGTAACTCGTGGTTCACTCTGAGGGAGTCAATTCGATATTGAAGAGGTCCCATTTTTCCTGCTTCTCCCAGCAACAGAACCTTGATTATAAGTGAGGTATCAATTCTGTATTTTATCCTTTTTATTTTATAAGAAACAATTGCACTATATTTGTCTGTCTTTTATTATCTTTTTATCTTAAGCATTGTGGATGTATTTTCCATATTAAATTACACTTAATAAGTTCTAGTCTCTGTGTTCTTACGAATTCACGCGACAGTTTGGTCCAGACGCTACCTAATTGAAACTGTGCAAACCTTGTGGTTTATGTGAACTCTGATTAAAGTAAATTGTGCTAGATTAATGCTAGGGAGAACCGAAGGCTTCCTAAATAAGAGTGTCAGCTCTTGTCCGAAAAACCTTGGTGGTGGTAATTAGTATCGCAAAGCTAGTGTGTGGCATAGATAGGGAAGGATTTAATCATTTTAGACAGACCAGGTGGTTGTTGTTTGGTTAACCCTGTGTCACATATGCATCACGCAGACTCAGGTGAGTGCTGTTCGTGACAACTTACGATTCTATTCCTCTTCCAATATTATTCAAGTCAATCCAAAAGTGGTACTAACATTTTAACATCGTATATTTTCACTTCTTTCTTTCATAGTCAATCCGTGAACTATGTATCTCACAGGCATTAATCATTTATTGTCCGACAATAGAGACAAGCCTGTTATATTGTTTAATAGCGTGTGTATGCTCTATATATTTGATCACACTTTTGGATTTAAAAGGTACAGAAGCTCGTAATTTAGTGAATTTATTTGTTAAACTAATTATGAACTACTACCTATGACTGCACATTTCATAACATTCAATTCATTTGCTGCATAGTGCCAGATCTATTCACTTCTTCACTAGTTGGTATCTGATCTGGACTATTAATTTTCTATATTTATTATATGCAACAACTATTATATTGAGCCCTAGGTTATTAAATACAACTATTGAAGACATGCATTTAGTGAATATATCTGAATAATAATCAATACTAAGGGGTAGCATTATAATATAATATTCAGTTCCTAGTGTGTTTTCTTTTTTAACACACTGCACTAAATGTATCCATTTTTAATTATCAATTCGCTGACATTATGATTTTAATATTAAATTAATAAAGATATTATTTAAATCTAATTTGGATCAGAGTACTTTCACAATATGCCAATAATTTGAATAAACCCCTTTAAAAGGAACTCCAGATATGTACTCCTTCCTATATACATACTTTTCTCTTTGTTTTTTTTGACACATGTTTATTTATGTATAAAGGTTGCACCTCCTATGAACAAAAATATTTCATCCTAAATAGGAGTATCTGGTTCGTTATACATTGCTAACTTATTTAATCTGCTGCGACAGTCCCCCTTTCCCTTTTTTTTACAGTGAAAACATCTGTAACACAGCACTTAGGGAAAGTTTTTAAATGCTGTTATTGCCTAAGCTATACCTCTCATAGACAATATATGAGTTATTGTTATTGTACTGAGTTAATGTCAAACAGGAGCTTTATTGTGAGGATCCAAAGCATAACACAGCAATACATGTGAACAGCAAACCAGAGTTAATCAGAGTTGTTCAGGGTATATTGGCTCCTTCAGTGGAGAGGTGTAAGACTGCCTCCCTTCCCAGACACTAGCCAAGACTGAATTTGAGCCCTTAAATAGGCCCAAGCTCCACCCCTATGAGTAATGGGTGGGACTTCTTCCTGACTCCCAGGAGGTTAGTTTGTGGTAGTTTTTCCCTCTGCCATAGTTATAGGGGACAATTCAATTTGGATGCGTTATTCTAGGAATAAGTGGTTTGCGCACTACTATGGTAAAAGTGCGCAGTATTACCGTTAGTACGGTAATTTTAACGCTGATTTTTGCTTGCAGCCCTCGGGGCCACAAGCTAAAATCCAGGTTAAAGTTACTGTATTAATGGTAATACAATTAGTGCCGCATTATTCCTACAATGATGTTGCCAAATTGAATCGACCCCATAGACTGTTTACTGGTAAATTGGCCATCAAGGTGTGACTTAAGAAAGAAACCTTCTACAATATTGAAGGACTCATTTAGTGGTAGATGCATTTGCTCCCATATTGTGCGTAGAAAAATGTGCACGCACATTTATGTGCATATATTCAGTTGGACACATTTGACAATGCGTTAAGCTGTAAAACAGTAACATTTGCACCAGACGTATGCCAGGCATATAGGTATGTATATTTACGCCCCATGATAACATAGAGATGTGGCTTGACAATGTTAAAAAGCTGAAGTCGCATTACCCTGCTTGCACACACAATAATAATTTAATGTGGTATCATATACACATAAGAAAATAGTAGATTAAATTAAATATAAACATTTGTTATTATCCCCTTTAACAATTAAATGGGAATCTTCTTTCCTGCAGTAGTCCAAATGGAAGTGTCAAGTAATGAGAATAAATGTAAGCAACTTCATATAATATAGTCACAGCGTTAATAATTTAATTACTGTCGGCTGGAGGGGTCAATAAACAAACAACCAATCAGAGGGTGCTAGATAGTGCTACTGATAAGTATCATCAACATTATGTTTTGTTATACTTGCCCTCTAAGCACCTGCTAGAGATGTGCTTTGTAAAGGAGGTATATGCTGATGGGTCCAGGTCTAATTGAGTCGCAATTACGTGATCACTCCCTTACTTTACTCAGCCTCTCTCCGACCCCGTTCTGCCTCTCCAGGCATAAGGAGATGCAAGTCATTGATATGCAAAAACGTATATGTACGAATAGGTGTACGCACTTTTGGTGCACATGTGATGCATGTAAATGTGTATTTCATGCAAATAAAAAAGTATGACAAGCTCTAAATGAGCACCTAAATCTTAAAGGAAATTGCATACTGGTCCAATTCATTAGTCTGATTGTACAGTCTGTGGGCCTGATTCATTAAGGAAAGTAAAGCATAATAAATGGGTAAATTTTCATCTTGGCAAAACCATGTTACATTTGAGGGGGGGGGGTAAATTTAAAATGTGGGTACAGATTTATAGTTGGTATAGGGCATGTCCTAGATCAACAGCCAGTGTTTTCCGTAAGTGCAAAAGAATGAACTAATTTGCACCCGTTGCATGATAACATGGTTTGTCCAGGAGCAAATTTACTCGTTTTTTTGCTTTGCTCTCCTTAATAAATGTGTTCAGTAATCAGCCAGAAAGACAATAATTCGATATCACAGATGTTCTAATTTTTCAGTATTGTTCCAGCCTTTACTTCTGAAAACCTTTCATTTAGTATGTGTTTTCTAGAACCTAAAGCCTTGGTGAGCCTAGATTAATAAACACATGTAATATATTTTATACCTCCCAACATATGGGTAGGCGGGATCGGGGCAGAGGTCATGGCCATGGCATGACAGGGGGCAGGGCCACGGCACTGTTGAACAAACAATACCTACCTAATTTCCTAAAGCCCTCAAATCAGACTGTCCCGCCTAAATTGGGGTGATTGGGAGGTATGGTAACAAGGAAGGTAGGTATCCCATGTTTCTGTTTTTTAAAAACATGGGTGACTTGCCCATAACAGATACATACGCTGTCTAAGTCGTATAATTGGATGAACGAAAGTATATTGGTTAATATTGTTTTATCGTGCGATTGCACTCAGTATGCCATGCTACACGTGGCATAGCGCGATCACGCGGTAAAATACGCGCGCACACACTTGCACTACAACTTTTAGTTATTTATATATTTCAAATTTATATTGATTTCAATCCACAGTGATTTATGAGCAGATAGTATTTAGTTTATTATTAGTTTATATAATATGATTATATGTAGACTTCAGTGTTATTTAAGGTTCAGGTTATAGGAAATGTGTCATGTCTGATATAAATTTAATCCCCTATTCTTCAGCAGCTGTCCGGTTCATTTGCCGAAGACATCGCATATTGCACACTCTAGTTATTGATGGTAGGGAATAAATAGTCAGAGTGATACCAAACTGTAAAATGCTAATGGACTAGTTGTAACTGGTTTCTGGGTGGGAGAATGATCTGGAATGTTGACCCTCAGCCTTTGAGGGGGTTGTTTGAACTAGCCTATGACCTGTTTACACTGGACCCATCTGAAGTCTGGACCTATAGAAGCAAGCCACGTTATCTACATTGTTCTCTCTGTAACACTGAATGTATATAATCATAGCTGTGATCCCACTGGTTTCAGTCTACTCTGACCACAGTATTCTAGAGTGATATACTGTTCACTGGTACCCCTGGGAGCGCAGCGAGCGCATGCCAACGCAGCGGTATGTATTTATCTTTTGGTATTGGCTGTACTGTATTATAATCATGTATTGAACTGTTAAATGTTACATCTGCTAAAATAAATTACTTTGTGCGTTGAGAACACAATACAATCGCTTGGGCAATGCTTATTTGAAAACGATAGAATTACTTTAATAACGCATACGCACCAGTGTACAAATTTCAGATTTTTAGCTCCACCCATCTCTTATAAATTCGAAAGGGGAAATGTGTCACTTGTCTTACTCCCCTAGTCAGCCTAATCTTGCATTTAGTGGCAAAAAACATAATTTCTAACGTGTCATAATCATCAGAATGTATATTATTTAGGTGTAGTTACATGTGCCCCTTTTATTTACTGGAAATATAGGTGTCTATAAAACACCTATACAGAAGGTTCCATTTACCCCTTATCTGTTTGTTAATACCCGGTCTTGTTTTATTACTGTGCTTTTCCAATTGTATGGCACTGCAGAGTATATGTATATAATAGTATAGCAAAATGTTTCCTACCTGAACACATTCTCACTGTGCCCATCATGCAGGTGTGTGGGGCTTTGCATCATATCATCCATGACAACCCTTTCAGACTACAGGTTCTGGTGGATCAGTGGCCAGAGTTCACTTCTGTCATATGTCGCCCCCCACTTGAGGTGAGTTAAATAAGGGAGAGGCTTGTATGAATGGTTAACTAATTCAGTAATTACACATCCTGTAATACAGAATGAACACGGAATCAGTAGATTTCTTTCAAATATTGGTAGATATTTATTTATTTTTAAACATGTATGTTCTATAATTTAGACAGGACCCTGGAATCTGCATAAATTACAATTTATTTAGAGTTTAGAGATTAGGGGAAGTTAGAAAATAAACATTAGGCTTTTTAAGTGCTCAATGCTGGTATTTTGTGGAGCTATGTAACATTTCCCTCAAAGACAGTGGCAAGTTAAAATTACCGTTGGCCCAAACTCCACATCATATTTTCATGTTTAAATACACACTGAAACACTTAGTTCTGTAATAACCACTGTGGATCGCTTCTTAGTATACATAGAAAGCCTTATGCTTCAGCACCAAGAACAGCTTCCATTGGAACATGCAGAAAGCCCATCACAAGACCCAAGTAACAGAGTGCAGGATAACCGTGGTAAATTACCTAATTACCATAACTTTCTGTGGGAATTTGGTCATTTACAATGTTCACCTTTTCATATAGAGTCTTGCCTTGCAGGTCTACAACTTTACTGTACAGCATAAGAAGGGGGGTGGGGTATGGAAAGCTGATGGTCTATTTATCGCCAGGTGGAGCCAAAGTCTGCTCCAAGAAAGAGGTAGCGCAGCGAAGGACTCCAGGGTTAATCAACTAAAGATTAAATCCTGGAGTACCTCTAGAAGAAAAAGAGGTGTGCGGACACATATGCTGCTCATTCAGATCAGGACACATCTCCAACTCTGAATATGGATGGAAATAAGCATTTTTTGATTGCAAGGGAACGTATTTATGTTTTCTTCTTTAATTGTATATGTATGTACAAATGTCTGACTACATCAGTGATGGCCAAACTGATATACTTCAAGGGCCACATGTGCACCCTCCAAACTTCAAAAGCGCTGCATATTATCCTTAATGTTAAGAAAGAAAAAACAGCCCCAAAATGACCTTGACAACCCATCACTCATCCCATGCCTGCACATGCCCATCACTTGCTACAAAATGCCAACACATGCCACTCACACTCCCCCATATATCACACAGACCTTCCCACATGCCACTCACACATTTTCACATGCCATTGACATCTCCACACATGCCACTCAGACCTTCCCACATGCCTCTACTTTTTGGCACTTACCACATGCTCACACTCACTGGCACACCTCATATGCCCCCCACTCATTTGCACTTCCGAACATGCCCCTCCACTAACTAGAACACCCGACATACTCTCTCACTGGCAGTCTAAAATTACTTTTCCTGAAAACCGCAGCTGCAGAGGAAGGAGGGAGAGCAGGTGGTTCAAAATACACTACACTCTCTCCTCTTTCTACTCTGATTTGATGATTGCATAATCTCACTGCAGTTTGTCAGGTTGGTCACATGACACGGAACATGGCTACCTCTGGTCAACTTTTATCCTTTGCTTTATAGCAAAGCAGAGAATATGTTAAATGAGAAGTAGTGGCTGGGTGTCGCACGTGAAGGCTCGCTGGGATGCGGGCTGTGGGCTGCCTGTTGTTCACAGTTAGTCTTTATAAATTATTAATTAAAATCTTGCATTATCAGTTGTGACCACAAGATGTCCCCTTTCCCAGAATAGGAGAGGCTTACAGAGGGAAGCTAAATTCCTATACACAATATTTTGCCTTTTGGTATGGATGGCAAAAAAAATATTGTTGTGAACCCCTCTAATTCAACCGTGTTGAATCCAATGGTAATTCTTATATTACCCCATTATAGCTTATGAATTATGTTTGGTTACTTATAAAATTATGACATGATAAGTTTTCTACACTTCTAGACAAAGATCTTTACCTATTCAAACTACTGTATGTTAATGGCTCCCTCCAATAATATTCTTAAAGAAATCTAAAAATGTTAGTGCTGCAGGAAAACCTTTGTTCTTCTTTCGGGCTTCTCGCTGGGAATACGTGGTACCTGAGGCATCCTTGAAGGTTGTGCTGACTTGGTGAATTGTCTTGGCGTTTACTGGCTCATTGATCTGTATACATTATTACCTGTATCCTGTTTATCCTGTTTATTAAGTTATTTTGTACTTTTGCGTTTGGTCCTCTTCAAACGCAAAGGACACTTACTACAGCCTATGATTTCATTGAGGGAACGGGGAAGGGGATAGGACGTTTGTCCATAGTCATTGTACAGTAAGGGCATGCCAATCACGATGGCATTCTTATATGAATTTATATTCCACATTGGTATTGGACGTATCCTACAGTGTCTTGTGCAGTAGAGCTGAGCATTCCTACACCCACGTATCTTCAGATCCATTCCTTGTTAAATCGGTAGTGTGGAACAAATGCACATTGCACTCAGTATGCATGTCTTGATTAATCAGGCCCGTAGAGTTAACTATCTGAATCTCCTTGCACCATATAAGGAAGGTGGTAGCAGTATTTCCAACTATCCCATTGAGGTACTTTGAATCAAAGGGTTCCAGATGAGATCACGTCTGCACAAGATAGTATCACAGTGATTCTCTAACAAAGTAGGCACAGATAGATTAATGGAGAAATGCACAGCTTGGATTGATGTACTCATACAAGGATCAGGGTCTGTGAATTTATAGTCATACTTGCCTACTTTTTGGACCTCCCCTCTGGGACAAGTGAAAGGATGTGATGAGTTGAGTCATCATGGGGCCATCCCCTACCATGCAATGATGCAATTCACATTACCGTGATACTTGGAATGGACCATGATGATGTACATTATGTTAAGGCCTCGCTCACTTCCAACAGAAGTGATGTGGGATCTGGGAAGATGGCCTTCTCTCCCAGGAGTCTGGTTGGAAATTCAAGATTGTAAGCAAGTATGCCTACAGTATAATAGATGGCTGCATTCTCAGCTTTTTGACTTATATGTTATCCCATCAGGAGATTGTTCTGAAGATATGGGAGGCGCTTTAGCTGTCTATAGTGAAAAAAGAAGTTAATACTTTACTTTTTAACAGAGATACAGTGGAATGTTAATTTCAACAATGTATTTTGTCTCCATGGTTTAGATTTGAAGATTTCACTTTGAGTTCTTATTGCTCCTTTACAGACTCTCTATCTTTCCATAGGAAATGACAGACCCCTTGGATCCTTACACCAACACGTACTTTGTCTTCAGTAAAGACCCACAGAGCCTGCACCAGATGTTGCAAGATCCCCAGACTATAAAATGGAACCAGGAGTTATATATTCGAGGTGAGAGGGAAAAGTGCAAAAGTTATTAGAGGGAAAGGAATATTGACTATGGACTTGGAAACATGACATCAGCTTTCCTGGTACCAAAAAATAAGATTTAAGTAAATAGTTATTTGTTAACAAAGATGTACTATCAATGCATTTAGTGGAGTTCTTCTTTAAAGTTTAGTTTAACAGATTGCATTACAAAGCATCCAACTTCTTCTCTCCAACAAGTATGTTGCTTAAAAAATGTCCGTTTCTGCTTCTTTCTAAATGCTTTATCTGTTTATTTATCAGTCTTGTTTTCCACTCACAGTAGCTGATTTTATTTGCTAGATTGACTAAATGATCAACTCTTTCTCTTTTCTCTACTTCTCTTACAGAACATTCTCAGAATACAACACAGTTTATTGTTATATTCTTCTTTGGTTCTAGCAAGCAAAGTCATAGTCAGGGCCCAGTTTTAAATTAAACAAGTGCATAGCATGGCTTTCACCTAACAGACACAAGCTCTCATTTATAATTAAAACTAATAAAAAGACCCAAAAAAGATTTTTAAAGCGGCTGGGAAGTTTAATTGGTCTATTTGATCAATTTGACCAATCTGCCAATTACTGTACTGTGTATGGGCACAGTATACTTATACAATTGTATCAGAACTGACCTGTGTATGGTGAAAAACCGAGTCAAGCAATAACTGTCACCTCCATATGTGCAGTGGCAGATCCAGGGGGGGGGGGGGGGGGGCGATCGGGGTGATCGCCCCCCCTAGCAGGGGCTTGCTGCCGACAGCTACACACTGTGCAGGTCCGTTCAGCAGTGACAATGTGCTGCCCGGCTGCTCTGATTGTGTTTTAAACACAATCAGAGCAGCGGGACAGCACACTGTCACTGCTGAACGGACCTGCACATACTGTGCAGCCGCCGGCAGCCTTAGAAGTCGGAAAGGGGGCGGGGCCTAAATCGCCCCCCCTACATCGCCCGGGGTATAGTCATTTCCTAGATCCGCCCCTGCATATGTGTGGAGTAATCATTCAATGAAGTATTACAGGTAGGTGAATGTGCACACTGTCTGCATACCAATCTGGCTATTCAGTGCACATCCTGAAAAACCAGACCAATGCAATTATGCCACCCATGTGGTTCACTGGTCAAGATAAAACTAAATATGGAGAAAATAGATGGGAAGTAGGTAGGTAAGAGTTCTCTAAGCTCTTGATATTGCTTGGTGTGTCTTGTAGAAACAATGACAATATCTTGTCATGATTGTGAGGACACTGGGTTATTGTTTAGCTATTTTCCTGTTGGTTTGCCCAGAGGCAGCCTTATGTACCAGACTGGCACATATGATACAAAATCACCTAGGCTAATAGTTGCTAAAGTAAAACCGTACTTTGTTGTAATTGAACATCACTTGTTTAAATCACTTTTACAGAACAAGTACCAGTCGGTTTACCACACCACAACCTAGCATACAAGCCTATCTAAATAGAACCATAGTCCCTGCTCTTTCAGAATGCTGTTCGCGCTGCTAAGCCAAGATCTTCACTCATCTACCAGCAAAGTAGGCATCAAGCCCTAGGACTGCCCACTTGTATTTAGCTCACGATCCATGACTAACTCAATGGAAGCCATAACCCCTTGTCAGTATTGTCCAAGCAAACAATTCCCAGTGTTGGGGCAATGTTTCCTTTTATCACTTCCATAGTGATGTGGCTTCAGCAAGGTGGGTCCTAGATCAGGTTTGGGAAGTCTAGCCGCCTATGGTGTCAAAGAATGGGTATCCACTAAACCATATACAGGAACATAATCATCTTAGTGTAAAGGCATCTCAAACCATCCTCTAAGTTTAGCGTTAAGATGAATTTATGCACTGTACCAACCATCATTTCCAGCACAGTATGGCTGACCGCTAGTGGAGAAAGTCTCACAAAGTACTATACCAGCAGTCGGTCCAAATATTCTGGGTTCTGTCAGTCAGCTGGGTACCCAGATGACCTCAATGAAAATAGCTCCTTCAGGGGACATGTTAAACAATGTAGCAGTCCACCTGGCAACATTTAAGATCTGTGTACATTCAATCATTACAACTCGTATAACAATATATAAAACATTTGCATGTTATTTGTAACAGAAAACTGGCAAGAGGGAATAACAAGCAGGCTTAATATTTATTTTCATGTAGTCTGACACCCTGCTCTCACCACAAACATCTGCACCGTTGTCGTGAACATAGAGAGCTTAGAGTTACTTATAAGGGATAAATCATAACTGCAGTGTAAATAGGTTATATCAAATGAATCAATGGATCAATTGAGCGGTTAAAGCTGGCTGTGCACATTCCAGTGTGAAAAGATAAGTGTGTCACATGTGACAGCTTCAAATGACTCCTACTGTGAGACAGCCTGGCCTTGGAGGGAGTTTTGGACACTTAAGTAGACTGTGTGGGGCCGATCACAGCTGGAGATCCTTGTAGGCAGCACGTGGAAGCCTATACAGGTATATAGAAATATGACCTTCAAAGGAAAATGTCGTCATCGTTTTGGGAAATCTGGGTGGAACGCTATACTGAGGAACAGAAATCACACAGGGTTGTGAATGACAGGTACGGGTGGTATCCGTGAACAGCTAAAATCACATATCTTTGGAAAAGGTATGTCACATTGTCATAATTCCATCATGATTGTTATTTAAATGTGCAAGAGATTTTGACCGGTTTATTGAAGGGGGAGTTATTTCTCTGGGATATATCTGTGAAGAATTACCCACAGATCAAAACCTTGGGAATATTTATGAGTACAGTATAGTGACACCCAGGGGACATTCCTTCCCCCTATTAGCATTAAACACTGCCCCTGTGAAGACCATCCCATTTTATTTTGCTTAAAATACCTGTGTTGGGAAGGGGCAAGGGTCAGACTTTTTGGGGAAATCAAGCCACATTGATAAGTTGTCCATCTTCCTAGCCAATTCCCCATGGCGCAGATTATGCAACTCAAGTAAGTGCTACTCTAAATGTAACCCCTTTTATTTTTTTATCTGTATGCTCTGTATTTTTGTATGTTAAATCTATAATTTAATATGTTGCGTCCTTGATACTCTAACGAATCCATTAGCCTGTTAGAAGAGAAAGCTCAACCAAGTTAACCCTTGGAATGCCAGTGTATGATTTGTTGATACATTTGATTAACAAGCTGTGTGTGCTTGTATTTACATTTGTGTAACAGTCTGGAGGTGTGAAGAGTTAACCCTGTGCATGCTGGTGTGGGTCTTGCTAGTCTGTGGAGAGATAGAAGCCTGTGTGCCAGTGTGGGACAGTATATTGGGGTCCTATTGCCCATATTCAATAGGTGGTGATAAACCTGAAGTGTCTGGGGGTGTGAGAGCGCTGTGTTTGGGGGCAATTTCGTAGGTCTATAACCTATGTGATAGGTAGAGAGAGACTGTGGGCTGAAAATGTGTGTGACCTCATACAGCAAACACCCCAAAGTCACGGCAGCTGGGAGCGTGTTCGTGACAACCGTATTCCCCAAACATTAGATAGAGAAGTAGGAAATACATACAGACACATAGGCAAAGGGACATAGGGCAGAGATACAGACTTACAGGCAAATAGGAGTACAACCAAAGGGATGGACAGGAAAAAAGGATAGCCAGTTATGTAGGTACATGGATAGATAAGGAAATAAGACAGAAACACAGACACAGATAGAAATGGAGATAAACAGTAAGTAGGAAAGACAAGTATACCTACACAGGGGCAAACGCAGGATTCGAGGAGGGGGGTTTCCGCGCCATGATACAAGTGGGCGTGTCCAATATGTGTAGGGGCGTGGCTACAAACACACACTATGTCAAACACACAGATATGTAAACTTTCCCATACACAGACAAGCACAGACACACACACACACAGGATCAAACACACAGATATGTAAGCTGTCACATACACACACATACATAAACACACAAACATGTAAGCTGTCACATACACACACATACATAAACACACACATACATAAACACACAGATATGTAAGCTGTCACATACACACACATACATAAACACACAAACATGTAAGCTGTCACATACACACACATACATAAACACACACATACATAAACACACAGATATGTAAGCTGTCACATACACACACATACATAAATACACACATACATAAACACACAAATATGTAAGCTGACATATACACTGACAAACACAGACTCACACACACACAATCTTACCTTCTTCTGCTGCTGCCTCCTGCATAACACCCATGCTGGCCCCGTGGGAGGAAGGACGAGCCAAACTGCCGGCAGAGAGCTGTGCTCTCACAGCAGGGGAATAACTGGGAGAGTATTGCAATCAGTAGTGGCTGGTCCCGGGAAAGGGGTCAGCCACTGTAAGCATACAACACCCCAGGTAGGACAGGGGTTTCTGGGGACTAGGAAACCCCCCTGGGTGCGCCCCTGCTACACACATATATAATGGAACATAGGACAGACATGCAAGACCTCATTTACTAAAAGCGCAACAACAAATGCACCTTAATGGTTCACTTCATAGGTGAACGTCTATTTTCTGGTCCTTGAAGACATCTGTAGAAACTAAGAGTGTGGCCTGTTTTGCAGGGAGGCAGAGAAAGTGTAAAAGTGTAAAACTGTGAGTGTCTACCACTTTTAAATCTCCACTTTATTTAAATGAAATCTTAGTGTTTTTCTCCTAAAATACTCCTCAGTAAAATTCCTGAAGGAGCAATTTATGCGGCTTCGACTGATTTGCTCAAATGAAGATATATTTTTGGAACAGGCTGAGATAATGAGAAAAAAACTTCTTGATCGGGGAGTACTCATTTAAATTGGTAGATCAAGCACTCAGGGAAGTCAAGTTAATGAATATAATTACTTTACTGACACCTAAGATAGCGACTATGAATCAGAAGGAGATTGAAAAAAGCATCATCATCATCATTTATTTATATAGTGCCACTAATTCCGCAGCGCTGTACAGAGTACTCACTCACATCAGTCCCTGCCCCACTGGAGCTCACAGTCTAAATTCTCTAATATAGACACACACTCACTCACAGACAAACAGACAGGGAAAGACTAGGGTCAATTTTGATAGCAGCCAATTAAGCCACCAGTATGTTTTTTGGAGTGTGGGAGGAAACCGGAGCACCCGGAGGAAACCCACGCAAACATGGGGATAACATACAAACTCCTCACAGATAAGGCCATGGTTGGGAATTGAACTCATGACCCCAGTGCTGTGAGGCAGAGGTGCTAACCACTGAGCAACCGTGCTGCCCCATCACTAATTCATTAAATACCATAGAAGAAAATAAGAATGTTGTTACTAATTCTTAATGGGCTTTTGTCTCAAAATATAGTAAAGCCTCAATAAATGTCAAGAGAATTATTGCTTCTAATTATGTAATTTTGAAACAAGATCAATTGTAATAAACCTTGTTACCTGAAAAACCAATTGTGATTTTTTTTAAAAAAACAATAATCTGAAAAATTTACTAGCCCCTAGTTTTTTAAAATCTAAAACAAACACTTGGAAATTCAATATTACGGGAAGCCAAGGAACAGATGAGATGAGTTCTGAGTGGTTTTCTGCTACCCCAAGTGGTTTCTATAAATGTGGTGGTCAACGATGCATTACATGTAAACATATAACCAATAAGGTTGCATTCTGTTACATCTGGCAATAAAGAATTTAAGATAAAAAGATTTATTAATTGTAACTCTACCTTTGTAATTTGCCTGTTGAAGTGCAATTGCAATTTATACATAAGCAGAACAACAAGAACATTAAAAATAAGGTTTCATTAACATAGACATAATTTTTTGAATGGTTTTAGGGCACATAGTGTCTCTTGACACTATGTGCTCAAACATAATTGTAACCCTGTTTGCCTGTTATCGGTGTAGAGCAAATTAAGCCCACCCAAAGAGGAGGGGATATATACAGAAGGCTGTGCAAACAGAAGGTTTTTGGATGTATCAGTTTAATACCCTCTCTCCGGTAGGGCTAAATGAAATCCTAGAACTAAGCGAAATCGTTTAGCTGTGAACATCATAATCAGTCGTGCTTTATATTGGTTTTTGTGATGATACTAGATTATAATGTCTTTGGAATTGTAAGGTTAAATACACTTTTTTTTAAGATAATGAGTTTGCTTTTTTTGAAAATCGAGGTGCTGTGTTATTGCTTTTTTCATTCTCTGTTATTGAGTTATTGAATCATGTTATAGTTATACTAAGCTAATATCCTTGTGGCTTGTAAGGACACAGGAGTTACGATAGTATAATTATATTCAACTGGAACACTAAGTTCCTAGTTATTTTATTGCCCCATACTTGAAATCTAGTGCTACACTGTTTGCTGTATGATGATACTAGTTTAGAGTTTTAATTGATGTTAACCGGTAGTTACAGGATGGACCGCCTATGCCACCTTGTCTGTTGCTGGGAACCGGCTGGGCTTACTTTGCCACCGTTCCCTTTCGTTATCCCAAATGTTTAGTAGGAGGGGCTTACAATTGCTGCCACCACTAGACTCCTTACCGGCATCTAGGACTGGGTTCCTTCTGGGTAACTGTCAATGCTAGGGTACCCGTTTGCTGGTACACCTGGGCTGGTACCCCTGACCTCTTCCTATAGATCAGGATTGCTGTGGATGGATCTGTCACACTGGTTGAACGTAAAATGGAACAAGAATGATGATACATTTCAGTGTACAAGGTCTGCCTTTTTATATAGTTTTTGGACACAGCTTCACAGGGTAAGTCAGCCCCCTGAGGTCTGAGTTATTTTTAGTATCAGGGTGAAATATGTTTATCCATACAGGGATTTACATGCAATGCAAATCTAACAATATTTACACTTATATGTGATATCCTTAAAATTGCTGTGATTTCCTGCATCTTGTTTTGGACACAGAGGAAATCTAACAGCAAGTTTAATTAAACCTTCCTGTGCCTTCAGGTGTTTGGACACTTACACATCAAAAGGTCTAATTAACATGGGTTTAACATGGGTCCTTTCTTCAGACAGATGCAGAATACACATTTCCTCCACTCTATTGCTAACTTGAGAATTCCCAAAGAAAAATTACAAAACTCCAAACAAATCATTTCCCTACCACAAAATACACAAAAGACTTCCTAAACAAATGCTTATTGCATCAGATATATACCACAGAATATATATACCACTTTGCATTTCCTCTAGCAAAGTTAAATCAAAACGAATTTCCGCCCCTTGTCTCAGAAATAAAGATATTTCCTTTACCAAAATACACACAATATCAAAAGTAAGTATATTTGTAATTATATAAATAAGCCCCCTGCGCTATTTTCTTTAAATACATTTATACCATAAGTTATTTATAGGTTATACAGTCATAACCGGATTTCTTAAACCCCCATTTTTTGACCCTGACCAATAAGTCTAAGCTAAACTTATAGTCTATAATGTTATTTTTATATATTTTTATAATTCTCCACCCTCTAACTCCTATTTCTTTGGGAGAGAGAATAAATATAGTATAGATGTGAATTTAGCAGTAATATACATATGCATTACTACCATTCTTTGTTTCTGAATAGTGGGAGAATTCAGCTCAATGTATGGTTTTAGACTTCCCATTTCCCATTTTTATTATTTTTTTATTACATATTCTTTTGTAAAAAATTATGCATTGTTTATATAAATTGACAAATTAGGTTTATGTTTAGCTTATTATTTGGTGAAGATGTAGGGCCTGATTCATTAAGGAACTTAAATTAAGAAGTTTCTTATTTCCGTCTCCTGTCTTTGTGTGCTACATGTTTTTTCATGTAGCACACAAATATCAACTTTAAATTTCAGTGTACAAATGAGCTACCAAGTATTTGTGTGCTACATGTAAAAACAGTCAGTATTTAACTTATATGCAAAACAGAAAACTAATTTTCACCCCTTGCATTGTAACACGGTTTTGTCCAGGAGACTTAAATAAGAAACTTCTTAATTTAAGTTCCTTAATGAATCAGACCTGTAGTTTTTAAATGAGACTTTTTTATAAATGTATCAATCAGGTCTGTGGTCTTCGGTAAACTGATGGCTAAGATGAGAAGGATACCAATGAAGTGTTGAATATATAGGGAAGCTTATACATGAGCTCAGTGTGTGTCTGGTGAAATTGCCCTATAGTTGATGAAACGCGTCAGCCTATGTGTGGAAACTGTGAATTTGTGAGCGTGGAACACTACGATTATAAAGCAATTCCTGCCAGTGAACTGCCACTATTCTTCTTGGGACCAATACTAACTGAAAGACACCAACAATACCTGAATGACCTTTATTGATATCTAACGGTTTTCCATCTTGATATACCTTTTTTGGATCTTGACTAACATTTGCCAAGAGCTCATTAGAACTATTTCAGGTTTGAATGTATGTCTTAGTGGTTTTGTTATATTGTTTTAATATATTTTATATATTTTATGGATATATAAATAAATGCTAAAAAGTACCGCAGTCTATTCACCTGGTTATTGATTGATACGTTACATACTGTTGCATACTTTTTGCTTGTGAATATTCAGATATGTCCCTACAGCTCTACCGCTCTGACTGACACAATTTACCACCCAAAGTAAATATGTTTGCCTGTCAGTAATTACAGCTCCCTATGGTAGTGAACAAGATTAGGCAAACAATCCAACAAAGTAGAATAGATTTGATTGTAATAGAATTTAATGAGATTGAATTAAATAGAACTTGGTCAGTATATCCCTTAATGATAACTATAGCAAATCAACTGATGCTGGATGCCCGAGGTCTAACTGGGCTACAGCCCAGAGGCCTCGGGGCATCCAGGGGGCCCTTGACAGTGCTCAGCAGCATTAATGATCGGTGTGGCGGCGGGGGCGCCCCCGGCCGATCAATGCTGCTGAGCACTGTCACTGTAGTCCTTCCGCGGCGCTCAGTAATCTCCTTACTGAGGAGATCTTGTGAGTCTCACTCTCACGAGATCTCTTCAGTAAGGAGCTTATAAAGCGCCGCGAAAGGACTACAGTGACAGGACAACAGAAATAGGTAAGTGTTGGGGCAGGGGGCGGTGGGCGGCTCACCAGGGGGGGTGGGAATATGTGGCTCACAGGGGGGCCCTTCTCACAGGGTGATACAGGAGCAGGTTAGCTTATGCAGAACATGCACTCTATAACCGGCAGGAAGGCTAAACCCTCCCTGCCTTTTATATACATATGTGGACCAATGAGAGACCAGGACTCAGCATGGGCTAATTACTCCCAGGAGGCGCTAATTGATTTGCCCAGAATGCGCACGCATCTAGCTGTTCATATTTGTCATGACGCAGCGCTGATAAG
Source organism: Mixophyes fleayi (assembly GCF_038048845.1). Classification (NCBI taxonomy): domain Eukaryota; kingdom Metazoa; phylum Chordata; class Amphibia; order Anura; family Limnodynastidae; genus Mixophyes; species Mixophyes fleayi. The sequence goes on along the minus strand of NC_134407.1, from coordinate 125,446,895 downwards.
AAGAGTGTCAAGGCAGTTGCCACAGATCATTCCGGTCGTCTTATTTAAACTTGTTATAAAGCAGATAATAAGTCAGACCTGAGGCAAGAGATAGTAGCCACTAGTGATAGCTCTCCAGATATCTAGCAGCATGTGGCCCCCCTGTTGCTCATCAATGCTTTATATGCAAGGTGAATGACAGTTGCATTTCTGCTGAGGACTGTTGGAGTATTGCATTATATCACATGTCCATATAGAAAGGTGTAATAAAAGTGTAGTTGTGACAGGATGGACCGCCTATGCCACCCTGTCTGTTGTTGCTGGGAACCGGCTGGGCTTACTTTGTCACCGTTCCCTTTCTTTATCCAAAAAGCGCCCTTTTGCCGCAGTAGGAGGGGCTTACAAAGGCTGCCACCACTGGACTCCTTACCGACATCCAGTACCTGGTTTCTTCTGGGTAAATGACGCTGCTAGCGTGTCTCATTGCTGGTGTACCTGGGCTGGTCCTCCTGACCTCTTATTATGGATCAGGGATGCTGTGAATGGATCCAGGGCTGCTGGGTAGCAGACAGAGCGGTGTTACTGGAAACGCTTGGTTCCAAAACCTCAGAGACAGCCGGAGAACTGATTAGGTTTAGCGTCTAATCTGTAGATCACAGGAATACAATGATATTGAAGATGGTTCAAAGCAGGTCTTTGAAGCAAGATGGTTTATTTGCTCACATACACTAATGGAAGATACCAGTGTGATCAGGTCAGATGAAAATCAGAAGAACACTTACATGCTCAAAGAGCTCATCTTTTATACAGTTCAGAAATAGTCTATTTTTAGAAACAGGATATACTCTATTGACACAAACATGAATTTACATGCATTTCAAGGCTAACAAAATTTACACTTATCTATGAAATTCACCCTGGCAAAAGGCCACACAGTAGCGACCCCCTGCTGGGCCTTTGGCCAGAGCAGCGCTTTCTGCTATCAGACTTCCTTGCACATATACCTAATTGGAGGTTTCCACTAGCAACCTTACAAATCCTAAACAATGACACTTCCATACTAAATACATCCCAATACACAGAAGACCTCCATCCACAAAGGCCTATTGTATCAGATCTTTTCTAACCTAGTCTCAGAGATAATGACTTCCTATCTTACAATAAACAAAAATAAGTGCCTGTGCCATGCGCTATTTCCTTTAAATACATTTTTACCAAAAGTTATTTAATAGTGATCCAGTCATAGTAGTCCTTAATCAACAATGAGGAAACACAATGTTATTTTTAGTAAGAATATGTACCCATGGGCTGTTATAGAGCTACCAATGGTATCTTCTCCATTCACCAATTTGCCAAGCATGCCAAGTACCATTCATCACAGGAATACCAATCCCATATGGTAATTTATACCAAAGAAAGGAATTAGTTATTCTAGAGAGATAAATTGTGAAACTGTGAAATAAAGTTTATAGTTTTCATTGTAGAGGAAATGTTGATCCTTCTACCTAGAATTACTAGGATCTCAGCAGGTAGTAGTTTTAACCTTTAATAGGTTATTAGTTTAAGTTGAGAACAGTAAGTATGTGTAAATGTAGCATGTTCCCTGGAGTTGCAACCTAATGAGACTTGGGGGTATATATACTAAACTGCAGTTTGAAAAAGTGAAGCTGTTGCTTATAGCAACCAATCAGATTCTAACTATCATGGTCTAAATAAATTACAGCAACAATCTGATTGGTTGCTATAGGCAACATCTCCACTTTTTCAAACCCGCAGTAAATATACCGCTTAGATGCAACACCAGTTTTGCTTCTTATAAGGCATATCTTTGACAGGCATCAGAGGTCTGGTAGTAGAACTATCTAGCAGTTTTTGATTGCTGTTTACATTCTGATTCCTCTAGCTCATAATACCTCATTCATTGATATCATCGTTATATTATGACAAGTTATGACAAGTTGCACCATCTAATTGGATTTCTTATTTGTCAATTCCATTTAGACTACGGAAGAAAACGACAATCCCATTGGATTTTTAAAATGGTAAAAAACAGATGTAGGAATGTTTGTATTTCATTACAGTGGCTGGATCACATAGAAATAACTGTAGATATTTATTTCAATAAGAGGTGCAATGCGCACTGTATATCATTGCAAATGTACTTAATATTGATATTGTGTTGCTTTGCTGTATTGGAAATGTATTGATTTTTGAGACTGTATGTCATGCAGGAAGAAATTCGTTTTTTGTAACGTTCCTACAGGAAGTGCTAATTAGGCCTTTTGATTTGTGTATGACCAACACATCCTTTAGTTTGAATGCCCGAGAGGAGGGACCTTTCACCCTTTGTTAATAGGATAGACAAACTACATGAATAATGCAACCAGCATGTAATTTAGGAAATCACAGGCTTAGGTGAATTTTATTAAGTACAAGATTAGAGAATATATTACATCCTCATGCTAATATCTGATGTAATATCTCAGACGTTGTGGTGCCAGCTAGAATTAGGGGGCTGGGTTACCCACTGCAAACATGTGTCTAAAACTGTATAAAAATAGCCCTGTTTGACCATGTATTGTATCATATCATCTGTAACTTTTGGAGATCGCTAGTGCCTAAAACTGGCTTGTAACTGTTCTTATTAGGACTACTTGAGCTAGTCCCCAAGATGCTGCTTTGACACCTACTTACCTGCTGTAATTCCTGTGTTTTACAGATTACACCAATCTAATCTGTTATCTGGCTTTTCGGAGGTTGGGACCCAGTGTCTAATAACAACGTTCTGCCCGCTACCCTGCAAATCTGGGCATCCCTGATCTGAAAGCAAGAGATCAGGGGTACCAGCCAAGGTGCCCAGCAGGGGGTGCACTAAGAGCATAATTTGCCCAGAAGGAAGCGGTTCTAAGCACTAGTGATGGAGCCCCATTTCGTTATCCCAAGTGGGATAACGAAATGGGACGGTGACAAGGCAAGACCAGCCGGTCCATATTAACAAAACAGGGTGGCATAGGATGTCCATCCTGTCACAGATATCTGGTGGCAAGCTGTGGGATATCCCGAGGCAGCATTTGTGCACCAGTCAGGAGACCCGAGTTATTCAGGAGAGGAATAACTGCAGCCAGGAGAACGCACAAAATATCTATATATTTGCCAACGTGTACAGCGCAGACCTTGAGACTCTGTGCAGTGCCAAGGGCATTGATATTAGGTATTCGCCAACAGGGAGGAGATGAGAGCGACGCTAAGTAAATGGCACCTACAGCATGGTACCCCGGCTGAGGAAACTGATGTCGGTAATGGCCAAGTTGAAACCCTTGAACAAGGTGAACTAGACTCCAGAGAACAGCCCCATCTTCTCAACAGTCGGTAACAACCGAGCCAGCCCCTCTGTCCTATGATGAGGGCAGGGAAGATTGGCTAAGGATCCATCTGGCGACCTTAGGCGACAAGGCAGCTGCAGCTGAACGGGCACAGGTCATCAAGGCATGGCATCAAGAGGGAAGGGGGCGCCAGCCGCACAGCCCAGGAGGGTAGGTGCCCCCTAGCAGATCTGGATTATCATCTATACCTTGCCCTAAATTTGAGGACAGTGTTGGAATTATTGATGATCACCTTTAAGTATTTGAAAGGACCTGCAGGCTACATGCTGTACCCAGAGTGTAATGGTTCAAGCATTTGGTGCAAAGACGTGCAGTGGAGGCCTACCATTTAGTGCCCTCAGAGGACTGTGAGGATTATGATATAATAAAAAGGGCCCTCCTTAAACAGCACACTATTTCCCCAGACACCTATCGACAAAAGTTCCGGAACCTTACCAAGAACCTCCACACCCCCCATGAGGAGTTTGGCAACCTGCAGCAGGAGTCTGCCAGGAAGTGGGTGCGTGGAGCTTGCGCCCAGACTATGGAGGAGGTAATAGACTTAATGTACCAAGTTAATTTTTGCTGCCGATGCACACTAGAGATGAAAGAATGGGTGTTGAATAGGAAGCCAGTCACCTTGGAAGAAGCCGCCCAGTTGGTGGATCAATATGTGATAACTAGACCACACTGATAAAAGCACCAAGTTAACAGCCAACCCCAAAGGACTGTACAATGAGGGGGACACCCCTCTTCTACTCATCCTCCAAAGCAAGTATGCAACCTTCCGGGTACTTCTTCCCAGCCACCACCATGCTCTGTCCTTGGAAGTTATCAGAGACCACCAGAGCCCAGGCTGGAGAAGAAGTGCTACAGCTGCAGGAAAACCAGTCATCTGATGATGAACTGTCACACACCTGCCTGTAGAGACTGCTTCCATCCCTGTCAGCACAACAGAGTGTGGCGTGATTGAACATGAATTGGAAGGAAGAGTTACATTTTTGGCCATAAAGACCCCCTAAAAACATGTGGAGGAACCCGCAGCCCCTCCAAGTGGGATCCCTGCAGGGAGAAGGACTTAGAGACTCAGGGGCCTCAATCACTACAGTTAGTCCCCATCTTATTGATCCTGCCGCAGTATTGCAATTCCACCCCAAACGATGTTTGGGGTGGAATTGTGACTGCATTTCTCAACTCCATTAACCAGAGCTAAGCTGACAGACTACAGTCTTCAAGATCAACACCTGCAAAATGCAGCACAGAGGAAAAAACTGCTAGACAACAATCATCACCATATCCACAGCATCAGCAAGCGGTGAGTAAAGCTCTCCACAGTGACCTCTGTTTGACCAACCCCACTTTGATTGACCCTAGTAACCCCAGCATAGGCTCCCCTGCAGAGTGTCCCCTTAGATGATAGTGAAGGCCGCAGGAAAAATTTCAGGGCAGCTCAGCTCTCTGATTCTTCTCTGGTAGGCATGAGGTGCCAAGCTGGCACCTCATGCCAGCTTGGTACCTCATGCCAGGTCAGGAGTGTGACCTGGCGTAAACAGTTTTTGTACTGTGTAGCTAGAAAGGTAGGTGGAGATAGACCAGTCCCGAAACAAGTTCAACTGGTCGTCCCAAGGAGCTTTTGCATGCAATTGATTGTCACTTGCCCACAAAATCCCTATGGCTGGACACCAGGGGAGGGACCGACACTGACATGCCTGACACAGACCCTTTTCTGGCCTGGAATGTCATATGATGTCTGGACCTACTATAAGTTATGTGATGTGTGCAGCGGTTTGGGCACCCCAGTGCTCGTGCTCCCCTCAGGTCATTGCCAATAGTTCTGGCACCTTTCCAGCGAGTGGCTGTGGACATTGTAGGTCCACTTCCTGTGCCCAGTAATTCGTGGAAGAGGCACATCCTAACCTTGGTGGATTACGATTCCCAGTATCCAAAGGCTGTGACTCTGTCTGCCATCACTCCAGAAAAGATAGTGGACGCACTGCTAGGAATATTTAGTAGCATAAGGTTCCCGAGTGAAGTGCGGAAACTTCATAGTGCCGCATACCATCCCCAGACTAACAGACTGTGCAAGCGGTTCATCCGCACTCTGAAGCACATGCTACAGGCATTTGTAACTTTGAAGGGTGGGACTGGGAACGCTAACTGCCACACCTCCTGCCACAGCAGTCTATTGATTGCTCCCCCTTTGAAACACTATATAGCCACAGAGTCTGTGGACCTCCTGACCTGTCCTTGGAGTCTTTGGAAGGAGAGATAACCACCCAAGATGTCTCTGTGGTGGAGTATGTGATAAACCTCAGAGATCAGTGAGTGAATGTCATGGGGCTTGCGCAAGCTAACCTAGCGGAATCGCAGACCAAGCAGGAGACTTGGTATGAGCAGGGCGTGCTTGATAGTGTATTTAAGGTAGGGAAGAAGGTTCTTATTCTGATGCCAATTCATCAGAACAAGTTTCAGGCTGCCTAAGCTGGACAGTACATAGTCTCAAACCGCCTAAATGACATCACCTATGTTGTGTCATTTGATAGCGGTGGTAGGCGGAAGCGGACCTACCATGTGAACATTTGGAAGGCATACCACAAGCATGTGGAGTCAGTAGCATCGGTTTACTGCTGATCGACTGAGGACCCAGGAAGCGGTCCACTACCTGACCTCTGTCACACTTCAATGCAGAAATTACAGCTATGGAGCCCGGATATGGTGAAACACACAATGTTTATTGCTGGATGGTACAAACCGGATGGTGTAAGTATAGATTGAGGATTGCAGGGAGATGCAGAAAGCAAATACCAGGAACATGGCTGATGCAGGTAAACGGGTAATATGAAGATATTCCATGGAACAGCTGAACCAGGAGCACAGCAGGGAACAGCACAGCAACATGGAACAGCAACAAAAATGACCAGCAAGGTATGCAAGGAGTGGCAGGTATATATAGGGAACACCCAGGCGCAGGGGATAATTGGTGCAGCAAGGTAATTCCTAAAAGACAGAGAAACAAAGCACAATAGCAGCACCTCTGGTGGATCAGAGGTACTGCCGATAACACATTCAGTGAAATGCAATAATAAAGTCAAATCCAATCCCAGAGACAGGAACTGCTATGATAAAGCAGCATCCTGACAGAAGCTAGGCAGATCCTGACAGCCTGTTCACGGATGCCAGTATGTGAAAGTGGTCTGGATGAATGTGGGTTGGGATGAACAGTTGTGGACAATGGCAAAGATGGGGTCCGCGCTCCTAAACCTATGTATGAGCAGCCAAAAGGAAGGGAATGGGGCTAGTCCTACTCCCCAGAATTGTAATGGATAAATCAGGTATTCCCAGGCGCAAATGTATAAAAGATAATGACAATGTTAGTGTGTTGTGAACAATCGGCTAAATGCCTGATTTATTGTTCACAGTAAAATGACCAGTATTTAGTGTGCTGGTGCATGGGATGAACAGTTGAATGCCTGCAAGAGGGAGCAGTGTGAGGCAGTTTTGCGGCCCTTTGCAACTCAGTTTAGTAGGAAGCCTGGCCAGACTTCCTTGATGATGCACCATGTGGACACTGGTGAGCATAGGCAAATTACGGAACCCGCTTATCGTGTCTCACCAGATGCCAAAGAGTGTATGTATAGGGAGATGCAGGAGATGCTTGAGCTAAGTGTGATCAAGTCATGGCGCAGTCCCTGGACGTCCTCCGTTGTACTAGTCCCCAAGAAGGACAAGACAATGTGGTTTTGCGCAGATTACAGCCGGATTAACAAGGTGACTGTGCCTATTCTCTGCCCCACATTGACGCTCTGTTAGACGAATTAGTTGGAGCAACCTTTATTTTAACCCTTGACTTGAGCAAAGGGTATTAACAGATACAACTGACACCAGAGGTTAAAGAACAGCCAGTGTTCATCCCCCTATTTGGCCTGTTTGATTTGAAGTCCATGCCATTTGGGATGAACAATGTGACAGCCACCTTCCAGCGTGTAGCTCATTACCTGCTGGAAGGGTGTAAATACTTTGCTCAGGCTTACGTGGACGATATTACCATTTTCAGTAAGTTTTGGGAGCACCATCTGATCATGTAGGGCAGGTATTGGAGAAGATTTAGTGGGCACGACTGACCATCGGGGCAGACAAGTGTCAAATGGGGATGTCAGGGGGTACAGTTCCCAGGGCATCAAGTAAGGGGATTTAGGGTTAGGCCCGAACCAGCTTACTAAACTTTTTTAATACAAACAAACTAATGATGATAATATCAAAACTACTTTCTTATTTCAAATCCACAGCCAAAAGCAGCATAGGGTTATAATGAATATAATCGCTGTGGTAAACCCCACTACTTTATCTCTACATTGGGCAATATTTAGAGGAAAGCGCAAGCATAACTTGTGATTAACAAAGTCGCAGGCAGTTTGTATGTACGCCATATTCAGTAGTAGAAGATGCATCCTTGTCTGAATGAGATGCACTGAACAAAAGACACATCCCTCAGACACTTATGACCAACTTGCTAACATGTACAAAAACCTCTTACTTTATATATTCCCAATCCAATTGACATGAAGCATCATTTAAACGTATACAATTTTTTTAAAATCTTTGCTATAACGTGCTTTGCAAATCTTAATCTATAGATGAGCAACTACTAAAGTCTTAATATGTGTCTGCGAATCATTCCCAAACTTTACAAGAGGTTCAATATTTTGGGTGTTCGCTATCATAATTATCTACTTACACCTGCCCCTGACCACCTGCAAATAAACCATCTATTTGAGGAGTATCAGCATCTATGTCCCAGTCTGAATATGTAGGGAATTGCTGGAACACACGTCTAATGTACATTATGTACGTTACAACTCCCCTTCCCTCTCGTCACTCCTCTTCAGTGATAAGGAGTCATAAGTGCCAAAAAGTGTCAGGTCTGAATAGTCGCTGTCGAAGTCAGCAAATTGGATAAAGTCATTTCAATTAAAATCGAGCAAACTTGGTTGTCTTTGTTTGAAAAGATGCGTACGGCATGCTACGGGGTGAAAGGGCACGCTACGGCGTGGAAGGGCGTACGCAGCTGCAACACGTGGCAACAACAGTATTTAGTCTTTTATATACATTCGCACAATGACACACACTTGTAAAATAGTACACATTAATGGTAGTTGCAACACATAGTCATTTATGTCAAAATATAGTAGTATTTATATGTAATATTATAAGTTATATGCATATCAGTAAAACATATGGTACACGTTGAAGGAATGTGTGGTATCATACTAATCCCCTTCACATTTGCGACTGTCCGGTTCACTCTGCGAAGGGATTGCAAAGTGCATACGCAAGTTATTGATGATAAGGAATTATGGGCTATTATGATTAGAAATCTTGGCGGGAAGATCAGAGCTCATCCCCTGGAGAGATGACCCCCCTCCTTTGGATTCCTGAGCTTAAACTAGCCTATGATCTGCAACCCCCTGGACTCTCCTGATGCCTGGACCAATAGAAGCAAGCCACACCTTTGCATTGTTTTACTGTATCTCTGTTTGCATATAAGCAGCAGCTCCTCATCCAGAGTTCAGTCACCTAGACCACAGACTTCAGGACTGAATTACTGTTCACTGGATCCAGAGCGCCTGCGATAAGTAACGGCTGTACTTACTATTATTTTTCTAAGATATATATACTGCTACTTTTGGAGAATAAATCTTTGTGCATTGGAAACACAAATCGAGATTCGACAATCGTTATTGGATAGCGACAAAACGCTCATAACCATTTGGGGGCTCGTGAGTTTGGAGGTTTCGTTGCCGGACGATACGCAAGACCAACGGATTTCGGTTCCACAACAAAGGGTGGAGACGCGTCATATACGGGTAAGAACGCAATGTGTTCAAAACCTGAATTTTACTCTGTGTTGTGAAACCGAATGTCCGTTTTGCATTATCTAAGGTACGCTAACTGAACCTAGGGACAAAAGAGAAAACTGTTTCTTTTTACTGTCATTGTGCGTTTTAACTGTATTACATTGCTTAGCGTATGTGTACTTCCTGCTTTGCGTACGCAAACTTCTGGGAGATTTGCCACGTGGTTAAACAATCGTTTTGATAGTTGTTATACATGCATAGTATAATTACTTGTTAAAACCTCTGGGACATTATTACTATTGTTGGGAACTTTGATTTTCTGTGCAGAAAAGGTGTATGTCATGTGATTTGGTGACTTTAAATACACTGAGGTTTGATCTTTTGTTGAGTAGAGTGTCAGTTGCTGTCTGACGAGGCAGGTGCCCAACTGGTGTACGGTATAAGAGGCAGGTATACCGGGGGCGGAAACTGAATGAGTTTTTCGCGACGTGCACCCAAGGGTAATCACATCGTTTACGGATTAGCTTTAAGCGTTGCGATTGCACCGCACGGCAAGGAAAGCCGTGATTGTGACTTGGGAGTAACGGGGAGGAATTACGTTGGTAAGGCTGGTAATTGACTTTACTGGATGCTACCAGATGAAATAAAACGCAACAGATTTTGTTGGAGAGTCAGGGGTGATCGAGGAGCTGATAACCCTTTAGTCCGCATTGATATTTCTGTATTAGGGGTCCTCGTTTAATCCAAGAGGAAATCGAGTGAACGCGGCTTGTAGCAAATACGTCCACGGGCCAGTAAAATATCTCTAGCGGTAGTGTTGAAATTAGTGGCAGGATATTGTGTTATTGCTGGAACCTTTTTTTGTGGCAGGATATTGTGATATTTCTGAGACCCTATTGTTCCACATGGGTGCTAAGCAAACGCTAGAGAAGGCCAAGGTAGTGCCTAAGGAAGGGCCTATTGGTTCAGATAGATTTTTCATGTGTAAGAAATATGGTGCATACGCAACTGCGTATTGCGACACGTGGGTCAAGATAACCAAAGATTGTGATAGGCCTTTCCCAACAATAGGGAGTTTTAATGCAGAGGTACTAAATACTGTAAAAGATAAAGTATGGTTGATTAAGTCAACGAAAGTGAGGAATAAAAATAATGATTGTTTGAAATTTGTGGCAAATGGAAGGTAACACTTGGCAGAGCAGCGAAGCACAGCGGAAGTAGGCATGACGAAAAGCGCACGTGCGTCGGAAGTAGCCGTTGAGAAGCGTGACGAACTCAGCGCAAGCGCGCTTCGCCACCTTATGTGGCGGGAGGGGTAAGTACAGCCGTTATTAAAACTGAAAAAAGAGAAATTGCTAAGTTATATCCTGTTTTAAGTCAGTTTAAAACAAGTGTATCAGAAGATGAAGATGAACCCACTGTAATTTCAGCCATTGCTCATGCTGTTAATATGCTAGAGGTTCAGCGTAAGTATGGGAAAGGAGCAATGGCTGAGATAGGTGAGAGTAGTGTGACCAAATCCTGTAGTGTCTTCTGAAGACAGTGAACCAGTGGGTGCGTATCCAGTCCGCACAATATCAGTTCCCAATGGGAAGGCGGACAAGGATGGTGTAGTTCCTTTAAAGAATGTTACAATGCATTGTCCCTGGACTAGATCAGAATTACGTTCTATTATGACTGAATTCCCAGATCCTAGAAAAGAGTTGGCTAAGTGTCAGAAATTTGTTAAAGACTTAGGAAATGCACACGAACCAACCAATAAGGATTGGCGTGTAGTGTTGAGATCGTGTCTTCCTCCCAATACTGACATACAAATTTTTTTTTAAAGATTGTTTGTTGGAGGAAGATGACACCTTGACGGATGAGATAAATCAAGAAAATATAGAACAAATTGTCAAACATTTAGCCATCTATTTTCCAGTAGTGGTAAACTGGAGTAAGATTTTCACCATAAAACAAAAAGATAGTGAAACTGCAGCGGACTATTTTGGTAGAGCTCTTGCATCAATAACACAGTTTACTGGGGTATCAGATGTAAGGGAGAACCCACATCATAGGGAAGTAGCAGTAACAGTAGTGATGGATGGTTTAAAGGAAAACCTAAAGACAAGAGTACAAACCTGGTTGGAGGGGCAGCACGGTAGATTCTCTTAGAGAGATTGCTGTGGAACATGACAAAAATATTTTTAGAAAAAGGGAAGAAAAGAGTGACAAGTTGATGACGGTGAGTATACAAGCATTAGAGGGAATGCATACACGACCACCAGTATATAACCCACATGACAGGAAACGCAGAATGTTGAGATGTTACAATTGCAACCAGGAAGGACATATGAGGAAAGATTGTACAAAGGGAAGACATAAGTCTACTGAAGGGTCACATAGATATCCTCCAAGGAGGGATTCACATAGACTAGAAGACTCATACCTGCCCGTGCATGTTATAGCAGCAAATGCTGCATGGGAAAGCAATAGTCAGCGCTAGGGGTCAGGTCATACCTGTAGTCTACAGCCAGTGAGGTTAACTGAGAGTCTGAGAGAAGAACCAACAATGATAGTTGACATAGCTGGTAGGAAACAAACTTTTCTTGTAGATACAGGGGCGACCAGATCTGTGATAACCTCTCCTTTTAATCTACAGGTGACCAGTAAAACTATTCCAGCTATGGGGGTAAGGGGAAGAGTGTTACATTATCCTCTAACTAAACCCGCTGAAGTTACTATCGGGCCCCTGCATACTAAGCATTCATTTCTCTTGGCTGCAGCTGCTCCTACTAACTTTCTAGGGAGAGACTTGTTATGTAAAATGGGATGTGTCATATACTGTACTTCAGATGGTGTGTTCCTAGATATACCCGAGAAGGTCACTCATGAGGTACAGGATATATTGGACACCCCTCAAAGGTTAATGTTACACTCTACTGTTATAGAACAAAGTCCATGTTAAGTAAAGGGGATGTTGCTGGAAATACCAGGTTCACTATGGACCAGAGATGGACAGGACACTGGACTGATGGCAAACGTAGCCCCTGTCATGGTAAATCTAAAAAGTGGTAGGATAGCTCTAAAAATCCCACAGTATCCATTAAAACCAGAGGTGGAACTAGGGGTATATCCTGTTATTGAAAGGCTGTTACAACAGGGGATTTTAATTCGTACATCAAGCACAGCAAATAGTCCCATTTTCCCTGTGAAGAAGAGTGGGGGGAGGGGCTATATATTAGTCCAGGACTTAAGGGGAATTAATAAAGTTGTTGAGAGCCAATTCCCCGTAGTGCCGAATCCAGCTGTCATCCTCATGCAGATTCCACCGTCTGCTAGTCATTTTACTGTCATTGACCTATGTTCTGCTTTCTTTTCAGTCCCCCTTCACCCTGACTGCCAATACCTATTTGCATGCTCCTACAGGGGATTGCAATACACATGGACCAGACTGCCCCAGGGGTTCATTGACAGTACCAGTATTTTTTCCCAAGCCTTACATGACTGTTTGCAATCCTTTCAACCCTGCAATGGGTCTGTTCTAATTCAATATGTGGACGATTTGTTGCTGTGCTCTGATTCTTTTATGTCATGTTTACATGATACTAAATTGTTGTTGCTTCATCTCTCACAAACAGGGCACAAGGTGGCAAAGGATAAATTACAGCCATGTCAGACTAAGGTCAAATACTTAGGACACTGCCTCACCAAGGGGCTAAGACACCTGACAACCGACAGGATTGAGGCCATACAACACGTGACTCTGCCGCAGAGCCAGAAGCAGATTCGTACTTTCCTGGGGATGTGTGGATACTGTAGATCCTGGATCCCTGGTTTTTCTATTTTGGCATTACTATTGCAGGAACTAGTCTCTTCCTCGAAACCAGAATGTGTCGTACACACAGAAGAGTCAGAGCAAGCGTTCTTTAATCTTAAAGATAGTCTGACTAGAGCACCTGCATTGGGAATACCTGATTATGAAAAGCCTTTTGAGCTATACTGTACGGAAGCTGACCGGTAGCATACTACAGTGCACAATTGGACACTGTGGCAAGATCAATCCCAACATGTCTCAGAAGTGTAGCAGCAACTGCTCTTCTGGTAAGTAAAAGTGAAGACGTAGTATTAGGACATAATTCAACTGTCTATACACCCCATGCTGTATCAGCTCTGTTAAATTCAGCCCAAACCAGACATGTTTCTTCAGCTAGATTCACAAAGTGGGAACTAGCCCTGATGGCACCCTCAAACATCACCATCAAACGATGTAGCACCTTAAATCCAGCTACATACCTTCTGTATGTGTCTCTAGAGACACAAAGGGTGGGAGGTGAGGAGACCCTGGTTGATGATGAGTTAGGCAAGAGTACTGACACGCATGATTGTATGGAACACCTGAACCAGACCTTTACTGCAAGGCCCGACATACGTGACACCCCCTTAAAAAATGTAGATTTTACGTTTTATACAGACGGGAGTTGTCATAGACAGACAGAGACGGGAGAGCTATGTACTGGTTACGCTGTGGTAGATGATCAGGATGTGGTAGAATCTGAACCCCTTGGCCCACCTCACTCAGCCCAAGTGGCGGAACTAGTAGCATTAAGGAGAGCGTGTGAGTTGGCAGAGGGTAAATCAGCCAATATATATACTGACTCTATGTACGCCTTCGGGGTAGTGCACGATTTTGGGGCATTTTGGCATCTTAGAAACTTTACGACGTCAGCAGGTACGCCAGTGGCACACTCACAACACATAAAAGGACTTTTGACAGCGATACAATTACCCAGAACGGTAGCCATCATAAAGTGCAAAGCACATACCTTTGAAGAAGACCCAGTGTCATTGGGCAACAACAGGGCAGACAAAGCTGCTAAATAGGCAGCAGGGCAACTTATGACTTTATCGACCGAGACTATGATGGTTTTTCAGACATTAGACATGCAGACATGCAGAAATTAATTGAAATGCAAGATTTGTGTTCCCTGCAGGAAAAGGCGGTCTGGAAGGCGAAGGGATGTGGTCAAGAGTCCTCAGGACTCTGGAGGGATGGACAAGGTAAGCATGTAGCTCCCCGAACGTACTATCCAAGCCTGGCTGAAGCAGCACACGGTCTGACTCACCTGGGTAAAGAAGGTATGTGCAAACTGGTGAGAGCATACTGGTGTGCTCCTGGATTTTCCTCTCAGGCTGGTAAGAAAACAATGTCATGTCTTACTTGTTTGAGGAAAAATGTCGGGAAAACTATTCCAACTGAGCCATCCCACATCCCTCCTACAGACGGACCTTTTCAGGTAATACAAATTGACTATATCCAATTACCACCGTGCAGGAATCTAAAGTATGTGTTAGTATGTATTGATGTGTTTTCCGGTTGGGTAGAAGCATATCCGGCAGCCACTAATACTGCTGTGTTCACTGCAAAGAAAATTGTACAAGATTTTGTGTGTAGGTTCGGTATCCCTAGAATCATTGAAAGTGATAGGGGTACCCACTTTACTGGTGATATCTTCCAAAATATGTGTAAACTCATGGGAATCAGTAGCAGACTTCACACCCCTTACCGACCACAAGCCAGTGGTAAGGTGGAAAGAGTAAATGGTACTATAAAGAACAAGCTTGGTAAGATAATGGCTGAAACTGGGTTGGCATGGCCTGAAGCTTTGCCACTAGTCCTCCATAGCATCCGAACCACTCCTAGACCTCCTCTTAATCTGTCCCCCTTTGAGATACTGTTCGGACGACAACCTCATTTGATCGTGAGTCCGCAAGATGACTTAAAGTGTAATAATGAAGTGACTGTGCAATATCTTATAAAAATGAGCAGACAGCTGAAACAACAACAAAAACTCAAAATGCTGTCACCTGGTATGCCAGAAACGAATTGTCATGATGTTGAACCTGGCGACTATGTTATGATCCGCAATTTCTTACGTTCAGGTTGTTTAACAGACCGTTGGGAAGGCCCGTACCAAGTGCTGCTGACCAGTACTACATCACTGAAGGTTGCAGAGAGAGACACTTGGGTCCATTCCACCCACTGCAGGAGAGTCAATTACCCGGAGAAAGTGCGAGATAAAACTGAGACCGATGAAACAGATCTGTCACTCGTAAATCTGTTCTGGGAGACCTAAGGCCCGCAGTCAAGACACCTAAGCCAGAGACGTTGCATCAGAACTATCTTTCCAGCTAAGGAGTGGCGGTTTTTGTATTTCTTTTGTTCCAGGATTTTCCTTATTTTTACTTTTTCTAGGACATTCTATTTTTGTGAAGGAGGATGGAGGACAGAGGAAGGTTCTAGCAGTGATGCGGATGAAATGGAAATCGAGGAAAAGTTATTAGAATACCCAGAGCAGTCCATTATTAAGCTTGGTCCAGGGGTTATGAAAAGGTCTGCTAGCTCGGGAACTCGGAGACAGTGTGAGGGGGCTATTGTCTGATGAGTATTGTATCTGCAAGTTCTGTGACTTCCTAGTTGAAGAGAGGTGCATCCAGCGATGTCAGTCCACCGGTAATTTGAATGTGGGCGGGCATCCTTTGGAGGATTATCACTCCCTGGTGGGTAAGGTGCTAAACCAAACAGAGTGCTGGGTGTGCTCTCATGTGCCGCAGGGGCAGCATAACATAGGACTAGTGCCATTCCCATTAAACATCTCTGAAGTATTTGAATTGAGGGGTGGGAGGCCAATAGAGGGGAGGTACAACAACTCTAGGTCTCCTAGTCTAACGCTTCGACAATACTCTGTAGACAGATCTTTGCTGTGTCTAAATATCTCTCATGCAAAGCGTCTGGAGAATTGGGAAGCTGACCTATCAGATCAGACAATGGCTCGCCACGCTCATTTTGGAGGGAGACTGAGGCCACCAATAAGCAGGAATGTTGATGGAAGTCACAAATTAGGGCGTGTAACCAAACATAAGAAAGTATCCATTGGAAAAGTCTCTATAGATAATTGCAAAAATGTCATCCATGCTGACACGTGTCTTGAGCAAATGGAGACACTAGGCATGGGTAGTTTTATCGAAACTCTGTGTGATATAATTAATAGACATACTGTTCCTTATGTTCTCCCTGATGATGTGTACTTTGTTTGTGGGAGGAAAGCTTATTCCTGGGTGACTCCGAGTTCCAAGGGCTTGTGTTTTTTAGCTAAACTGGTTCCTGAAATCATGACTATTACTCATGAAGAAATGGATGGTATTCACAAGACTACATCACCACCATACATACACATACACACACAGTATGAACACCGTGGCAAGAGAAATATGATTCCTGGTGAGGAGCCCATAGCTACAAAATTGATTAGTGAAACCGCTGGGTTTCAAGTTATGGTTGCTCTAGATCTCACCAGGACCGCTCGGGGAACATTAAACTTTAAATATATCCAAAACCTAGTTAAATTAATAGATAATATCACCGAGATGTATGATGACACTTTCAGGTATACTGGAAGGGAGCTACAAGCGTACAAGAAGGGGTTGGTGCAACATAGACTGGTACTGAATGATCTCACCTCTATTACTGGTGGGTACTGTGTGACGTTGGCTACCCAGTTTGGTGTCAAATGTTGCACGTACATCACCAATAATATGGATGACCCTAAGGATGTTATAGACCGGAAGATGGATGAAATTCTGCAACTGAAATGGGATTTTCGAAGGAACCATAATTCTTCGTTATACGAGGTCGGGGAAAAGATGGCAGGTTGTTTCTCGTGGTTGAACCCTGTGAAATGGTTCTCTGGTCTGAGGGAGTGGGTACAGGAAATGGTTGCTAGTGTAGCTAAGCTCCTTCTCCTTATACTGGGTGTCATCTTAGCAATTGGTTTATGTGTCAAATGTGTTCCGACTGTGTTGAAGTGTAGAAAACAGTCTTCTGGGAGTAACACTGAGAAGAAGACTGAAAGGGTGGTGCAAGATACCGAGATCATGGTATGTGAAGAAGTGTTGTATAACCCTGAACTTGAAACGGTGATTAGGTGATAGTTTATTACACTATCAAAGGGTGGAGCTGTCGAAGTCAGCAAATTGGATAAAGTCATTTCAAATAAAATCGAGCAAACTTGGTTGTCTTTGTTTGAAAAGATGAGTATGGCACGCTACGGCGTGAAAGGGCACGCTACGGCGTGGAAGGGCATACGCAGCTACAACACGTGGCAACAACAGTATTTAGTCTTTTACATACATTCGCACAATGACACACACTTGTAAAATAGTACACATTAATGGTAGTTGCAACACATAGTCATTTATGTCAAAATATAGTAGTATTTATATGTAATATTATAAGTTATATGCATATCAGTAAAACATATGGTACACGTTGAAGGAATCATATCATGTGTGGTATCATACTAATCCCCTTCACATTTGCGACTGTCCGGTTCACTCTGCGAAGGGATTGCAAAGTGCATACGCAAGTTATTAATGTTAAGGAATTATAGACTATTATGATTAGAAATCTTGGCGGGAAGATCAGAGCTCATCCCCTGGTGAGATGACCCCCTCCTTTGGATTCCTGAGCTTAAACTAGCCTATGATCTGCAACCCCCTGGACCCTCCTGATGCCTGGACCAATAGAAGCAAGCCACACCTTTGCATTGTTTTACTGTATCTCTGTTTGCATATAAGCAGCAGCTCCTCATCCAGAGTTCAGTCACCTAGACCACAGACTTCAGGACTGAATGACTGTTTACTCGATCCAGAGCGTCTGCGATAAGTAACGGCTGTACTTACTATTATTTCGCTAAGATATATATACTGCTACTTTTTGAGAATAAATCTTTGTGCGTTGGAAACACAAATCGTTATTGGATAGCGACAAGACGCTCATAACATCGCAAATGTTAACGCTCATTTAATGAGCATGCACAGTGTGAAACACTTACACTAAAAGACAGGATTTGGACATAAGAAGGCATTCCAGTTCACTAATTATTAAAACCTCTTTTATTGGTAACGTTTTGCTAAAAGTTGTATACTGATATCTCCACGTTTCTTGGGCCTATAGCAGCAAAATATTTTAAACTAAAGATGAGAAAAAGCGAAAAACAGAAAGAAATTAAGTGCTCCATTGAAACTTGATCAGACCCTTTGGAGGGGAGGGAATGTATTGCCTGGTAAACCAAGATTTCTGTTTATCAGTTATTCATTCTCATATGCTTTCTCACAGAACTAATAAATCTAATCCCTATTGTTTCTATTATTATTTACTAACTTTATAAATGTATATGATACAACGTTTTTATACACACATATATATATCTACAATATAAATGCTTAGTGGCGTGTGTTAGTCTGTCTGTGTGTGTGTGTGTGTGTGTGTGTAAAAAATAAAACCAAGCTGCAGCGCCACCTGCTGGGCGGAGTTATACACTGACCTACTAAATTCTTAGTGTGTGTGGAAAAAAAAATTCAGAAAGGGCTGAAATTTGGTATACTAAAATGTTTTTAATTTGTTAATTGTTAAAAGTGTTTATAAAGATTTTAAAAGTATATATATATATTTCTTGAAGGAGAAGTGACAGTTGGGAGTGGTTGGTGGTTGCCTGGGGTGACAGTGGGGAGTGGTTGGTGGTTGCCGGGGGTGACAGAGTGAGAGGAGTGTGATACTCAGGACTGCTGATAGAGATCCCTGTGTCTGGATAGACATCTGGATAGATGTGGCGATGAAAATGAAGGATGAGGTGATGGAGAAGAATGATGAGGTGGTGACATGTGGACAAAACCACGTTAAAAAAGGGCGCTTACGTCGGGAAGTAACGCTCTTCCTCTGAGGAGGCCTGGGCTATGGCCCAAATGCATGACAAGAACCTTTTTAACACCTTAAGTAGCTTGATTTGACTAAAATGCATGAGTATCATGCACGGGTTAACTTTTATATATATATATATATATATATATATATATTGTGGCAAAGAGGGATATGTGCCACAGGTAGGAACACAGTTATTCTGCAGCAGCAGGCTGCAAACAGGGTTAAATTTTCCTTAGGTTCCTCTCTTAGCACACACACACACACACACACACACACAAACACGCGTGTTCCACATGGGTGTGATTGGTTTTCAGTGATTTATTTGTAGTGCTTGGGGTGGAGGTTTTTTGCTTATCTTAAGCAAATCCACTCTGTGCATGCCCAGAAAAGGGAGTTAAGAAGCAAAATCCACTGCGTAAGTGAATAATTTCTTAAGTTAAGATGAAAATCCATCTTAACTTCACTGTTATCTCCCTGTTTCTTCTTAAAATAAGCATATTGGGCCTGATTCATTAAGGAACTTAAATTAAGAAGTTTCTTATTTAAGTCTCCTGGACAAAACAATGTTACAATGCAAGGGATGAAAATTAGTTTTCTGTTTTGCACATAAGCTAAATACTGACTGTTTTTTCATGTAGCACACAAATACTTGATAGCTTATTTGTACACTGAAATTTAAAGTTGATATTTGTGTGCTACATGAAAAAACAGTTAGTATTTAACTTATGTGCAAAACAGAATACTAATTATTACTCATTTATATTTTTACTTTTGCTACAGTACTTTCTTAATAAAAAATATTTTATCAACTTAAATAACTTTATTCCTATTAATGAATTATTAATATACCTATTACAGGATGTCAACCAGAGTTGGGGAAGGTGCTTCAAGAGGTTAGTTCCTCTTATGGAAGCACCATGCATACAACAAGCAACCTGTTATACATGAGGGATGGGATGGAGAAAGAGGAAATGGAACAGAGCACAATAAGGTACAACAAACCATACAAGATCATTTAAATATATACTAATGTGAAAAAGAAATGTACACAGAATTATGTCGCAAACAAATCCTGCCATTTACAAATGTCTCCCTCTCATCTTTAATATCCAGCTAGTTGTGTGTTCCATCATGTCGTGCATGCCATTATTTTTGCATCTATTTTGTACTGTAAAATGTGCAACTGTTCTTATATACATATTGCAGCAATTAATAGCCATATGCTTAGTTTGTATTACTGCAAGAACCAGAAAATGTATATTTTAATTGCAATGAGGAAAAAAATATAATTTCATTTAAAAGTTTAGCACATGGAATGAAAATATTTATGCAGATTTAACCATTTGGCAGCTTTTATATATGTGCAGGCATGCACTTAGGGTTGGTCCTGATGTCCCAGGATCTAGCTCATGCTTGAATTGCGTGATATGTTTGTACACCATTTGACCATATAGAAAGATGTACCTCAGGTGAGTTTGCCCTGACCCAATCTGGCTCCCATAGGCAACTTTAAATATATTGTCATCATCATCATCATCAACTTGGATTCTTGGACTCAGTCTGTTGGGCACACAAAGATATACCTCCTAAAAAAAAATGTATGTTAAAGATATATGTCAAAATTGGAAGCCTTTCTATGTGGCATGCTTGATTTATATATCCATGCCCTCCTGTACTGATGGCCCCTGATCAGGGCCAGACTGGCCATCTGGCACTTCTGGCAAATGCCAGAAGGGCCGATGGCTATATGGGCCGGCCCGACTCCCCCTGTCTTCTTGGTGGCTGGTTCCAGGAACCAGCCACCTCTGCTGCGCGCTCCCCAGCTCCCTCCCCCGTTATGCTGTGCAGCCAGTTACACTGGTGAGTTTACTTTTTTTTTTAATTTGTTTTTTCTTTTACTGAAGAGGGGGGAGGGGGACGCGGGGGTGCCGCGACTTTCGGGGGGGTGCCCGCGATTCTAGGGGGGGTCGCGGGGGTCGCGGGGGTGCCGCGATTTTCGGGGGGGGGGTCGCGGGGGTGCCGCGATTTTCGGGGGGGGGGGTTCCGCGATTTTCTGGGGGGGGTCACGGGGGTGAGAGCCGGCGGTGCTGGGAAAGGGGGTGAGATCCAGGGGGTGCTGGGAGAGGGGGTGAGAGAGCCGAAGGGGGTGCTGGGAGAGGGGGTGAGAGAGCCGAAGGGGTGCTGGGAGAGGGGGTGAGAGAGCCGAAGGGGGTGCTGGGAGAGAGGGTGAGAGCCAGGGCATGCTGGGAGAGGGGGTGAGAGAGCCGAAGGGGGTGCTGGGAAAGGAGGTGAAAGCCGAAGGGGGTGCTGGGAAAGGGGGAGAGAGAGCTGAAGGGGGTTCTGGGAAAGGGGGAGAGAGAGCTGAAGGGGTGCTGGGAGAGGGGATGAGAGAGCTGAAGGGGGTGCTGGGAGAGGGGGTGAGAGCCAGGGGGTGCTGGGAGAGGGGGTGAGAGCCAGGGGGTGCTGGGAGAGGGGGTGAGAGAGCCGAAGGGGGTGCTGGGAAAGGGGGTAAGAGAGCCAAAGAGGAAGGGGTGCTGGGAGAGGGGGTGAGAGAGCCAGGGGGTGCTGGGAGAGGGGGTGAGAGAGCCAGAGGGTGCTGGGAGAGGGGGTGAGAGAGCCAAAGGGGAAGGGGGTTCTGGGAGAGGGGGTGAGAGAGCCAGGGGGTGCTGGGAGAGGGGGTGAGAGAGCCAAAGGGGAAGGGGGTTCTGGGAGAGGGGGTGAGAGAGCCAAAAGGGAAGGGGGTGCTGGGAGAGGGGGTGAGAGAGCCAAAGGGGAAGGGGGTGCTGGGAGAGGGGGTGAGAGAGCCAAAGGGGAAGGGGGTTCTGGGAGAGGTGGTGAGAGAGCCAGGGTGGTAGGGAGTGCAGGAAGAGGAGTGAGAGAGCCGGGGGTAGAGGTTGCAGGAAGACGTGTGAGAGAGCCAGGGGAGTAGGTGGTACAGGAAGATGTGTGAGAGACAGCGGAGAAGGTGGTGCAGGGGGTTAAGGAGAAGATGGTGCAGGGGCATAGGTAAAAGAAAGTGTAAAGGGAGAGACATCTTAAGAATGGGAATGTCAGGGATGCAGCCATCATAAAACACAAGTAGTAATGAAGAATGGAAATGCACAGAGGGGACAAGTGTTAAAAAAAATAAAAAATCAAGCCTTCATACTCCATTCACTTATATTTTCTATACCCCCACTCCTAAATTTCTGCTTCGACCACTGCCCTCTATTCCTGCTCCCCACTGCCTGTGTGAGCTGACAGCTGCTGATCCCTCCTCGCCCAGCGTGCCCAGTAGGAGAACAGAACACAGGATGCCATAATCAGGTAAGTTCATATATTTTCTCGTGTGGAATATGTTTTTAACCATCCTTTCTTGAACTGGGAACACTACAGCGTATCCAATAATGTTTAACACTATGTATTGCTCATTATTGCGCTGTAAGGTTTTTTGCATATTTATCTGTACAGAGATTTTTAATTAAGAGGAAAAAACATTGCTTGTCATAAATTTTATCTGTAATTGGGTCAATATATCTATTTTTGTTTGCATTGTAAATGATGTATTAAGCTGCTCTTGGGACTCACACTCAGAATCTGATATGCTGTACCAATTTTTATTTGTGAATGAGTTTTTGTCTGAGCTTTACTAATGATTTGGGGGCACTACTATGGCATAATGTTATTTGGGGTCACTATTGTGGCATAATATGATTTGGAGGCACTGTTGTGACATAATATGATTTGTGGGCACTACTGTATGGTATATGTTTTGGGGGCACTACTATGCCATAATATGATTTGTGGGCACTTCTGCATGACCAAATATGAATTGAGGGTAATACTATGTGGCATAATATGACCTTGGGGCACTACGATGTGGCATAATATGAACTGGGCACACTACGGTGTGGCATCATATGAACTTCTGCCAAAGGCAAGTTTTTCATTGTTGAATATGATGGGAGCCCAAAGAAGTTGCTGTATCAGGGCCCAAAATTCCTCTTGTCAGCCCTGCCTGTGAGTCAAGGGGGTAGACGTCTCCAGGTAAATAATCTAAATGTTTCCTATCTAATCAAACTGATGGATCATGATGGGTCACATCCAATTATTTCTCACCCACCTCCTCTATCCCCCTTAATTTATATACTGTGTTATTTAAAATGAATAGAAAAGACGCATATCCAATTACTGTAGTAAAACAAAAATATTTTTCTCTGACATTTTGCTGTAGATGGAAATACTTTTAATGCGGCCATGTGGGTTCAACTGATCATTCAATAGTTATGTTTTTTTTTTATATATATGTTAGTTTTATTTCATGTGGAATGATTCATGAAAATTCTGCCATTACTATTTCATTGAGGGAAAAGGGTACCTGTTACCTATATGTGTGTGTAAGTACTCTGTTCGTAGTTGCTATTTTGTGGGAGATTTGAAAAAAGCAAAACATTGTTTCCTACAGTGGCGTCTGTATAATTGGTGGTATTGCTGTAGTATGGGGTGGCGTGCTGGTGGCAATGTTGTAGTGTGTTTGGTGCTTAGTATTGCTAATAAGTAGGAGAGGGTATTGCTATAATGTGGGGGGTGACGCTGGACGCTGTAATGTGGGGGGTGATGCCGGTTGCTGTAATGTGGGGGGTGATGCTGGACGCTGTAATGTGGGGGGTGATGCTGGACGCTGTAATGTGGGGGGTGATGCTGGACTCTGTAATGTGGGGGGTGATGCTGGACGCTGTAATGTGGGGAGTGATGCTGGACGCTGTAATGTGGGGGTGATGCTGGACGCTGTAATGTGGGGGGTGATGCTGGACGCTGTAATGTGGGGGGTGATGCTGGACGCTGTAATGTGGGGAGTGATGCTGGACGCTGTAATGTGGGGGGTGATGCTGGACGCTGTAATGTGGGGGGTGATGCTGGACGCTGTAATGTGGGGGGTGATGCTGGACTCTGTAATGTGGGGGGTGATTCTGGACGCTGTAATGTGGGGAGTGATGCTGGACGCTGTAATGTGGGGGTGATGCTGGACGCTGTAATGTGGGGGGTGATGCTGGACGCTGTAATGTGGGGGGTGATGCTGGACGCTGTAATGTGGGGAGTGATGCTGGACGCTGTAATGTGGGGGGTGATGCTGGACGCTGTAATGTGGGGAGTGATGCTGTAATGTGGGGGGTGATGCCGGTTGCTGTAATGTGGGGGTGATTGATGTAGTATGAGTGTGTGTAGGGGGTTATTTATTGCTGTAATTTGGGTACTAATAATGTATTGTCATGGTATTTATTGATGTAATTGGGGTGCTAATAATGTAATGTTGAGGGTCATTAGGAAAAATAAATACCCCCTCCCCCCCCACACACACACTCATACTACATCATGTTGTACTGCGCCAGCATCAGTGTGCAACAATATAGTGCATGGAGCCCACGTGGGCCTGTGTGCTTTAAATGCCAGGGCTGATTTTTAGTCCCAGTCCGGCCCTGCCCCTGATCCTACTATTCAAACCCAAGTAGAATATGCGTAATGCAAAATATGAGTCCAATTTTTACATCCAACTCTAAAACGCCCCTATTGTTTTCAGACATGAATATCCCCATTAGTTGTTATCAGGTGACATGCAGGTGGGAACCTCCCCAATTGTAGGCCTAATTCTTCCTGTAGAATATCCTCTGGACATCTATTCCTTCCAATACTACCAATTGAAGGTATATGCAAGTGAACTCATTTTGCAGTGTAAAATGAATCACAATAATGTCACATCATAACCAAACATTGTCCATTTCAGGTATATTGCATTGTTCCAAAATTAAGCTTTTAGAACCCCCCCCCCCCCTCTAGAAATGTTGTTTTTGCCTCTGACCTGGGCCAGTGTATTTCAAGTGCAATTTGATTTTAAATCATTTACAACCATAATGGCTCATACACTCAACACATATATGTTACTACTCCACTTTCGGTGAAAGGGATGGTATCCATAATACATTTGTTTTGACTGAATTCCTAGTCTGTGAATTCTGACAAGAATATAATATCTTGCAAAGAGGAACCATCATGAAATGTGTAACTGAAATATGGTGTGGTCATTGTTAATTGATCCATTTTCTGTTTGGGTTGTATTAAAACTGTCAATTATTAAAAAAAACCTTTGTTGTCCTCTGTAAGGCTAACAAAGTTTTTCTTTTCTTATTATTTTCATTGTAGGTCTAGGGAGATATTACAGATTATTTTGTTAGGCTGCTTAGAAAGGGTGTCATGGATCACACCAGCTTTATATGACGCAGAGGCTTTACTTATTGTAATACTGGTGTGAGCTTGGGAAATACATATTGTGAGTGACTAGATACAAATATTTATCTTATTTATTGCTATTGGCATTTTTAGTATACATTTGATGTAGAAAATACATTCAATGCCCACAAGAGATTAAATGAAATGTTTGTGGGTATGTATGTATCATTTAGTGTGCAGTGTGTTACAGCATGCAAGACAGAGATTAGGTGCAACAAGACATTCATATATCCCAGTACAAGAGTAAAGAAGTCCATACGGGGAAGAGTCTAACTATGAGGACACATACAAAGATAGACGGGTAGGTAAAAGTAAATGTAAAACGAAATGTAAAATAAAAGGAGTTGTGGACTTTGCAACAGTTCTACCCATCAATACTATAGGATTTCAGAATCAAACTGAAGATAGATGTTAATGTAGATCAAGAACGTTGAACTAACAGAGAAAGCACAGTCAGATAGAAAGCTTTAAGGTGTGAAAGGGAAAGGATTGTACAGAAATGGGGTCAGAGGGTTAATTGGCAGCTGACAACCCTAGTGTGTGTGTGTGTGTGTGTGTGTGTGTGTGTGTGTGTGTGTGTGGGAATTCAGACTATAAGCTCCAACGGGGCAGGGACTGATGTGAGTGCCAAATTTTCTCTTTACAGTGCTGCAAAATTAGTGGCGCTATATAAATAGATGATAATTTGTAGGAAAGTGCAATTGAATAGAGAAGAATTTTGTAGGTAATACAGTGATTGTCACTAAGCCATGAGGGTGACTGTGACATAAATTTTGGATAGCGTGGCACTAGCTGCTTATAGTAGGATGGAAAGAGGAAAGGAAGACATTGCAACAGTTCAAGGCATGAAAGCATACATGAGGATTTTGGTGGTGGATTTGGATAGAAAATTATTTCTGCAATATTATAGTTGAAAAAGGTATGTTTCATACTGAGTGTTAAAGCTACACTACTACCTGGTTAAATGTGGTAGTGCATGCCCCTTCCCCTAGCCAGAGCCCTGAGGGATGCTACATGCAGTGCCATTTCCCACGGCTCTGCCAGTTCTGTAATATAGAAACGGTAAATTAATTTTGTTAGCCAACTTAAAAATACTATGGAGGGGCGAGCAGGGTTCTCTTACCTCTCTCTGTATGTATTACCCAGTATTGTCTTATCAATGTTTGTTCCCAATTGTAAATCGCTACGGATTTTGCTGGCGCATTAAATAAATGTTGATGATGATGATGAGGGGGGTTGTGAGTGGGAGGGACAATCTCTTGATCAAAGCTTGGGAAAAGTTAGTCTTTTACAGGTAGGTAGAAGGTAAGAGAGGGAAATACCAGATGTTGGGGGGACATTTAAAGGTGAAGCTCTGCAATAATTGGGGTGAAGAGAGCAAGTTAGCAGAGAGAAGAAGAGATGTTTCTACAGTTTTGATTATCACAAGTCCAGTGTCAGGAGAGTAGAAATCTCTTTTGATATATTTTGATTTTGAAACGGGTAGCAAAGAACTGTGGGGAATGTGTGGAAGTAAAAGACATAGCAGAAGGAGAGATGAATAATAGATATAAAGAGAGCTGACATAATGTAGACTGGGTATTATATGTGTCCTGTTACATTTAACCGATGACCTGGATTCGTACTGCAGCATGTGATTATAGAGGGACATACCAGTAAATAAAGAGGTAAGGCTAGATTTCCATAGAAGAAAAGGAAGGGGGTTTGCACTAAAAAAAAATAATGGCATAACATTAGTGATACTGTAGGGTTTTCCAACATGTCTAGTTGAAAAAAGCAAAGAACAGACTAGGTGATGATTGATTAGAGACAGGGGAAGTCTAACTGTAAAGGTAGAGAGTGACAGGTTTCAGATAAATACCAGGTAAAAACCTTAATTGTTTCTCCTTCTCTGCTCATACAGTTCAGATGAGTTGCAGTTTACCCCACTCTTAACCCATGAAGCTCCCCTTGTTCAAGGTCAGTCAGTGTTTCGCAACAACAAGTTTGGACTTCATTTCGTAGATCGCTGCATCCAGAACTTTCCTAATGTCTGTATCCGGAAAAAAGGTGTCAACCAGCCTATTGCCTGGTCAGTCACTGAGCATTCTGCGGAGATACGTATGGGCTATACTGAACCAGCCTACAGGAATATGGGGCTTGCCCGTATAGTACTTTTGAAGCTTGCAGCTGTCAATCACAGTAGAGGGGCACCTATATATGCTCATGCTGTTCCTGATAATAAGAAAAGCCAAGCTGCAATGCAGAAGGCAGGATTCCGACTCAGTGGCAGATGGTTACTGTGGAGCTTCCAGCAACAAATATTAAATGCTAAATACTAATACTTAAAGAAACACACACAACAAAACATACTTTTTGGGCTCTAATAAAGAAAGGCAGATTTCCATGTCCATCATGTAATTGCTCCATTTTGATTATTAAAGGTGAAAATGTTTACCATCCCAGTCTGGGTACACCATTTCCTACATTCATATTCAACACTTGTGGCAACATGAATGTTATATATTTTCTTACATGTCCCTGTGGTTTATGCTTTGTTGGCCAGACCAACCAGAAAAGTAAAACCTGTCCAGCTGAACATAAAATCCAGATTAGAAATTTTAACCTTTATTTATTTGACCCTAGCACTAAGGCTGTTACCTTTCTAGAAATGCATTAGTAAATTTTACAATCAACGTTTTTTTTTTCAATTTCAAACTAGCATTAAGGTCTCATGATATCAATTTGACATATACTATCATACATTTAACAATATGGTAAATATATTATTTGCGGATTGCGGTAACTTGTGATTTAGAATTGACGCGTCTCTCTTCATTAAGTGTCAGGATATATAAATACAGGGGAATGTTTCTCTTTAATTTAAGTTTGGAATTGAAGAGACTAAATCAATGGAATATAGAACTGTGACTACACCTTTGATTGAATTAACTATAATAATCTTCTTTAAGACATTAGTTTAAGTTAAAAGGCTAATAATAGCAGTGTCTGTGACAAAGTTGAAAAATCATCATCATCATAGTTCAATATTATTTTTTTGAAAACGTTAGTGTTGCATATGGCTTTAAGTGTCTTTTGCAGTATGAGCTGGGATGGTTTTAATGATTAACTATTGATCTCCGTGCATCACAATAATTAACTATATAGACTATACCCAATTTAGAGATTAATGAGCTAAAAACTTAACATATCACTCTCATATTGTACATAATCTTCAATCCTTGGGGGTAAGTTGATTGATAAGGTGATAAGATTGGTAAATTTTTGAAGTATGTGGGACAACTAACGCATGGTAATATAACATCGGACATTATATCAAGAATTTGGAACAATCATGTTTTGTTTCCAATCATGTTTATATCACATTATAAATAAAGATATGAATGTTTTATTTTAAACTCTGTGGTTCAATTCGAGTCCCTGTGTTTTTTTTTTTTGGTTTTTTTTATAGTGTATTAAAGCTCTGTCTCCTGAGCTGGTTTACTATTCCTTCTGTATTAATCCATGTGTCTGTTGTTAATGTTATTTTTCCTTGTTTTTGCAGTGTGTAGCTTATAACAGTACTATGTTTTTATATTGTAAATTTTTCATTTAATGGTTTCACAATGTTTGTTACACATTTAATTAACTGGTTAACTATAACACTAGATCATCAATGCTGCATTTTAAATCTTCACTTTTTTCATGTAATTGTTAAACCTGAAGATGTGATCATGTTCTCTGAAACGTTGTGCCTCATACCATCCTGAATAAACATACTTCTTGTATGTAGTCAATATTAAACCACATTAACACAGGATCTCTCAAATTAGCATATCTCTCATCAGCCTTAATTTCTCTCTGTTCTATCTCTGTTTTCTATAGAGTGACTTGCAATTCTCTAAGTTAAACCCTGATGAAGCAAATCTTGTTAATGCAGTCTGGGCACTAGGTGGTATTTAACACAGTGAACGTCATGTCAAACGATGTATCCAGCGATTTCCAACAGTGTATGCCAGAAATGGAGGTGTGGGGCATCCTGTTGAATGGGTATTGAGTGATCAGTCTTCAGAATTACGTATGGGGTACACAGAAAGACTCTACGGCAGTGTTTCTCAACTCCAGTCCTCAGGATCCCCTAACAGTGCATGTTTTCCATATCCCATTGCTGGAGCACAGGTGTATTCATTACTGACTGACACAGTGTAGCAGGTGGTATAATTATTTCACTGGTCACCTGGAAATCTTGCACTGCTAGTGGGTCCTGAGGACTGGAGTTGAGAAACACTGCTCTACAGGAATCTAGGAGTGATTCGTACAATGATAATTAGGCTGGCTACAGTGATGAAGTCCAAGGGAACCCCACTCTACTGCCACGTGGCTACAGACAACAAGAGTAGCCGAGTAGCTACTCTGGCTGTAGGATTCCCACTGGTTGGCAGATGGCGACAGTGGAAGTTTCAGCCTTTGTGACCTCTATTCTGGTTGTTTATTTTTCTTATAAAATTCCATTAAACACTTAGCAAGGAATATGCCAGGAAAAAAAAATGTTTTTTGAAGTGGCTTACAATAAACATAGATCTTATTAAATGTATAAGTCCAACGTGAATTAAAGGATAGTATTCAGTATGCCTCATAGAGCAGAAAGAAGTAGGTTGAGAATGGGCATCAAAATGTTTTATTTATGGTATAATTCCCACCAGTGTTAAGATTACAAAATATAATGACAATGTGCACAATGTGTCACAGTAACATTTAAAACATTCAAGAAAATCATTCTTTCACAGACTGGAGTAGTCTGTGTATGTGATCATCTGTGTGCAATAAGTCCATAGACAAACTGTGTTTGTTCTGTGATTAACTCAGGAAGTTAAAATATGATATGTGAATGGGAGACCTCCCAGTTGTTACAAGTATATTAACAGGAAGCAGAAGCCACATATATCAATATTGTGATAGAATGATATATGATGGGGATATAAAGATGAGTGCTACAGCCTGGATTGATATATTGATACCTATTGATTGATAAAATTATATTGTACATGGAGAATTGAAATAAATATATATATATAATATTGTAACAAAAACGCACCCTTCTTGTGGCACTTTTGTCACCTTCTGTTGCAAGAACACCCAGCAGATATCAGCAACACTAAAAAAAAACTTCTTGTTTTAAATCAAATATATTTATTGTTTGCATCACAATAAATGGCACTTCTTCTGTCAGGATGACACCAGCAAGCAATCCCTTTTGTTTGCACCTCCTGGTGACCCTACTGCTTACTAGACACAGACCAGCTCACTACTGACTGGCCAACTAGTTCAGCATCAGTCACATCTGACAAGAGCACAACTCAAGGTTAAATACACAGGTCTCCTCCCATAGGCTTGGATGACTGACAGGCGACACTCCCACCTTGTCTTTAAAGGAAGTCTCCTCAGGTGCTCTGTAACGCATATTCAGCACAGCCACCCCTATCAGCTCTGCTGCTAGCTGTGGAAACAAACACGTCAAAGCATGTAAGTAAATCACATTTTACATTTACTTTATCACATGTCGCAGACCTGTACATAACTGAACCCAAGCACAGTGCTACACCTGTATATAACTTGGTTTGCAGCCTTTTACCTGCAGACTGTTAGCTCCATAGCTAATTCCACTTTGAGGGGCCTGTGGAAAACCACTCCCATTGCCACAATGTGTATATATATATATATATATATATATATATATATATATATATATATATATATATATATATATATATATATATAGTAACAAAAGGAGGCATTTAGCTGGCAATATACAGAGAAAGCAGGGAAGTAGAGTAAAACATTTGTGCAGTAATGCACCTAGAGTGAAAACTTATGTATGAAAAGCAATAGTTTAAATTTGGTTAAACTTACATGATCTGAAATCCTTCCTCTCAGCAAACAGACAGGGCGTGTCTGGTTCTGCAAACAAAGGCACATTGATGGGTGTTTTCTTTTAAAGAGAAGGTGGGTGTGTCACCTGTCCATCAAGCTAAGGCTGGGGGAGGAGCATCATGTATAAAAGCTTGTTTGTTTCATTTGTTCAGGGAGACCAATGCTGGGTGAGCTGGCTGGTCCTGAGAGAGAGCTGGACTATGTATAGCTAGTGTTTAGGGTCTCCATGATTGCTGTATAAGTATACGGTGTCAAACATTTACCATCCTGACAATAAAGCACCATAAAAAGGAAGATGTTGTTCGCGTGTGCTTCTGCAGTAGCGGGCTCTTGCCACAAGTGATGTCAGGAGTGGGATGCTCTGGGAAGCAAGTTTCCGCTACCCAACCCGCGCAGACGTCAACATGGAGGAAGTACTGAAAACCTTTGTGAATGTGGCCGCTGCGCAGCAACAGCAGCAAGCTCAGATGCTACAAGTTGCCGAGGCACAGGTGGAAAACACAAGGCTCTTAAGGGAAGAGTTAAGCCAGATGAGGCATGACAGAAATGAACCACCTGGTCCTGTTCTCCTGAAAATGTCGCCAGTTGATGACATAGAAGCATATCTGGTGTCCTTTGAGAGACTTGCAAAAAGGGCAAAATGGCCTCCTAAAGATTGGGCTGTTTGCACAACCAGACACGTCCTGTCTTTTTGCTGAGAGGAAGGATTTCAGATTATGTAAATTTAACCAAATTTAAACTATTGCTTTTCATACATAAGTCTTCACTCTAGGTGCATTACTGCACAAATGTTTTACTCTACTTCCCTGCTTTCTCTGTATATTGCCAGCTAAATGCCTCCTTTTGTTACAATATATATAAATATAGATATATAGATAGATAAATATAGATATATTTGCAGGATATAGGCCCTGTCAGAGTGTACAGAGTTCTGGTCTATGTACAAGTGAATTTATGGAGGTATTCTGATGGTTTCTATGAAGTACATTTTAGAGATAGGCTTTTAAGTTACATACCCATTTATGGGCTTTTAATACTTACAACAGTATATTGATTTGAATGACTGCACTATGAGGTAGTGGTAGCCTTATTTCTATGGTTCTCAGTGAGGCATTTGCTGCCATAGAGGATCCAATGAATTTTAGAAAAGTTTCAGTTTGTTCATTCCAAGTAGGAACTTAAATATATTATCTGGTGCCATAATTATTACATTATATTGCTCTTTGATGATTGTGAGTACAGGTGAAAATGTGCATGGTCAAAAGAGTACAAATGTCACATCAACGTCCTGTCTACTACCCCCTTAGGGTTACCTTCTTCATTAAACATTTTTATTTCTATCTAAATTATTCCTTGTTCCAGCCTCATTTAAATTTTAAATAATTCAGTGGTACTGGGAATATTGGCTGTTGACAACATATGTCACTATTGTGTGATATAAACATTATTATATGGGTGTCTGTACACTTAGAAACATGCTTTCCCACATCAGGTATTCCTAGATGATACAAAAGCTGTCCCCTTATAAAGGAAGTACTAATTACCAGAATATTCTGTTCCATGCAAAACACAGAACAGTTGCTGGGAGAAAGAGGCTCTGGGGTCACCTGCTATCCTGGAAATACCCCCATAAATGCAAACGATATACCCCTCTTTCCACAGATCTGCCCAGATTCTCCCATCAGAAGATGCATCAGTTTAGACTCCCACATACAGTATATCAAAGAAGAAAAAAGTCTCTTTTGTGGGGGCTCTCAAAGGGTCCACACTGATCAATTAAAATATTTAATTATTTATTTCAATACATTTGAAATATTCCAAACTATATGTACTTTTATTTATTTTTTTCAGCAAATTATATTGAAAATGATAGCTAAGTTAAGTGAGAGAAAATATGAGTAAGTGAATTAAAAATATTGTCAATTTAACAATCTATAGAAATCTGATAATGGGTTAAATCAATATATTCTGTGTTACATCCATTATAATCATTAATCACTTCTCATTCTTTAGTGTTTATCTCCCTTTCACTGAAACAATATTTACAATCTCACTGTGCAAGGTTGTTAGTTAAACTTGGCACATTTATTAAAAATATCTTTAATTTGTAATTTGTACCTTGGTGGTTTTTAGTTATTCATTGTTGCAATTTCTCTTAGGAGTTAGATTTTATCAAACTTCACTGACAACACTTTACACTTCTGATCTTTTCCTTATCATCATAGTTCACTGCCTGTCTGATTCATGATAATTTAATTGCAATTATATGTTTTTGATACCCTGACAAAGCAATAGCGAACCATACAACGGTTGTGAAATATGATGCCTGCTGGAAAATCTGTTTTAATGGGGAGAATAACCATGAATATAGTGAGGAATCCAATAGCACAATAAAATGATGATTTGGATAACATAAATACTGCGATTGTATCAAACAAAATTACACAACTTAATCCACTCAGAATCTCTCTGAAATATTACCATAACTGCTACATTTTATAATGATATATAATGATTACTCAGATAAAGTATGGGAGGCAGAATGTACTTATAATTGAAATTAATGCCAATGTTAAATTCTGAAAATACATTGAATAAGGTTGTATAAATGATAATGTGGACACATTAAGAGAATGCCACAAAAGGATGGAACTCGTGACTATATAGTTCCGCTTTGCAAATCAGATAGGTCTGCATCTTTTAATGACATATAAATATCCTCATATTGAATTAAAATCACATTGAGCTACATTGAACTAGCTTTGAATGAACTTCTAAATCAAGATGAAAGTCAACGTGAACTTATGAATAAATTTGTTGACGAACTTATGAATTAAATACGAGAGCTGTAGATTGCAATGTTAGTAAAATGATATATCAAACCATATTTTAGTAGTGTAGCTAGCACAATTATATCAATGTAGTATGAATGATAATAACCAGACTTTCAGCAAAAGACAGCACGTGAATTAAGGAATCGGCTGTCAGCATTAGTGCTGGTAATGCATTAATCACTATGTCATTGGAATAAGATAGCAACCATAAATATTGGTGTTGTAGATGGTCAGTGAACCATAACATGATTATTTCCTCATACATGCTGTAATTAACTCCTTGAACATTAATTAGAGAACTAAATGCTGTCAGTATTAGAGCCGTGATGGACAGGGATGTGATTTGAGAGTCATCATGATATAATTACAATTAAATAATCATGAAACAGACAGACTGTGAACTATAATAATAAGGATAAGATCAGAAAGTGTTATGATCAAACTTTGAGAAAATCTCACTCCTAAGAGAAACTGCAACATTGAAATACTACAAATAAAAGTTTAACTAACAATTTGGTACAGTGAGATTGTAAATAACTTTTCAGTGAAGGGGCGCTAGACACTAAAGAAGAGTTCAAAAGGGCGATAGACACTAAAGAATCGTTCAGAAGTGACGTGATTATATGATTACAATGGATGTAATACACAGCATATTGATTTAACTCATTAACAGATTTCTATAGATTGTTAATTTAACAATCTTTTTGTTGACTTATATTTTCTCTCACTATTCTTAGCTCTCATTTTTAATACAATCCACTTAAAAAATTGCAAATATATGTACTTTGGAAGATTTTAAATGTATTGAAATAAAGAATGAAATATTTCAATTTATCAGTGTGGACTATTTGAGAGCACCCACAATAGACTTTTTTCATCTTTGATATACTCTAGTGGAGCATCTAATGATTATCCATATATGAATATGACAAGGGATCCTTAATAATTGATTATATACGGACAATTCGGGGAGGTCCACATAAGTATTTTGTCCAATGTGGATATTCACAATTACTTCACATGTATACCATCATATTGTCACACACATATTGTTACATTTGTGCTAAAAATAGGAGAATGATATGATAAGATGACATATATGTCGCAGAGACATATTTATACATATATATAAATGACCCTTTGTAGCTGGGTACACACTACAGAAAAATTTCTCTCAATCAGATATTTGTAATGATTTTACCAGCGATTGAAAGTCCCGATGATTGTGCAGATTTATATGTACACACCTACATAATTTGGATCTGTGCTCATCATCTGTCATAACCATCTACTGAAAAGATCATAACTCTGCACACTCTAGAGACACTCACACACTACATACTCTATACAGACATTGTTCAATCATGGATAGTGATATTTAGTCAATCTATAAAATAAAATCAAACAATATGATGAGCTTTGGTACAATAAAACATGATCGTGGGAGCGTACACACTGATGCAATATCGGACCTAAGAGTGGTTCATCGTGTGATTGGCATGATAATTGGGTGAAAAACCTGTAGTGTTTACCCAGCTTTAGGCTTGTCCTGTGAAATGATGCACAAGGCAACCTTGAGTATAGCTCTGCATATAAACTGATATGATTACTTACCTCAGAGATATGGTAACAGGACAGCAACAATCACCTGTTCAATGTGGCAATGCTGGAAATGTCAGTGTGTCTTCAACCCTTCAGCCAGGTGGAGTGGAACTGACTTGTGTTGTTGTTAGAAGGAAGACTGAGAAGATGCTTACATATACAGGTAGTGATGTCACTGAACTGACACCCGTCCCCTGCAATCTGATTGGACAATGCTTTCCTCCAATTTAGACAGAGGTCATAAAACTTGAAATATGTGACATCTGAGCTCAGTTTAAATTGCAGTCCAGGAAGCTGAGAGAGGGTTCAACTATTTTGCTGCAGGTTGAGAAAGACTGAGCTACACAAGATAGAGAAAACCTTTGTATTACATTTATGACATTTATACAAGAGATATTGGGATTTCTGTGAGAGAGGAGGACTAGGATGGATTTGCATTTTGGAAGGCTGCTGTGCTTCATTCACAAAGTTTAATGTATCTTTGGTTTGCATTTTCACATGCTGTTGCGAGCTTTGCACTTCTGTTAAAAAGTCAAGCACAATATTTAAATGTCA
Organism: Mixophyes fleayi; assembly: GCF_038048845.1. Lineage (NCBI taxonomy): Eukaryota > Metazoa > Chordata > Amphibia > Anura > Limnodynastidae > Mixophyes > Mixophyes fleayi. The sequence continues at coordinate 125,410,792 of NC_134407.1, read as the reverse complement.
GTGGGTAAGGAGCCTAACTGTGATGTATCTCTTATGATTTGCATCATAATAAAAACATCTTCTTTAACTTTAACACACCTAGGCAATGAATTACCAACTGCTAACACACAAGCATAGCATTTATTATACATTATTATTATTATTATTATTATTATTATTATTATTAATTTTTATTTATAGGGCGCCACTGGGTATCCGTAGCGCCGTACAGGGACAGACAGAATCACATATACCAAGTGTGCCTTCCTTAGTGTGGAAGATTTATCAGGATGTTTAATATCTTGGTTATGTACTGTTTGCTTATTAAGTTTCACTCAGCATAAGTATGCTTGAATACATGAGTATGTTCTTACAGTGCTAGAAAGCTACAAGTCTCCAAAATGTTGTATAGGACCTGGTGTTACATAATAGTGAATATGATCATGTAAATGAAACTTATGTACTGAAATACAGTGATTGTGAAATAAACTAGCAAAAATGGAACATATTATATATACGCTGTTTTGGTAAATCCCACAGTGTGACCAGTGCAAGATAGTGAGTGAAAAAAATGGATGTAGAAGAAATTGTTATTAATAATATCAAACTAATGAAAGCGAATTAATAAAAAACTTTCATCCTTGCCTAAATATATTTATTGAGACATATGCACCTGACTATGTATCAACTACAGCAAATCTTTATTTCCTTAAAGAAAAGCCAGTTACTACAACTGCTGAGAATACAGCACTCTGCACTGATTCAGTCAGGGTGGGCCTACATTAAACCAGAGAAGAATAACCATCATCATCATCATCATCAACATTTATTTATATAGCGCCAGCAAATTCCGTAGCGCTTTACAATTGGGAACAAACATTAACAAGACAATACTGGGTAATACATACAGACAGAGAGGTAAGATAACCCTGCTCGAAAGCTTACAATCTACAGGACAATGGGAGTTAGAAACACAAGGGCATGTGCTACATCATATTGCACAATGGACCAGCCAGACTGCAAAGGTAAAAGTACTGAGTGGGCTGTGTGTGTTGCAATGTTGGTCAGAAGGTTGTTGTCTTGCGTTAGCAGTGTAGAGGATGGTAATAGGGTAATCTAGGGAAATTAGGATGATGGTTGAGGAATATCATAACCTTGTCTGAAGAGGTGGGTTTTCAGTGAACGCTTGAAGGTTTGAAGACTAGAGGAAAGTCTTACTGTGCGAGGGAGGGAATTCCACAAAGTAGGTGCAGCCCGGAAAAAATCCTGTAACCGAGAATGGGAGGATGTGATGAGAGTGGAGGAGAGACGTAGATCTTGTGCAGAACGGAGGTGTCGAGTAGGGAGATATTTCGAGACAAGTGAGGAAATGTATGTCGGTGCAATTTTGTTGATGGCCTTGTATGTTAGTAGAAGAATTTTATATTGGATTTGTTGAAATACAGGCAGCCAATGTAGAGACTGACAGAGTGGCTCAGCAGAGGAATAACGGTTTGTAAGGAAAATCAGTCTAGCTGCTGCGTGCAAAATAGATTATAGGGGTTCAAGTCTGACTTTGGAAAGACCAGTAAGGAGGGAATTACAATAGTCCATGCGGGAGATGAAGAGTGCATGATTCTGCGTATTCTGGAAATGTTCTTTAGGTGTATGTAACATGATTTAGATATAGAGTTGATGTGGGGAATAAACGACAGTTGTGAATCAAGGATTACACCTAGGCAACGAGCTTGCGGGGTGGGATTTATGGTCATGTTATCGACAGAAATAGAAATGTCAGGCAGGAAGCTTCTGTTCTTGGGTGAGAATATTTTTAATTCAGTTTTTGAAAGATTGAGTTTGAGTTGGCGAGAAGACATCCAAGATGAAATGGCAGAAAGACAGTCAGTAACGCGAGACAACACAGATGGTAAAAGATCAGGAGAGGATAGATAAATGTGTGTATCATCCGCATAGAGATGATACTGAAATCCAAAGGAGCTTATTAGTTTTCCAAGAGAAGTGGTGTAGATAGAGAATAGCAGAGGACCTAGGACTGAGCCTTGTGGAACTCCAACTGATAAAGGAAGCGGAGCAGAGGTGGATCCAGAGAAAGTAACACTGATAGAGCGATTAGATAGGTAGGATGAGAACCAGGATAGGACAGTGCCTTCAAAACCTAGGGATTGCAGCGTTTGTATGAGGAGAGAGTGGTCAACAGTGTCAAATGCAGCAGAGAGATCCAGGAGAATTAGAAGAGAGTATTGGTTATTATTTTTTGCAGTGATCAAATCATTGACAACTTTGGTCAGCGCAGTCTCTGTGGAGTGTTGAGAGCGAAAGCCTGACTGAAGAGGATCCAATAAGTTGTTTGCTGTAAGAAAGTGTGTGAGGCGAGTGTAGGCAATTCTCTCGAGAAGCTTGGAGGGGCATGGGAGCTGGGAGATGGGGCGGTAATTTATGAGAGCGTTAGGGTCAGAATTCTGTTTTTTTAAAATGGGAGTAATCACTGCATGCTTGAATATAGATGGAAAAATACCAGTAGAAAGAGATAGATTACCATAAACACAGATATCGCTTGAGAATTTGCATTTATATTTTGGTGCTTGCTAGCTTCTGTCCTAAGAAATTGTCAGACCCGTCAGCACAATAAAAGATAACTGGTATCTATTTATGACTAATTGCTTTGCAAAATGACTGGATTCCATGTCAGGAAAAAACTGTTTTCAATGCCTGTAAGCAACTAATAGAAAGAATTCCTATGTCACCAAAAAGCCCTAATGAGACTGTATCTCCAGAAATATGTGCTTCTCACCTGACCAAGGCTACTAATGTGGAAAATCCTGCTCACGCTACAGCTAACAATACCAGTATTACTATCAATGAACAAAGGACTATGTTCCTCTTGTTTGGATTAGAATAGAAATCTGTTCTTTTTAAAGTAACACTGTCATTTTTCAGAATTGTATATTCTGTCAGATCGCCAGTACCAGACTGTCAATCTGGAAACTGGCAAATGCCAGTGCACTGATAGGTAGACCCAGTCACTGGCACCCTTAACAATCCTGTGACCACAACCCTGATTGCAAATGTGTGTAGCTGCATGAGCTGGTTTTGAGAATAATGCAAATATTGGTTCTCACAAAGTTTGCTGCTTCAGTGTTTTTAGACCTTTTTGTCAGATGTTAGTATGGTATACTGAAGTAACATTAAAGCATTTCATACGTGTCAAAGGCTTTTATTGAGAATTACATTTAGTTTATGCAAAGAGTCAATGGGGCATATTTAAGAAAGCACGATAGTGCTCTTACTGGGAAATTAAGGTCCCTCTGTGTCCTCTGCATATTTATGAAAGGTGCATCGCAGCAGATAACGTGGATATCTGCTGCTTTGCACTCCTCTTCGTTTTTGGGAGCAGTCACCATTCAACAGTATGGTGACTGCTCCTGGCCGCAATATAAGAAGTTCCGAAAAAAAGTTTTTTTCGGTAACTTGTCTTGATAATATACGCCAGCTGAAGCTGGAGTACATTATCAAAATTGGCAGATTTCAGTGCTGTCAGCTCTGCTCCGAAGAGCAGAGCTGGACAGCGCATGTGTGGAGGGATCACATGATCCCTCCCTGTCACTCACCACTCTCTCTGCAACTATAGTTGCAGAGACAGAGCGGGGATGCTTGTGCGCATGTGCAGTTCCAGTGTGAAGACAAATGAAGAGGACCTGGAGGACATCGCGTTCCGAAGAGGCGGGGTAAGTGTGATTTTTTTTATCACATAAACAGCAGTTTATCGGAACTGCTGTTTCTGTGATCCGTTTTTAATAAATTTGAGAAATAGTTCAATCCTTATCCATGCGATAAGTATTGATAACTATTTTTCATTTTTGCCGATGATTGATACATGTGCCCCAATATTTGCAGTGTTGACCCTTCTTTTTGAAGACCTCTGCAATTCGCCCTGGCCATGCTGTCAATCAACTTCTGACTATTGCCCACCCATTCTGGCCTAATCAATGCTTGGAGTTTGTCAGAATTTTTGGGTTATTTTTTGTTCACCCGCCTCTTGAGTATTGACCACAAGTTCTCAATGGGATTAAGGTCTGGGGAGTTTCCTGGCCATGGACCCAAAATTTCGAAGGTTTTGATCTCCGAGCCACTTAGTTATCACTTTTGCCTTATGGCAAGGTGCTCCATCATGCTGGAAAAGGCATTTTCATCACCAAACTGTTCGAGGATGGTTGGTAGAAGATGCTCTTGGAGGATGTTTTGGTACCATTCTTTATACATGGCTGTGTTCTTAGGCAAAATTAGTCAGAAAGAAGGGAACATCGCTATGTTCTCAAATAATTGTATACTTGTGTGAAGGACATTTCTAAAAGTTTTATATAAGACAATTTTTAATTTAGGCAAATAATATTTTCAACAAGGCTACCATGAAATGTTCACCAACAAATATTGTTTACTTATGTTAATAATACCATATTTCAAATAAATGACACATTTATAAGCAATGGTCCAAAGTAATATGCTGCTTCTAGAATCTGATCAGAACATTTTGATTCATCTAGTGAATCCAAAGAAAACAAAGAAAAGAGCTCAATACAGTATATTTAGTATGGCACAGATAATAGCTCACATAAGAACTTCCTTAGAATAATTTATTCAAGCTTCTTTAATATTCATTGGATCCTCTATGGCAGCAAATGCCTCGAGAGGCAACCTAAAAATAAGATAAACACCACCTCATAGAGTAGTAATTAAATCAACTTAACATTGTAAGGATTAAAAACTCATACACAGATATGTAATTTTAAAGCTTATCCTGACTTATATTGTGTAGAAACCATTAGAATCCTTCAATAAATTTACTCACACATTGACTGGAGATCTGTGCACTCTGAGCCAACCTGCAAGTGAAGTCCTGTGAGGAAGGTGAATCAGATCAAAGGGAAAAGTAGTTTGTGATGCAGGGAAGCCACTGACACATTTCAAACTTGCAACTTTGCCAGGAGTATGACTTTCTGCATTCCAACAAATGCATTTGTAGTGTCTGTCTCTATTCATATTAACCCTTTCACTGCCAAACATGGGAAAGTGACTTAGAATGTTAAAAGAACATAAAAATAAAACCCAAATGAAGGTTTCAGTACTTATATAAACGCATACTTGCCAACATTTCTTTTTCTTTTTCCGGGAGATGCCGGCTGGGAGGTGGGCGTGCAGGGGTCGGGGCGGCGAAATCGCGTCATTTTGGCCCCGCCCCCGTTACGGAATGACGCAAATCGCGTCATTTAACAGCAGGGGCGGGGCTAAGCGCCGCGATTCCGGGTGAATCGCGGCGTTTAAACTGATTTTTTCCCACTTACAATCAGGGAGATTGCCACACTCGTCCGGGAGACTCTCGCAAAATGCGGGAGTCTCCCGGACATTACGGGAGAGTTGGCAAGTATGTATAAACGTTTTAAGAGATTTTAATGATAAACTATAATATGTTTACTTATTTGGTTTCCAATACAACTCCTATACTGAATTTACCAACCCTTCCCCCTTTTGACTGTGAAAGTGCTTTACATATGTAAGAACTTACCTGCTCCACAATCCCGATCGCAGCACAAACTTGTTTATTTCCTGCACAGTGCTGCAACTATGTGACTCTGGGCAGGGAGTTGGAAACTTCCTGCACTACATAAGATCCACTCTGACATACTATCTGTGCTGCTGACTTCTGTGTGTATCTGACCCGGCCTGTTTATTGACTACGATTTCTGGCTTACTCCTGTTCTAACTTTCCTCCGTGTACCTGACCTGGCTTGTTTACTGACCACTGACGCTGGATCATTCTTGGCACTGCACATCCCAGTGTGTATCTGACCCGGCTGATATATCCGACCACCTCTCATGTTCCTTGCTGTGTTTATCCAGCCTGTGCATAGGAATGGACTCTTCCTGATCTCTCTCTATGGGAGAGATCATTATATAATCTTGTAGTTCTATGTAAAAATGCTTTTTTTGCTACTTTCATATGTATGCAATAAGGAATATTGTATCTGTTGTATTATAGAGGATTTTTAATTCAAACCAAATTTGTTGTTCACTATCAAAATAAATGTGAAGGAAACTTATCTTTGTGTGAAGAAGTGTATATGAATGCCTGATGTAAATCTGGTGCAAATACTATTGATGCAGAACTTTATGCATGCCATGATGTGTATGCCTCAGTATATGGGGGTAAATATATTATTTGTACAGTGGTTTTAGAGCATATTTTTTGGATGCATATGCATTCAACTCAACAGTCTTTTAAAAAAAATTCAATGAAATAATGTTCCACAGTTCACTGATTACTACATTGCACTTTCTTATAATTTACACTGCACACATTGATTTATTTCGTGTTTTTTTTTTTAGATTGATTGCCATCAATGTTGAATATCTTTGGACATAAAATATTATGTAGTGCTGTCCTTTGTGTGGAAGAGGTAACCAGAATAGGACCTGTCCAGCAGGTAAAAGGATAAGACAGGGTTAATGATCCAGCTGTTACCTTGAGGAAGGATTTTACTCACAGGTGCATGACATAGGTGTGATTGCTGTGGTGCATTTGTTGTCAATAAAAGGATTGTGGGATCTGGTGAGCGGGGCTTCCGATGCTGACTAGCAGCGGGACGATAGCTACGGCTGGTGGGTGTAGTTAGTGTCAGAAACCCTTGGAACACAACTGCTTAATAAGACTGTAGTAAGGAGTCACTTATTTGGTAATTCCTACATTTGTTTTTCATTGTAATATCATGCCAGACGACCACCGCACCCCTTGCCAGGTAGCTGTGTATCTCAATGCACTCTATGCCAGGCAGATGTGTATCCTAGTGTACACTTTGCTAGACAGATGTATATCCCAGTGTACCCTATGCCAGGCAGATGTGTATCCTAATGTACACCTTGCTAGTCATATGTATCACAAACTACTTTGCTCTTGATTTGATCTGATTCACCTTCCTCACAGGATTTTCCCTCCAGGTTGGCTCAGAGTTTACAGATTTCTAGTCAATGTTCAAGTGAATTTATTGAAGGATGCTAATGGTTTCTACCAAATACATGTCAGGAAAAGCATTTAAATATAGATTTGGGTGTCATCAGCATAGAGGTGGTATTGGAGGCCGAACGAGCGAATTAGTCCCCCAAGAGAAGAGGTGTACAATGAAAAAAGTACAGGGTCAAGAACAGAGCCTTGTGGGAGCCCAACAGATAGTGGGAGTGGAGGGGACAATGTGCCAGAGTTAGAAACACTAAAGGAGCATTTTGATATGTAGGACGTGAACTCGGAAATAACTGTGTCACGAAGGCCAATGGAGTGAAGGGTGTGTAGGAGAAGAGGGTGATCAACACTGTCAAAAGCAGCAGAGAGGTCCAGTAAAATGAGTATGGAGAAATGACCCTTAGACTTTGCAGAAAGTAGATCATCAATCTATTTTGTGAGAGCAGTTTCAGTGGAATGTTGGGGACAGAAGCCTGATTACTGATTTGAGAATGGTGCGAGAGGAGTGAAAGTGAGACAGACTTTTGTACACTAATCGCTCAAGTAGTTTGGAGGCAAAGGGGAGGAGAGAAATAGGGTGATAGTTGGATAGGAAGGCTGGATCGAGAGATGATTTCTGTAGAATAGGTGAGCTGAGCGCATGTTTAAAAGAGGATGGAAAACGTGTCAGTGGAGAGACAGGTTGAAGAGGTTAGTTAGAGGTGGACATGCAGTGGGTCAAGTGAACAGGTTGTAGGGTGAGATGATGAGATGAGTGCAGAGACTTTGTCTTCAGTTACTGGAGTGAATGAATTATGGGTGGATTGGGAAGTGTAGGTAAAGGTGGGTAGAGTGGGTGAAGTGAGTGGAATTTGGCATGAGGAAATATTATATGGTGTTGATTTTTTCTTTGAAATAGGTGGCAAAATCATGGGCTGTGAGGGAGGAAGGGGGGAGAAGGTGCAGGTGGGCAGAGAAGGGAGTTGAAGGTGGCAAAGAGGCGACGTGGGTTAGAAGACTAGGTGGGTATTAAAGATTTGAAGAATGCTTGTTTTGCAATTGAAATACCAGTACTGTAAGATGAAAGGATGAATTTATATTGGATAAAATCAGGATAGGAACAAGATTTCATCCAGTGGAGCTCTGCAGTGCAGGAGCACTTTTGCAGGTAGCTGGTCTGTTTGGTGTGCCATGGTTGGGATTTGGATCATTCGAGACTATATGTAGTACCTGGAACTGCATTGACTAGGTCTGAAATGATTGTTTTGTTATAGAAAGAGGCTGCCTGATTTGGACAGGACAATGCAGTCATTGGAGAAAATAGTTGTTTTAGTGAAAATGAGAAGTGGATTGGGTTAAGAGTATTTATGTTTCATTGCTCTATATGCTACGCACATATGTCTGACAAGCGCACTCCAAAATTCATCAAGGAATGGATCTCAAGATACGTAGCAAAATGAATTTGTTTGTACGCTTTTTACGGCATGTAAAAGTAATGTGGCGCATTCCTGCGTCCGATCACAGAATCGAGCCGTTTGTGGCTGTACGGCCCCCGCGCATTAGAGTACGCTATACATTGGTATTATAATAAATAGTATAGTTGAGTCGAGTTGACTTGAATTGATTTTACAATAAATAGTCTTAAGTTTACTTTGCAGGTGAGTTCTTAGGTAAATACAACATTATTTACCTTATTTAAGGTTTTAGTTTGAGTACACTCAAGGTTATTTATTTTAAAATCAACTCAACTATTTATTATAATTTTCAATGTATAATAATGTATAATAGTAATCACATAATGTATTACAGATGACAGACCCTTCATGTAGGGGACTGATAAGGTGTGTGTAATTTATGGCATTAAAAATTATGTTTTCTCTTGTTGTGTGTGCTATATTTACTTGTTTCATTGGGCACTATAGGTCCCAGCATGAACTTGCAGCCATGGACTATGCATGTTGTTTCCGGTGAAACTATTTCAGGTTCTTTCAGGTTGCAAGGAGTTAAAGAGTCGTGACCACAAACTTCAAATATCAATCTTTTATTGCAAACAAGTAAAAATATAATAAGGTACTTTGCTTTGATAGTTCTCTTAGTAATATGTTTAACCAGCAATTATCCAGTGCCCCATTCTCTCTCTCTCTCTCATCTCAAGTTGGATAGACAAATGACTGGCACCATTACAGACAGTCCAGGACAAGGCACCTTGTGTAGCAGCAAAACCAGCTTTTATACAAAGGAAACTAAGGGTGCTGGATATCACTAACATATAAGGTATAAACATATTTAAGATCTTCTTATTGGTACAGCTATGAGTATTAAACAGTTTCACTTATTCTACGCAGGTGCAATAGCAGTGAAGTTACACAGGACTTTCCAGTACATGCGCAGTTAGCAGTGGGACAACACCTAGCTGATATATTTATATAGACATATCCCGGCTTTGCCTTGGTTACTACAGTATTTTTTATAATTTACACAATAAAAGTACAAAAGCAATAAAATGGAGTTCAGCTGCCAACTTGCTTGGGCTGTCACAAATCCACCTTACTTTTATGGGTGTATGACATTATAGATTTTTCTATTCACTTGCCATTATGTGGTTCAAGGATACAACCTTTGGGAAGGAAAATAGATAGGATTAGTATCACATTCCAGTAACACATAATATGTCTATCATAAACCTTGAGCCACAATTTCTCCCTTCAGCTTCTCTGTCTGCTGTCCTGCAGGAAGCACCCAAACCTCCCCACCAGGTATTGAGTATTCAATCTCTTGAGAGATATGCACTGTTCTGGGCATAACCAGTATAGAGCCTATGGGCTCTCTCTACTTATTAACTGGAGGTGGGTATGAACTGTGAGAGTATCACACCACTGCCCTGTTTCATCTTGTGTTGCTATATCTTCCCATTCACATGTTCTCTTTATTTTTGGCATGGGTATAAAATACAGAACCTCACTGTTCCCTATCTGCAATATACCTGTAGTAAAAAACAAAGCAACTACTCCTTCATCCCTGTATTCCCCTGGAGGTATATTGTCCACATATGTTTGTGTAAAAGGTGAATACTGTGAAATTGCATGTTGACAATTAAATTATCTAAATGTTTCTTTGTAAGTATGATTACAGCATGTGAGGGCTTAGGATTTGGGGGAATCAGTAGTCTTTCAAAGGTTGATATGTCTCCTCCCTCTGACCTTTTATTGAACAGACACACTGCATTCTGAAGGACCTTCCCAGAGAAAAAACAAGGCCACACTCGGTATATCCCATATTATATATGGTACCAGCTCTGTGACAATATAAATGCCCATATATGTTAGCGACGTGCACCGGCGACTTTTGGTGTCTCGTGTTTTGTGTTTTGGATCCGGATTTTCGTGATGTTTTGGGTTCGGATTTGTTTCGCAAAACACCTGACGAAAGGTTTTGGTTCGGATTTCAGGTTTTGGATTCGGATTTTTTTTGAAAAAAGCATAAAAAGTTAAAAAAAAAAATCAAGTTTTTGGGCTTATTTTCACTCCTACGCTATTATTAGCCTAAATAGCATTCAATAACAAGCAATTCCACTAATTTACAGTGTATTCTGAACACCTCACAATATAGTCATTAGTCCAAAACGTTGCAACGAGGTATCTTTCTGGACTGTGTAGTGGAGTGGTCACCACAATATAATAAGAAAACCATCAACTGGTCTTAATCGCACCAAAAAATGTACCTGGACTGCGTAGAGGAGTGGGTCACCACAATATAATAAGAAAACCATCAACTGGTCTTAATCGCACCAAAAAATGTACCTGGACTGCGTAGAGGAGTGGGTCACCACAATATAATTTAAAAACCCTGAACTTGTATGATTCGCACCAATAAATGTATCTGGACTGGCTAGAGGAGTGGTCACCACAATATAATTAAAAAACCCTCCACGGGTCTGATTTCCAAAAAAAAAGTTTCTGGACTGCATAGTGGGGTGGCCCCGGTACACAATTTTTTACCGGGGCCACAATATTATTAAAAAAACCCTCCACGGGTCTGAATTCCACCCAAAAAGTTTATGGACTGCGTAGTATAGTGTTCCCCACAATATTATTTAAAAATTTTGCAGCAACAGTCAACATTGTTTAATATCTGATACACCTCTATCTGGACTGCATAGTGGAGTGGCCCCGGTACTAAATTTGGTACCAGGGCCACAATACCTCCTCCAACCATGGTACAGAGCATTCATCATTGAGATCCCATCAAGTATGTTAAAGACAGACAGGGTCGAAGTGTTATTGGTTGACTTTGTAAACCAAAAAACTGTCCCTGTTGCACATAGTCGTGCAATGAAGAGTGACTTTTTCATTTAAAGGCTCCATCTTTCAAGTGTAGTGTTTGTAAGTCATATTATACTTTTGGTAAAATTTGTTTAATTTGTTCCTCTTTATGGTAACTACTAATAGAATTAAAGTATTAAATAGAAGCGGCAGTTCCTCTTTATGGGAATTAGTAATAGAATTAAAGTATTAAATAGAATTAAAGGAGTTTGCCCAGGGAGGGGAAAACACTATGGAAATTTGACCCTAGATATAAGGAGCCACTCCAAGGGGGGATGCAATGTTCATTCTGTGGACTGATTCCTGGAAGGTGCAAGGTCTGGTGTTGAGTCGCCGTTCTCTACCAGACACTACATATGCAGCTGAGAGAGATTCATGGGTCCGCAAATCAGGACAGCCAGGTGACTGTAACTCCTTAAGCTAGTGGGTAAAGAGACAGATTATGTGGTAAACCTGCCTGGCATTTATTTCCTGTGTCTACATAATATTCTAGTGTTTGTTTTTGTTACAATAAATATATTGTTTTACTTTCTAATTGCATTTGCCTGAGTGACTATAAGAACCATAAAAGGTACTGGGTAGGCTTTCCTGGCATAGTAAGGCACCCGTGGGTGATCAGTCAGCGTAAAGTGGGTAGAATTGGGCAATAAAACCCTGTATCTTCACACATGTCTTCTGCTCCTCAATGGCCACACTGAGCATGAGCCCATTCACTGAGGTTGTACAGCTCTGTCTTTCCTTTAGGTGACAGTTCTACTGTCTTGACTTGGACCAATGCATTAGCAACTTCATTTCCTTCAAGTTCAGTGTGGGCATTGACATGGCCCACTGACACTTATCTCTGATTACACTGATTCCCTATTTCAGTCCAAACTTTTGTTACTCCCTAGATCACCTTGTCATGGACTTTCCAGCTGTTTTGTTGCCACATTGGCATCCATGTTGTCAGACCTTGGAATACTGTCCAGCTATCGGTGTAGATTATAACTGGATCTTCTGTTTCTTCTAATATCATCAATACAGCCTTGATTTGTGCATACTGGCTGGAACCTCCTTCTCCTGACTCATAGATGATCTCTTGTGTCTGTGGTTGGTAGGCTGCTGCTGTTTGATGTCAGTATAGCCGAGCCATCTGTGGACCAAGCATATTTCAGCTGCTCTTCTGGAAGTATAGCATTTGGTTCGGCCACTTGCACTGGCCCTACTCCTATCTGTAGTTGAGTTAACTCTTTCTCAGTGTTGTCAAAGATCACCATTTCAGCCAAATGTGTGGAAACTTGTGAAGATTCTTGACTTGATACTCCTCCTCTTTCTTGTAGATAACATTTTCAGTTCTGCAGAGTCTGTTTCTGAGCTACAGCAGTATGTGCTCCCAGTCCTCCTTGCCTCACCCAACCAGCCACTGGCAATTCTGTTCTCACTGTCGCTGGCTGTTGTTTAGTAGTACTTTCAATTTGTTGAAAGGCTGTGTATGCTGCTAGAAGTGTCTTTTCGAGATTGGTGTATCTTCTTTGTGCAGATGCAAACTGCTTGGCCCAGAAACCAATGGGTATCTTTTTTTCTCCACTGTTTGTGCTCTTCTGCCACTGGACCCCAGGACATACCTTGATCTGTTACCGTCACGTCTAGGTGGAATGACTGATCCACCTGGATGGGACCCATGGCGTTTTTTCACCTGGATTGCTTGCTTGGCTGCTTGAAAAGCATCTTCTTGTTTTGCAGTCCATACAAACACTGACTTTTTTCTGTTAATTTTGTATATAGGCCTTAAGATGAGGCCCAAATGAGGAACAAAAGATCTCCAGTAGCCAAGTGTACCTAACACCCTCTTTGCTTCTTTGGCACTGGTGGGAGTCTTCATCTGTGATATTGTTCTCAGACTGGCTCAGAAATTGTTCTCTTTGGTCCTGTCCAGATCATCCCAAAAAACTTTACAGACTGGGCTGGGCCTTGCACTTTGTCTCTGTTGATTGCTCTCACTGGGCTCTCAATGTGCTTGATCAGTGTCTGTAGATCCCTGCGACTTGCTCTGCTGTATTTCCTGACAGCATGATGTCATCAGTGTAGTGGTAAACACTGCAGCTGAGCTCTGGACTGACCATTTCTAAATCTCTGGATACTAGGCCATGACAAATTGTCGCACTGTGTTTGTAGCATTGGGGGACTACCTGTAAGGTGTATTGTCTTCCCTCCCAGGTAATGCCATTTTTCTGATGTGTCTTGTATTTTCTCCAAAATAGTTATCATGTCAGGAACTGCTGCTGCCAGAGGGGGCACTACTTTGTTTAACTTCCTATAGTCGATAGTGAGAATATATGTTCCATCTGGTGTTCACACCGGAAACACAGAGGTTAGTTATAGAGGCTGATTGCGTCTCTGATCACCCCAGCTTTCAACAAGTTGTCACTAGTCTGTGTAATTTCTTCCTGACCTGCATGTATGCGGTGTTGGTTGAGGTTCACTGGTGCAGCTGGCGGTGAAATATAAACTTATATAAATTTAGCATTTCCTCTAACTACAGGTTTCACTGCTGAAATTGTGAGGGCTTTTATACAGCAACCAAACATATAATGTTCACTGGGGTATCTATGGATTACCAACACTTTAGCATAGAACCATGGACCATGTCCAATCCGCATTCGGCAGTGAACCCTGGCCTCCCATGACTGAGTACCTCTTAAACCTTACACTGCTACCGAACTGATGTTGTTACTAGGTAAATGTGATCTATGAAACAATGAAACCTCAGCTCCTGTGTCAAGCAACACTGTACATGATGTCACTGATTGTGCAATCCCCACTTGATTGCACAATTTACATAAGGGCATCAATGTTTGGTTTTTAGTGCACAAATATCTGGATTTAATCACCTCCCTTGGTGGGTGGTGTGCCAAAGACCCGCCTTCCCATCATTGGAGAGGCTTTGGGACTTTCCAAGCTGTTGTCAATGTAGGACGTTCATGTCTAGTGTCCCAATCAATCTCATGGTATGCATCCCCCGTGTCCTGATAGGGTGATGAGCATTGAGGAGGAGGAGCTGATGGAATGACTTGCTCATGCACTTTCTCATTCACTCCACTCTTTGCTATGTACTTAGACTGTACTTAGCCACCGCTTTTCCCCTTCTTACTGTCCGGCAATGCTTTGTATTTTTTAAAAAGCTCTTGTTGTGGTATGCTGTCTATTTCTGCTTTCAAAACACCAGCATTCAACAAATCAAAGAACATCTGTTTCCTGATTACTTTATTTCATACAAGCTCTTTTCCTTTTTCCAATAACTGTCTCTGCTGAGGGCCTTGCTCATATCTTTCTCCTAATGCAGCTAATTGTCTTAACGACTCACACATCTGCCACACAGTCTTTCCCTCATTGGGATCTGTATCAAGAGACAATGTGTTGAACAATGGGATCCTATAAATTGATGGGGCATACTTAATTAAAAAACTAGTTACCCTGCCTGTCACTAATCCCAAATCAGGACCCTCCCAATTAGGATTTATCTCACTTCCTGTCTTTTCCAAACTACTCATACATCCCAACACTCTCAACCAATTTATGCCCTCCCCTGTCATGCCATGGTGTTTGTGGGGCTAAATCACTGGGGTAGGGGTAAGTCTTGGAAATAGAAATCCTAACTAATGTCAATAACGACCATACTCCTGCTGTATGTCTGGCTCTCTGCAAATACATCTGCACCTTGGAATCCTTGCTCAAAGATCCTAGCTGTACTGCCTCTGAACTTTCTAACATAATGGTATCTTCACTCTCATCCTAAATGCGTAATGTCCATTCTAGCAGTCCTTCCCCCTATCTCTGCCTGAAACGGGTTCCCAAAGTCTGTAGCTCTTGGGCAGGGCATAACCTTTCCTCTGAAGTAGTACTTTGCTGTCCCTGCTGTTCTACTTGAAAAGGAGTCTGATAATCTGGGTTTTCAACATACACTCGTCTCTGTTCTCCCCCTGTATCTAGGGAAATCACTAAATGGCCCTGCAGATTTAGGAGAGGCAAGAACTGAGAGGGAGCTGCATCTGCAGACACCCCATTTGTACCAGGGACCGCAGTCCTCGTTGCTGTTTCAGTTACATCCCTTGTAATGTGCTTTGTGGTGACTGGTCTCAATTGTCCCTCTTCTATAATATACTCAAAATCTTCATCTGACTCATCTTCAATTTTATTAAAATTTTCCCAATCCTGTGCAATAATTAATGTTCGCAATTTGGCAGGTATCACTTCTCGACTGCCTTAACGGGCCTGATTCATTACCGATCTTATCTTGTGCGGAAGTTGCGATGAGTATTTTAAGTACAAACGGGGAGAGAAGAAATTCGCAATTCAACAAGGAGCAGAAATTTCAAACACAGGCCCACCATGAGCAGGGGCCGCCTGGACTGGAGGGCAGGGGAGGGCACATGACCCCCGGCCGGACCGAAAATTCCTATTTTGGCCCGGTGCATGAACCGGCTCAAATCTGTATTATTTTGGTGGCTGGCCCCTCTTCTGGGACCAGCCACCTCTCATCATTGGCCGCGGCACGGCCCCTCCTCCCCATAGCTTGTCACATGGGACGTGCACTACGTGACAGGTGCCGTCCCATGTGGGAACTGCCGCAGATTCGATGCACGGGTGGAATAAGGTACGTGTGTGTGTGTGGGCAGTGTGTATATTGTGTGTGTGTGTGGGCAGTGTATATATTGTGTGTGTGTGTGTGGGCAGTGTATATATTGTGTGTGTGTGTGGGCAGTGTATATATTGTGTGTGTCTGTAGGCAGTATATATATTGTGTGTGTGTGTGGGCAGTGTGTATATTGTGTGTGTGTGGGCAGTGTGTATATTGTGTGTGTGTAGGCAGTGTGTATATTGTGTGTGGGTAGTGTGTATATTGTGTGTGTGTGGGCAGTGTGTATATTGTGTTTGTGTGTAGCAGTGTATATATTGTGTGTGTGGCCAGTGTATATATTGTGTGTGTGTGTGTGTGTGTAGGCAGTATATATATTGTGTGTGTGTAGGCAGTATATATAGTGTGTGTGTGTAGGCAGTATATATATTGTGTGTGTGGGCAGTGTATATATTGTGTGTGTGTGGGCAGTGTATATATTGTGTGTGTGGGCAGTGTATATATTGTGTGTGTTTGGGCAGTGTATATAGTGTGTGTGTGTAGGCAGTATATATATAGTGTGTGTGTGTGTTTGTAGGCAGTATATATAGTGTGTGTGTGTTTGTAGGCAGTATATATAGTGTGTGTGTGTGTGTGTAGGCAGTATATATAGCATACTTGCCAACTCTGCCGCGAGAGCTGGCATTTTTTTCAGCCTCCTTTTGGCCCCGCCCAGGGCTGGTGCTAGGGTCCACGGCGCCCTAGGCATTTTTAAAAAAGCGCCCCCCCCCCCCTAAAAATCGCCGCCCCGCCCCGCAAAAATCGCCGCCCTCCTCCCTCCTCTCCTTACCTTGTCTCACCACCGCCGCCTCTCCGCTCCGTCTACTCCCCTCCACTCACTGACACTAGTAAGTGGAGGGGAGGAGACGGAGCAGAGAGGCGGCGGTGGTGACAAAATAGCCTCTTCCCCCCCCTCCCCGTGCATCTGAATGCTGTGCGGTGGCCGGGACAGGTGTGGTCAGCGGTCGCCGCACAGTTTTAAAGTATTTTAGAATTCTGTGGCGCCCTCCAGGCGCCCTCCAGAGCCCGGCGCCCTAGGCAAGTGCCTAACCTTGCCTAATGGTAGCATCATTTTACTCGTGGGGGTGGGGCCAAAATGACGCGTTTTGAGGCGCCCCGCCTACTCCCACCCATTAGTCATGCCCCTCTCCCGGACATCGCCTACTGAAAGTAGGCAAGTATGATATATAGTGTGTGTGTGTGTGTAGGCAGTATATATAGTGTGTAGCCAGTATATATAGTGTGTGTGTGTAGGCAGTATATATACTGTGTGTAGGCAGTTTATATAGTGTGTGTGTGTGTGTGTGTAGGCAGTATATATAGTGTGTGTGTAGGCAGTATATATAGTGTGTGTGTGTGTGTAGACAGTATATATATATATATATATATATATATATATATATATATATATATATATATATATATATATACTATATAAATATAGTGTGTGTGGGGGTAGTAGGTTAATATATGTGAGGGAAGGGAGGTCTTAATATAGGCACTACCGAAATTTGGGTCAGTCTCCCGGACTCCCGCGAGAGCTGGCATTTCTCCAGCGTCCTTTTGGCCCCGCCCCGTGACAAAACGTCATTTTACTTGTGGGGGTGAGGCCACAATGAGGCGTTTCGAGGTGCCCCGCCTCCTCCCACCCATTAGTCATGCCCCTCTCCCGGACGTCGCCTACTGAAAGTAGGCAAGTATGATATATAGTGTGTGTGTGTGTGTAGGCAGTATATATATAGTGTGTGTGTGTGTGTGTGTGTGTGTGTAGGCAGTATATACAGTGTGTGTGTGTGTGTGTAGGCAGTATATACAGTGTGTGTGTGTGTGTGTGTGTAGGCAGTATATATAGTGTGTGTGTGTAGGCAGTATATATAGTGTGTGTGTGTAGGCAGTATATATAGTGTGTGTGTGTGTGTGTGTGTGTGTGTGTGTAGGCAGTATATATAGTGTGTGTGTGTAGACAGTATATATATATATATATATATATATATATATATATATATATATATATATATATTGTACATACTGGGGGCCAGTATATACATATAGTGTGTGAGGGGGGGCAGTATATAAATATAGTGTGTGTGAGGGCAGTATGTTAATATATGTGAGGGAAGGGGGGGTCTTAATATAGTGTGGGAGGTAGATTATTTAATGGTGGAGTGCAGGTGGGGGATAATTATTTGATGAATGCTATTTTATTTGTAGGGTGATGGTGGGGCAATTTAATTTAAAAGTGGGGTAATTGGACCTTTAATTTAATGCTGGGGTGGTTTGGAAGCTATTTATTGATTGTGGGCTGTTTATGGAAAATGAGATCTATTTATTAAATGTGATTATGTATTATTTAATGCCTGTGATTGTGGGAAATGGTAATATTTGTTAAATGTAAATGCTATTTAAATTATTGCTGGGGCTGTTTGGAGGGAGGGAAATAGGTTTATATATTAAATGTGTTTGCTATCTAATGTCAGGGTTGGTTGGAGGGAAAGAGATCTATTTAGCAAATGTGAATATTATTAGTTTAATGTTGTGGCTGGAGGGATGCCTAATTATAAAACGTGGGTGCTATTGATTTAACACTGGGACTGGTTGGAGTTTTCTAATTTTTATGTACCCATTTTGTTTCCAAATAGGGCCTCCAATATTCCAGGATCCAGACAACCAGAAAATGAGCTAAAGTAACCAGCAGCCACAAGTGGTGACACTGACAAGAACAGGTAGGAGAGAGCAGGACAGTCTGCCAACTGTCCTGAATCTGGTGGGACAGTCCCGAATTTGGGTGACTGTTTCGCTTAGGACAGTTGGAAGGTATATCCCGCTTCACCGTGTACTGCTCGTGAAGGCAGAACTGTGTGCACACAGTATTGCCTGTGTATTTGTCTAAAATGATAACCATGCTACATCATAGGGGGTTACCCTGTCTAAAGTGCCCAGGTGCCCCAGAGCCTTAATCCAGCTCTGGGCCTGGGCATACAAATATATATATGGATTAAGCAACACTAAAATAGCCTCTTTTTATAACGATAAATATATATTGTACCAAAAACCACCCTTTAATAATGGGCCGCTACTTATGGGCCAGTGCTGTGTGCTTGCCCCCCAGGCTAAAGTCTGCCAGCCCTCCCCTGACCATAAGTCTCTTACGCAACTGAAAATAAGATGCGACGGCTTTTAAGCAATAAGTTCATCTAAAGATCTGCTTCTTAACATCTGCTTCTTATTTAAAGATAAGAATGTGGTGTGGTTACAAAATAGCTTACTCTTCCTTAATCGATACATAGTAGAGTACACACAGATAAAGGTGATGAGTCGAACTCATGACTCCATTGTTGAAAGGTGTATTGGCTAACCACTAAGGCAACATTCAGTTGGAAATATAAATAAATTCTATAGACTAGAGCAGCGGTTCCCAAAGTGTGTGCCGCGGCTCCCAGGGCTGCCGCGGCGCTGTGACAGGGGTGCTATGGCCAGGGGTAAAAAAAAACAAAAAAAAACAATTTACCAGTTCGGCGGCGCATGGGACCCAGCATCCTCCTCCCTTCTCACTGAATGTTGGATGACACGTCATCAAACCCGACATATTCAGTGAGAAGCGGCAGGAGAGAGGAGGATGCAGGGTCACGGGCGCCGTCGCATTTTTAAGAAGATAGAAGAGAAGACAGGAGAAATAGAAGAAAGAAGGCCAAGTATGGTAAGTAAAGAAACGGAGGGGAAGGTGAAAGGAAACAGCAATGGAGGGGCAAAAGAATGAAGATGGGGTCAGAGTGAGGATGAAGAGGGGCAGACAGTGTGTGGATGAAGAGGGGCAGACAGTGTGTGGATGAAGAGGGGCAGACAGTGTGTGGATGAAGAGGGGCAGACAGTGTGTGGATTAAGAGGGGCAGACAGTGTGTGGATTAAGAGGGGCAGACAGTGTGTGGATTAAGAGGGGCAGACAGTGTGTGGATGAAGAGGGGCAGACAGTGTGTGGATGAAGAGGGGCAGACAGTGTGTGGATGAAGAGGGGCAGACAGTGTGTGGATGAAGAGGGGCAGACAGTGTGTGGATGAAGAGGGGCAGAGAGTGTGTGGATATAGATGGGCAGGCAGTGAGGATGAAGAGGGGCAGGCAGTGAGGATGAAGAGAGGCAGACAGTGTGTGTGAATGAAGAGGGGCAAAGAGTGTGTGGATGAAGGGGCACAGAGTGTGTGGATAAAGGGGCACAGTGTAAAGGTAAAGGGGCACAGGGTGATGATTTTTGTACATGTTGTTGTTTTTGTGTTTTGGTTTTGTTTTTCGTTTTGGATCTGGATTACCTTCATGTTTGCCCCTGTGCCTGGAGGCATCCACGGCCTCGTACCTCATCAATACTGGCCTCCATCTTTGTTGGCCTTAGTGCCCCAGTCTCTGCCTCCTGCCTCCGTAGGCTACCCCACGTGCCCCTGCCCTCCCCCACCTACAGCCCTTACTGAGGCCTACTGACCTCACCCAATGTCCTGACCCGCCTCCGGGTCCATCTGAACCCGTTCTGGACCGTTCCCACCGCCTGCACTAGCCTCCGGGTCCATCTGAACCCGTTCTGGACCGTTTACACCGCCTGCACTACCCTCCGGGTCCACATGAACTCTGGTCCGTTTGCCTCGACCCTCCGAAATCTGATCCCCCTAATCGCTGGACCCCTGGACCTCTCCTGCTCCCTGGACCTTTCCTGGTTCTGGTCCCCACGAACTACTCCTGCGATTACCTGGAACTCCTTGTCCCGTGTCCTTCGTCTCTCCTGGTACGGAGGACTCCTCATTTTTTCTTGGGTTTTATTTCTTGTGTTTTATTTTATTTATTTTCATTTATTTTTATTTTATTTGTGTTTATTTCTTGTGTTTTAATATTTTATTTTATTTTTTCTTGTGTTTTATTTCACCCCACCACCAATCCATTTATTTAACTTAATTTTATCTATTTATTTAATTACTCCACCTTATTTTACTGCTTACTGTACATTGTTCTGCTTTGCCACTCCTCTTCTCCATCTACATTGTTTCATTGTCTACACTGGTTAAACTGCTATACCACTACCCTTCTGTTTCACTCCGTCTGGTTCTGTGCAACTCACCTCCCGTCTCTCCACGCTCCGTTAGTGTCACCTGACCTTACTCGAGTATTCTCCTCCTGCCTCCATTGCCTCTTCACTCTCACTCCTGCCACACATCTCTCACTATGCCGCCCCGCTCCTTTCCCATTCCCATCCTCTCCCAGAGTCACCCTTACCGGTCCTCCTCTCATGGTCCCTTCTCTTTCCCGGGCTCCAATAACCTCTCCCCCACTGCCCCCCACTGGTCCAACTCTCACCCCCACCCTCGCTCCATCAACCTCGACAACCTTATCCGCATCTCCCCTCATCCTTCCCTCCCCTTCTCATGTGCCCTCTGGAACTCTAGGTCCATTCGTAACAAACTGACCTCCATCCACGACCTCTTCATCTCTAACTCTCTCAACCTTCTTGCCATCACTGAAACCTGGCTCACTCCCTCTGACACCACCTCACCTGCTGCCCTCTCCTATGGGGGCCTCTCCTTCACCCACTCCACCAGACCGGATGAGCGTCCAGGAGGTGGAGTGGGCCTCCTCCTATCCCCCTGCTGCACTTACCGGGTCATTCCCACCGTACCTTCCCTCTCTTTCTCCTCCTTTGAAGTTCACTCCATCCGTCTCTTCTCTCCTATCCACCTCCGCGTCTCTGTCATCTATCGTCCCCCTGGCCCTACCTCCCTTTTCCTGGATAACTTCGCTGCCTGGCTCCCCCACTACCTTTCCTCTGACCTTCCTTCCATCATACTCGGCCACTTCAACATCCCTATTGATAACTGCTCTGACCCTGCCACCATCAAACTTCTCACCCTCTCCACCTCCCTTGGCCTCACCCAATGGACCTCCTCCCCCACCCACTGTCTTGGCCACTCCCTTGACCTAGTCTTCTCTCACCTCTGCGATCTCTCTGATTTCTCAAACTCTCCCTTCCCACTCTCGGACCACCATCTCCTCTCCTTTACTCTGTCCTCCTCCCCTGCTCCCCCTCCGCCGAAAGTCACCCTCACCAGACGCAACCTTGAAACGATTGACCTTACCTCTTTCTCCTCCTCTCTTGATTCTCTCCTCTCTCCCCTCCCTTCCCTGGCCTGTCCAGACCAAGCGTCCTCTCTCTACAACCATTCACTCACTACTGCCCTGGATGCTGTCGCCCCCGCCGCTCCTATCCGCCGCCGCCGCCTTATTCCTCAACCGTGGCACTCCAAACTCACTCGCTTCCTCCAAAAGTGCTCCCGCACTGCCGAACGCCTCTGGAGGAAATCTCGCTCCCTCGCTGACTTCCTTCACTTCAAATTCATCCTCTCCTCTTTCTGCTCTGCCCTCTCCCTTGCTAAACACACCTTCTTTAAATCCCTCATCTCTTCTCAGTCCTCTAATCCCCGCCGCCTCTTCGCAACCTTCAACTCCCTCCTTTCTCCCCCCTCTCCTCCAGTCCCACTTTCCCTCACCGCTGCTGACTTCGCCATTTTTTTTCACTTCCAAAATTGAGGCCATCAGACTTAACATCTCTTCTTCCTCCCCCTCTCCCCCTGCCCCTATTGCTCCACCCCCATCCAACACGCAACTCTGGTGCTCCTTCCACCCCACATCTGGCGATGAAGTTCGCTCCCTTATTCTTTCCTCTCCACCCTCCACCTGTCCGCTTGATCCCATCCCCTCTAACCTCCTTCGTTCTCTCTCTCTTACTGCCTGCTCCTACCTTGCACACCTACTCAACTTATCACTCGCCTCAGGTGTTGTACCCTCCTCATTCAAACACGCTCTCATCTCTCCCATCCTCAAAAAACCCAATCTTGACCCCACCTCCCTCGCCAACTATCGCCCCATCTCACTTCTCCCCTATGCCTCCAAATTACTTGAGCGGATAGTCTGCTGTCGTCTCACCAATTACCTCTCAGACAATTCCCTCCTCGACCCTCTCCAATCTGGCTACCGCCCCCTCCACTCTACTGAAACCGCCCTGGCCAAAGTCACCAACGACCTCCTCTCAGCCAAATCCAGGGGTCACTTCTCCATACTCATCCTCCTCGACCTCTCTGCGGCCTTTGACACTGTGGATCACCCCCTCCTTCTGCAAACTCTTCTCTCTCTTGGCCTCTCTGGTTCTGTCCACGCCTGGTTCTGCTCTTATCTCGCCAACCGCACCTTCTCTGTCTCCACATCTGGCTCTGCCTCCACCCCTTCCCCTCTCCCGGTTGGTGTCCCCCAGGGCTCTGTTCTCGGCCCCCTACTATTCTCGCTCTACACTTCCTCACTCGGGACTCTCATCTCCTCCTATGGTCTTCAGTATCACCTCTATGCTGACGACATTCAGCTCTACGTATCTTCTCCTGATCTCTCTCCCACTCTCCTCTCTCGTGTATCTGACTGCCTCTCTGCCATCTCCTCCTGGATGTCCTCGCGCTTTCTCAAAATTAATATCTCTAAAACTGAACTAATTGTCTTCCCTCCCCCCAGGCTCCCCTCTCACCACAACCTCTCCATCGTGGTTAATAATTCAACCATCTCCTCTGTCACCCAGCTCCGCTGCCTGGGTGTCACCCTTGACTCCTCTCTCTCTTTTGTCCCCCACATCCAATCTCTAGCCCAAACCTGCCGCTTCCAGCTGCGTAACATTGCCCGCATCCGGCCCTTCCTCTCACAAGATGCCACCAAAACCATCATACATGCTCTCATCATCTCCCGCCTCGACTACTGCAACCTTCTCCTTACTGGCCTCCCCCTCTCCCACCTCGCCCCCCTTCGCTCTGTTCTTAATGCGGCCGCCCGACTCATCTTTCTCTCACGCCGCTCCTCCTCCGCCTCCCCTCTCTACCGTGCCTTACACTGGCTCCCCTTCCCCTACAGGATCCTTTTCAAGCTCCTCACCACCACTTACAAAGCCCTCTCCCAGTCTACTGCCCCCTACATCTCCAACCTCCTCACCATTCACACCCCTGCCCGCTCCCTGCGCTCGGCCAACGACCGTCGCCTCTCCTCTACTCTGATCACATCTTCCCACTCCAGAATCCAAGACTTCTCCCGAGCTGCTCCCCTCCACTGGAACGACCTCCCTCGCTCCATCCGTCTCTCACCCAGTCTGTGCTCCTTCAAACGGGCACTCAAAACTCACCTGTTCCTCAAAGCCTACCAACAATCCACTTAACCCTTACCTCGTTGCACCTTCGCAAACATCCTTCTCTTGTTCTCCCCTCTCTCCACCAGCCCCACCCTTCTCTCCCTTACTTTAATGGCTCCCTCCTGTACCTGTTTGTCCACCCTCCCTTAGGATGTGAGCTCGTATGAGCAGGGCCCCTCTCCCCTCCTGTCTCCATACCTGTTCTTCTACTCCATCTTCACTCATATGTCTGCCCGGAGTTCTGAAGTATTGGTACTTTGTGTTTATTGCTGTGTACTATGTCACCCTGTATGGTCTCCTGTTTGTATTATGTACGGCGCTGCGGAAACCTTGTGGCGCCTAACAAATAAATGATAATAATAATAATAATAATAATGTTTTGGTTTTGCAAAACCGCCCTTGCATGTTTTGTTTGGTTTGTTTTGCTATTTTTTAAAAAAAAATACAATTTTTTTGGTCTAAAATAACCTAATTTAGTGCTCCACCAGTTTCTTAGATAAGTGAGGTAATTCTAAAGCTAATAAATTATGAAAAAAACAGTTTAATCCCTGGTAGGCCGTCCTTAATTCGAACACTTGTCTGCAAATTATACAGACAAACCTGGTTGTCTACCTCCTCCATCTTTGATTATTGGCAATGTAGCCATCGTCTTTGGGTGTATATTACACCCTCCACTTGTAGTTGAATATAAAAAAAGCAGCCTGCACAGACTGTGGAGCTAGAAAGTAAAATTAAATGGACCACGGTACTTTGGTGGCAATCTATGCCCCCGCCCTCCACTTGTAGTTGAATATAAAAAAAAGCAGCCTGCATAGACTGTAGAACAAGAAATTCAAATATACAAAGAAATGGACAAAGGCAGTTTGGTATCTGTCTGCATCAGACCCCCCCCCCCCCCCATCCACGTGTAGTAAAATAAAAAAAAAAGCAGCCTGCATAGACTGTAGAACTAGAAATTTGAATATACAAAGAAATGGACAAAGCCAGTTTGGTATCTGTCTGCATCAGATCCCCTCTCTACTAGGAGTAAAATAGAAAACTATTCAGCCGTTATATAATCTAGAATATAAATAGAAATTGAGAAAGGCAATTTGGTATCTGTCTGCATCATAATCAGCAACATCCTCATTAGCGCCCTCGTCACCTCCATAAATCTCCCCCTCATCCTCTTTTATTTCCAAAGTGGCATCCTCAATTTGTGTATCACCGGCTACACTCGGGCTGTTCAGGTACACATCAGCAGAACTGCTGAAAGGGCCCTTCTTTATGGGTACACTAACAGAATGCTCACGATTAGACATCCCACTGTTGGATGGACTCTCCACAGGGATTGGTGTCCTTTGTGAATCAGAGCAAACATTATCCTCTAATGCCTTACTGTTATCTTGCAGCTTGGCTTTGACGCGTAACAGTAGTTGTGCACCAATTGTAGGCTCGGTAACTTTTTGGGATCTGCCACTAATAGCCAAAGGTGAAGGCCTAATTCTCTCTTTGCCACTGCGTGTGTAGAATGGCATGTTTGCAATTTTTTTTTATCGGCACTTAACTTTTGCTCAGTAACACTTCTTTTTCGCTTCAACACAGTAAATTTTTGTGGGGTTTTTGTTTTTTGCACTAATTTGGAAACACTCTGTTGTTTGACATCGCCTTGGCCAGATGACGTACTGGGAACACTAACATCAGGACTGGTGACAGAATCTAGTTGCTCATTCTGATCATATGTGGATTGCTTTGAATCCATTCTGAGCGCAAAGCACTTGTAGTGGTAAAAATTATTTGGTAAGATGCTGCTGACAGATATGACTTTTGACAGCCAGAAATATTTATGCACAATTATGGGGGACACCCCAAAAGCAGTGAGGAGTGCTAAAAATTAGTTGGTAGATACTGCTGACCGATATGACTTTTGACAGACAGAAATATTTATGCACAATTATGGGGGACACCCCAAAAGCAGTGAGGAGTGCTAAAAATTAATTGGTAGATACTGCTGACAGATATGACTTTTGACAGCCAGAAATATTTATCATACTTGCCAACTCTCCCGGAAAGTCCGAGCTGGCATTTCTCACTCATCGCGATCTCACCGAGAATCGCGTCATTTGACGCGATTCTCTGTGAATCACGCCATTTTGGAGGGCGGGTGGGGCAGGACGAGGCCAATCGCGTCATTTTGGCCCCGTTCCTGCAAGGTAAATTAAGTTTTCGGAGGGCGGGGCCAAAATGACGCGATTGGCCTCGTCCTGCCCCGTCCCGCCCTTCAGTCACGCCCCCTCTCCCGGAAACTAGTTTCCGGGAGTTGGTAAGATTGATTTTTATGTACAATTATGGGGGACACCCCAAAAGCACTGAGGAGTGCCAAATATTAAAAAAAATAATAAACCTCTATCCTCCTCTCTTCTCTAGCGATTTTTGTTAGAGCAATTGCAAGAAGAATATTTGTTTCTCTGTCCCTGCTCTAATCAGCCTGTGACTACACCCTGCTCTCTCCCTTTGTCAAATGGCGATGGATTGCTGTGGAGGCGTGTATTTATAATCTTGAAGTATCGCGAGAACCGAGCCCCGAGATCCGACGATGTCACGATGACGTTCGGCCTCGATTTGGATTCGGAGCGGGTGGGAGAGTACCGAGCTACTGAGCTCGGTACTCGGATAGGCAAAGTTCGGGTGGGTTCGGTTCTCAGGGAACCGGACCCGCCCATCTCTAATAAAAATATTCTTTTCCCTTGGATGTATGTATATTATTTTTGCAAAAAACTTACTAAGTATTTCTGTCCTGACCTAAATACTTATTATGTTATTTTGACTCAAATACTTAAAAAACAGGACTGCTCGGTAATTATTTTGGAGGGGTGCCTTGAAAAATTATGGAGACTCTAAGGGTGCCGCGAACTGAAAAAGTTTGGGAACTACTGGACTAGAGTGAGAAGCACAACAATACAGCATGTGTGCAACAGATGTAAGAGCTAGATAATCGTACTCTTCCTTATTACCTAAAAATATACATCAGCTAAGATCTGTATGGGCACCTTAGTGGTTAGCATTTCTGGCTCACAACTACTGGCATCATGAGTTTGAATATCAATCATGGCCGTAGCATCTGTGTGCAGCTTGTGGTACTTATTCATTAATGAAAGGAAAATAACAGGAACTTTGCCCATGTTTTGTTTTTGAAAGGGCTAGTATTAGTATTATTTAGCTAATAAGGAAAGTAATTGTTTGTTTTCATGTAACACACAAACACTTGATAGCTTCATTTTTACTCTGTCGTTCAAACGTGATCTACTACACGCTCTACCACAATGATAAATCTGTCCTTATATTTTAGATGTATCTCCCCCTCATATGCAACTTTGTTAGGGCAAGGTGCATTTTTGCTTTATTACAATGTTTTACTTTCAAAAAGTATTCTGGCCCACAGGTCACATTTACATTATTATGTGCATGCTGACATATATTACTATGAATGTCCTAAGACTCAGAGGGGGTGGCTTGATTTTGATGGGACTTTCTTGGAGTAAAATGTTTCATTGTCTTAAAAACTTGCTTTTTCTCTATCTCCGGCTTGTATTTGTTATGTTATGTACTTAGCTTTACCAAAAATCAATGCAGACCACAGTGGAGCAGCATGGTGGTTTAGTCACTCGCACTGCTGCCTTACAGCACTAGAGACATGAATTCAATTCCCAACCATGCCCTTATCTGCGTGGACTGACTTTGTATGTTCCCTTCCATGTTTTTGTGGGTTTACTCTGACATTCTAAGTTGATGTATGCTATGTTCTTTCTCTAATTTAAATCTGATCTCATATTTAGCATTTTCCTCCACCTTCAATGTAAGATGGTTTTGGGAAGGTGTTAATTTGATTTGCCATTTGGCATATACCTTCCTTATTGATTCAGGTCCCCAGGGCACCTTATGTATATGATATTACTACAAATGGCTTAACTTTTCGAGGGAGGGGGGTGTTGTTGGTTGAGGGCACAGGTTGTTTTTTGTGAAATGCAATTAGCAACTTGTAACATTTTTTTCATCATCTCTTGCTTGTATGTTATGCCCCCATTTTCTAAAGAAAAACACTGCAGTCAACACTGGGTCTGCACAGTGGCTTAGTGTGTAGCACCTCTGCCTTCCAGTGGTGGTGTCATGAGTTGGTTTCCTGCCCATTGCCTTATCTGTGTGGAATTAGTATTCTCCCCATGTTAGTCTGGCTTTCCATACAAAATCCAAAGACATACTAGTGCTTCATTTCTTCACTGCTAACAAATTGACCCAAGTCTGTTTGTGTTACGGATTTTACATTGTAAGCTCTTTTGGGACAGATTGCCTTTTCTGTACAGTGAGGCAGAATTAGTGGTGCTATATAAATGTGGAAATGATGATATAATAGTAACAATACAATCTACCTTAAATGGTATTATTGAAATCACCATTCTTTATTGTCCTAATAGTCACATGTTGTGCAATTGTAATAAATGAATAAATAATGTCACCACGTTGCCTTAGTGGGTAGTACTTCTGCCTCACAGCACTGGGGTCAGGAGTTTGAATCCAAAACATGGCTTATTGGTCTGGAGTTTGGGCCTTAATCATTAAGGAAAGTAAATGTTCCACCATAAAATTAAGATACATGGGCCTAAGTATGTGGCATTGGAGGGGGAGTTACATTTCTAATCTGCAGACAGATTTATATTTGGGGTAGGACACCTCATTGACAAAGTTTGAAACTATTCATAAAATAAAGCAAGTGTTTGTATTACAGTTTTTTATCCGATTAATAGAGAACTCACATCTTACTATCTCCTACCTGAGCTACGCCAAAAGCTGGGGCTGGCGTCAGTGTAGGTCACTCCAGTGCCACTGAAGCTGTACTATTGTGCACTGGCGGTTAAAACGCCACCAGATGTAGCGGTGCACCCTCTGGCACGCCCACAATTTGATCTCATTGGAGATGTACTGACCAGAGTGAACGTGGAGAACCTCATCTTGTATTTCTACAATCTACTCTCCAATACTCTGCTCTCTGAGCACGTGTGGGCGAGCTCACGTCACACGCGGATCTTTTCTACATCTGTGTGTAAAATGGCTGCCTGTCATTCAACCATCCTATCCTAACAAGAAGGGAGGTGTAGACGGAGCAATGAGATGAGTACTCTGTGCTTAGCAATTAGGATAAGACATGTACACCTGGACTTGGTATTTAAAGGCAACTGTTTGGTGGCAGGGACTATATGGCACTTTGTGACTTCAAAAACATTCTTACAGTGAGTATTATTTGATATGTCTCAATAGATATTACATAGATGGTTAGTAATAGGAACATAACTTGTTAGACATAAAGCAATGTAAGTGTATTTGTAACTTTGCAATAGTCTTGTTTTGCTCTATATGCAGGTGAAAAGTGTCACATTCATAGCAACACCCTGCTAATGGGTTTCCACCACAAAACCCAGGAGTAAGCAGACTATAGCATTGTTGGCCTGAATCATTGAAATGTATATAGTGACTAACTTTTGTTGCAAAAAAAAACATGTATGTACAATATTGTCTTCACTATCAATCATCCTTATGCCTCTCTTTTGCCCTCTCCTTAGATTTTGTATCTAATTATATCTTTGGGTTTTGTGTGCTCAGGGACCTGAGTTGGATATTGGTGAGTACACTGTGCTTTAAACAATGCAGATTAGTTAGTTATAGAAATGGAAACTGTCCGATTGTCTTTCATTATTCTGGTCCTCAGAAGGGGGATGAAGGGTGTTGCAGATGCATAAAAAGTGTATACGTCTATTCGCAATTACAGACACCTGTATCTATAATGTTAGTAAACTTTCTTGCATCGAGTTTTTTACTGATTCTGTATAGGTTAGTCACTCCTTTCCTATTTTGCGCTGTTGCATTTGGCTATATATATATATATACACAATTTGTTTATTTAAACAATCTTGGGCTGATTACAATGTAATTTAGTTTGAAATTAGTTTTTGAAGTGCTTATAAAAAGGTGAATCTCTGACTTTAACTAAGCCCCTTTTTAACATGTCATAAACGTTAGAGGTGTATAAATCTAATGCACAAGCATTGACATACTAATATGCATGTACTTGCAAACTATGTAGGAGCCTGAGGGGTGCTTTGTTTAGATTAAGCATGCAATAACTTAGAAATTGCTTGGGATCTGTTGCTTGTTCTTCTACGTTGTCCAAAGGACCGCTGGTGGGTGTGTTTTTTTACTTTGAGCTGCTTATTTCTATAGCGTAAGTGTAAAGGACTACAGGGGGGGGGGTGTTTTTTGACTTTGAGATGCTTATTTCTGTAGCGTAAGTATCTGCATCTCTTAGAGTACGCTACACAAATTACAATGTGTTAAGATACGGATCCGTACCTTGATGAATCAGGCCCTTGATGTGTTTTATCCATTTTTCCCTACTGGAATAACTGGCATTCTCTTAAACAAGTATGTCTTCAATATGTAGAGGAGTACTGCAGTGCATACACACTGAATAATATTCAGGTGCCATTATTTTCATGAGATATCCTCTACTTTCACTTCCATAAAGTAGGACAAATAATTGGAGGCTGAGAGAAAACAGAGGAAAGGAATGGCATCAGTAGAAGCATTAACTGATCCATGGAAAGGAAATAGACATCTTCTATCTTGGTCAAATAATATGTAAAAGGGGTAAATTGCGCCAAAAATCAGCTGCTGCTAAACTTCCTATTGGAATCACACAATATTCCAAATAAAATTGATCAAAAAATATATATATAGGAATAATTCAGCGCTGCCGACTGTAATCACATAGATATATCCCAAAATGAAACAATTAAAACCAATACATTTATACAGATGGAAATTTACAAATCCTATCTTCTTATAAACATACACAAGTGAATAAAAATATTCAAAATACTTATTTTTAAGGAGTAGATCCGTGGGTCACAGTATTCTGATCTTTTTCTCCGTTTTATATACGATGATGATATAATATGAAAAAAATATAAAAATACAACATAGTATAATATTGTAACAACAAGTGATCTATAGTGTGATGAATGTTGCTCTTTTTAAAACATAATCAGCTTCCATTCAGGATTTTCTTCTTATGTGAATCCACTCACCAGATGTGAAATACATAAATGCCTTGAGTGTTTAAGTGTGTTCAATATAATGTGGTGTATATAACATCTTCACCCAACTCCTTAAGTGATAACACTTACAAGATGGAAAGAGATAGTAGGCCTGGTTTCAGATTTCTTTAAGGTCCTTCGTGGGGATACTCAAGGGTTCTTCCCAGATAGATATTCTCAATATCAAATGCAAAAGAAAAATCAAGCGGATCTAGTGTGATACCGTTTGACTCCAAATATTTATTGCACATACATAGCTTAAAAACAAAAATATAAAAAATATATAAAAACTGGAACATAGGATTATGAGGATCCCTACCAGAAAAAGATGGATAAGAAGCTTGTAGTTATAAGTCCCCGGGGTATACAGTCTCCACTTTCCTGGCTATCCAGATGGTATAGGTGGGGTCCTCATAAGTTCCAGATCTAGTAGCCCTAATATTCCAACACGTTTCAACCTCTTAGTTTAGGTATTTTTCAAGGATAGGACTAATGTGAAATGGACTCCCTTTTATACAGGAAGTTGCCTTAATCCAGGTTCAAAGGTTATGTCCATACATCATAGAAATAACATTTCTATCACATAAAAGCAAGAATCCACTGGACTTAACATTACAAATATCCCAAAATCTCTAAACAGCCAAAGGTTCCTCATACTATACATACATAATGAATATACATTTAAACAGCTTGAAAAAAATATTTTTAATATATACCTTCCAATGATGTCCACTACCGTAGTTCTCCTTCCTGATTAAGTCTCCACCCAGTCTAACGATGATAAAATAGATTATTCCTTTGACAAATTCAGAATATGTTATAAACATCGAGGGGGACGCCATTTGCGTTCCACCCTCACTTCCGGATTGCGGGTCATCGCAGGGTCAAGTGGAACGCATATGCTCCATTTCCGGTTCTTATTTTTCAATAGTGCTACCTCACTTCCGGCAAATGCGTTCCACTCCTCCACTTCCGGTTGTAGCGAAACCTAATTTCCGATGGGTATTTTTATTATAGGCAGGTGGAGAGCAAGATGCGTTTCAACTTTGGATTTCAGATCTCTACTTTGTTTTATATATTCCATTATTTCGGAGAAGAGGAAGGAATACATTGACTGAATCCTTTTGCTAAAGCAGATGGTTTTAAGCAACAAATATGGAGGATATGAACAACATTGTATACACTTAGCTAATATATTCAAAACAGGGATAACTGTCTTCACATTCTTTAGGAAAATAAGGAGGTTCCCACTAATAATTTAGGGATGTGCACCGGCCACTTTTGGTGTCTCGTGTTTTGGGTTCGGATTTGCTTGATGTTTTGGGTTCGGATTTGTTTCGCAAAACACCTGTCGAAAGGTTTTGGTTCGGATTTAAGGTTTTGGATTCAGATTTATTTTGAAAAAAGCATAAAAAGTTCCAAAATCAAGTTTTTGGGCTTATTTTCACTCTACGCTATTATTAACCTCAATAACATTCAATAACAATTATTTCCACTAATTTCCAGTCTATTCTGAACACCCTCACACCTCACAATATTGTTTTTAGTCCAAAACGTTTCCCCGAGGTAGCTTTCTGGACTGCGCAGTGGAGTGGTCCCCACAATAAAATAAAAAAAACCTCAACTGGTCTGAATTCCACCAAACAAGTATCTGGACTGCGTAGTGGAGTGGCCCCGGCACCCAATTTGATACCGGGGCCACAATATAATAAAAAAAATCTCAATTGTTCTGAATTCCACCAAACAAGTATCTGGACTGCGTAGTGGAGTGGTCCCCACAATATAATAAAAAATCCCTCAACTGGTCTGAATTCCACCAAAAAAGTATCTGGACTGCGTAGTGGAGTGGTCCCCACAATATAATAAAAAACCCTCAACTGGTCTGAATTCCACCAAAAAAGTATCTGGACTGCGTAGTGGAGTGGTCCCCACAATATAATAAAAAATCCCTCAACTTGTCTGAATTCCACCAAAAAAGTATCTGGACTGCGTAGTGGAGTGGTCCCCACAATATAATAAAAAATCCCTCAACTTGTCTGAATTCCACCAAAAAAGTATCTGGACTGCGTAGTGGAGTGGTCCCCACAATATAATAAAAAAAAACCAATTGTTCTGAATTCCACCAAACAAGTATCTGGACTGCGTAGTGGAGTGGCCCCGGTACCCAATTTGATACCGGGGCCACAATATAATAAAAAAAATCTCAATTGTTCTGAATTCCACCAAAAAAGTATCTGGACTGCGTAGTGGAGTGGTCCCCACAAAATAAAAAAAACAATCAACTGGTCTGAATTCCACCAAAAAAGTATCTGGACTGCGTAGTGGAGTGGTCCCCACAATATAATAAAAAATCCCTCAACTTGTCTGAATTCCACCAAAAAAGTATCTGGACTGCGTAGTGGAGTGGTCCCCACAATATAATAAAAAATCCCTCAACTTGTCTGAATTCCACCAAACAAGTATCTGGACTGCATAGTGGAGTGGCCCCGATACCCAATTTGATACCGGGGCCACAATATAATAATAAAAACCTCAATTGTTCTGAATTCCACCAAACAAGTATCTGGACTGCATAGTGGAGTGGCCCCGATACCCAATTTGGTACCGGGGCCACAATATAATAATAAAACCCTCAACTGGTCTGAATTCCAGTGCACAGATGGCGGACACCGGATGGACGTCTAAAACCAACATAGCAGTTAAGGGCGCAGTTCCTCTTTTTTGGGACTGCACAAACAATTAACGTAGTAATAGAAATGACAGTTTGTTTTTTTTTTTTAAATATAGAAAGAAAGAAGGTAGTAATAGAAATGGCAGTTATTCGAATCCCCAGGAGAGTCTAAGTGGGGTGAGCCACAGAGAGATTATTTCCCTCAGTTTCTCTAACAGGTTGTCAGTGTTGTGCCTCTTCTTAAAACCTGTGATACATAACTACACACACTCGGCAAAGCTTTTACAAATTATCTGCGGCACAGGAGAGTACCACTGGACTGTACTTTAATAGCAGTACCTATTATTTTTGGGTACAGCAACAGTGAATGATCGTAGTTAGACTTTTAAATTGCAGTACAAGCTAGATTTTTTAAAATTTTGTAATATTTTTTTCCAATTATTTATGGAAAATCTTTTATTATTTTATTTTTTTTTTTTTAATTAATTTTTTATAAATTTTTTTATAAATTTAAATTTGTTTTTTTAGAACTTTTGGAAATAACAATGCCCTTAGCAGAACAGACCACAGGACACAGGAAATACAGAAAGAAAGAAGGTAGCAATAGAAATGGCAGTTCCTCTTTTTTGGAACTGCACAAACAGTGATGAAAATGAAGGTGGAGCTGGTGGCATGTCACGGTCCTCTTCAGAGGACAATCTCCTGACCAGCAGGTCTTTGCACCGCTGTCGACTTGTGTCCGCCGGTGGGTTTTATTATTATATTGTGGCCCCGGTACCAAATTGGGTATCGGGGCCACTCCACTATGCAGTCCAGATACTTGTTTGGTGGAATTCAGAACAATTGGTTTTTTTTATATTATGGGGACCACTCCACTACGCAGTCCAGATACTTTTTTGGTGGAATTCAGAACAATTGAGTTTTTTTTTATTATATTGTGGCCCCGGTATCAAATTGGGTACCGGGGCCACTCCACTACGCAGTCCAGATACTTGTTTGGTAGAATTGAGAACAATTGTTTTTTTTCGACAGGTGTTTTGCGAAACAAATCCGAACCCAAAACATCAAGCAAATCCGAACCCAAAACACGAGACACCAAAAGTGGCCGGTGCACATCCCTATCTAAAAGATGGCTTTTCGGGGAGTATTTCATGTAAAACTGGATCTTTATGTAAGAGGTTCCAATGCTTATATACAATTTTTTAAAAAGTTTTATATTGTTGTCCATATTGTGTAGTGATTGCTAGTTCCATCTTACCACCACTCTGATATTCCTTTCTACCAATATCTTTTTTTTATTTATAACTAGATTTTGTCTCTCAATATCCATCACCTTATTTCTTGCTTTCTTTAGTTCTTCCACTGTATATCCTTTTCTCTGAAATCTTCTTCCATTTTATCTAACTGTTTTTCTAAAATTCTTTTATCTGAACAATTTCTCTTAACTCTTAAAAATTGACTATAAGGAACTCCCTTAAACCAATTATTATGATGTTCACTATTTCTTAAAGATAAGAGTTAACATCTGTTAATTTACTGTAACCTTTAGTTTTTATAGCTTCAGCTGGCATACATTAACATAGGAAAAAAGAGGGAAATTTTTTTTTCATACATTGTTAAATAGCGTTGCTGAGCAGTCCTCATACACTGTTATGTGGACTGCTCAGTAAAACGAAGAGAGATGCAAAGCAGCAGATACCGCAATGCAATGATCATAAACCACAATTTTGCGGATTTATGTTTCATAAATAGGCCCTTTAAACTTTTGAGAGATGTTTGTTGTTTGAATGCTTGTACACCCTTGACCTAGCTTTAATTATTTTGGTCAGTGTTAGGTAATACACATGAAATCCACTACAGCTCATCAGGGCCGGACTGGGACTAAAAATCAGCATTTAAAGCAGACAGGCCCACCTCTGTTGATGAGCAGGAAAAAAACTGTTTTACCGCGGTGCAGCGGCGCCAAGGGCTTGGCCACATTATGTTGGGGTCGTGGTCAACATGTGGCATTGATACATATATTATAATAAAACATTACAATTTTCAGGTCCTCCCCATCCACATCACGCCACCTCCCACCCCAGAAACACATTACAACACCCCAATACACTGTACTTATCTATGCTTCTGCTGCTGCTGACATCCATCAGGGTGGGAACTTCCTGTTGAGTGAGCAGGGAAGCTCTTAGTCTCACAAGATTAAGAAATCTCATGCGACTAAGAGCTCCTCGGCTTGCTGTCCTGTCCGGGGACTGGGAGCAACTATCAGATTCCTCCTGCTAACCAGAGCTGGATTAAGGCTCGGGGGGCCCTAGGCACTTAAGACAGGGGGGCTCCTATGATGTAATATGGTTATTAGACACATTTTCAACAAATACACAGGCAATACTGTGAGCACTACTGTTAGGTGCACAAAGTTCTGCCTTCACAAGCAGTATAATGTGAAGTAGGACATACCTCCCAACTGTCCTTGCAGTCAGACCAAATCCTGACCAAGCGGGACAGTCACCCACCAAATTCAGAACAGTTGGTAGACTGTCCTGCTTTCTCCTACCTGTCTTGTCATTGTCACTGCTTGTGGCTGCTGGAGTCTTTAGATCAGTTGCTGCTTGTCTGGATCCTGAAATGTTGGGGTCCCTATTTGGAATAAAAAATTGGAATATGAAATTTAGAAAACTCCAACCAGCACCGCTGTTAAATCAATATAGCACCCAAGTTTTAAAATTAGGCCTCACTCCAGCCCCAACATTAAAATAATAGTATTCCCATTTAATAAATAAACCTATTTCCCTCCCTACATACAGCCCCAGCATTAAATTAATAGTATTTACATTTCATTAATATACCTATTTCCTGCAACCATCACTGCCATTAAATTCATAGTCACATTTAATAAAGAGACCTCACAGGGACAGTCAGCAGGGCTGCCATCAGAAATTGTGGTGCCCAGTACAAAAGAAACAAACAGGGTTCCCCCCTCGCCGCAAGCCCCCTTCCCCCGCCCCACCCCTGTACTCTGCTCCGGTGAATAACTTGTGTTTTTAGAGGCAAATGGAAAAGTGTTAAATATAAAAGAAAGTACTATGTGTTTGAAAGATAAACAGTAGGAGATGGAAGTAGGAAAAAAATGAGGAGTATGTCATACATACAGACACAATCACAGAGAGCCTATCCTCCTGTCACTACAAGGAGCACTGCTATACAATATAATGATGAGAGAAATGGCATATGCATAGTAGAGAT
Source organism: Mixophyes fleayi (assembly GCF_038048845.1). Taxonomy (NCBI): domain Eukaryota; kingdom Metazoa; phylum Chordata; class Amphibia; order Anura; family Limnodynastidae; genus Mixophyes; species Mixophyes fleayi. The sequence goes on along the minus strand of NC_134407.1, from coordinate 125,373,620 downwards.
CACAGAGAGCCTACTCCTACAGTCACTATGAGGAGCACTACGGAGTATAATGAGGAGGGGACTGTCAACTGTCATACACAAAGTCAGGCTCACAGAGAGTGTTCTCCTCAAGTTTGGAATGTACTTAGCATATTTTACATACAATATTCTAATTATGGTCCCAAGCTTTCCAGGTAATAAACCTCATATCCGTATTGTCTTAAGAATGATATTTTGGTAAATGTTCTGTGCATTTTACCTGACAATATATACACTTAATAATGAAATAATGAAAGTGTGCAAGCAAGTAAGAATCTAAATATTACCTTTATAGTGTGAAATTATTCAGTCTTTTAATATACTTATTTGCAGTCTGCTACAATTTCTTCTTAACATATCTAAATATTACATAGGGGGGGGGGGGGGGCTTTCAGTTTTTCACATGGCAAACCTGGAATTATGTAGTCCCCAAAAGTGAAAGTAAAATGCACACTTTAATCTTACCCAGAGATTATATTACAGCTGGTGGCTAAAATGGTTCTATCATGATAGCCCTGACAAAATAACTGTCACCACATTTTGTACTTAGTGATACTAACATGCTCATTTATGAAAAGAATAAAAAATACTTACACAGCCTCACTTAATAGTAGAGCCTCCTTCTTCCTACAACAGCAGCAGGAAGTTGATGAACTAACAAGCCATCGAGTCACGATCACATGAGTCATTCCCTTGCAGTTCGCCTCTGATCGCATTTGACAGCTGCTGCCTGTCACTGACAGTCTCACAGCAGCAGCGGGGAGGCTGGAAAGGAGACAGCAGCGGTGGACAGCTTAGGCAGAAACGTTAGCTGACATAGTAGCCAAGTCTGAGCTCTCGGTTTTAATGAAAATCGCTCGGGACGAGCATTACTTTGCTCCGCCCCACCATGGAAGAGAGTGGGGTTATCAGATGTCTAAGGCCCATCGGGGATACCCCGGTGGGCCAGTCCGACGCTGCGTAGATATATTGTGGGGGATTGCTTTGCAAAAAAGACACTCAAAAGGCCCATGACGGCAATATTATCACCACACAATATTACATTATCCCCACTGGAATCGTTAAAGATTCTGTTTGAATTTGGCAGCAACAGTATTATTTCGCATATAATTTCTATTTTATTTTTATGATCACCAGTTTTTCTACAATTATTGAATGTAGACTTTAATGGCGATCGTTCACAATGTGTCACATATCGGGGTCTTAACTGCACTTACCTCCTCCGCTGTCATATCACAGCTACCCGGGTCCCTCCTGGTCGCCTGCAGCATTCCTGTCCATCACATCTCCGTTTGTAAACAAACATATAGGGGTAAATGTATGAAGCTTGGAGTTTTCCGGACGGTTTGAAAAACCAATCAGATTCTAGCTATCATTTATTTAGTACATTCTACAAAATGATAGCTAGGCAACATCTCCACTTTTCAAACCCGCCGAAAAACTCTCAGCTTGATACATTTACCACATACTGTCTGTTCTGCTGCATGGGCATGGCCATCTTAGATGCAGTCAGGTGATCATTCCAGACCAACCAGATTCAGCAGCTGTGATCAGGGCTGCCAAGAAGAATTCAGGGCCCGGGTACAACAAATTCATGGGGCCCCCCTCATAGTGAAGTAAGCCCCAAAAAAAAGTTAAAAAAAAAAGCGCAAGACAGAAAAATTAAAAAAAAAAAAATTAATTAGCAGCGGGGGCCCGGCCCGGGCCCCCTGGCATGGCCGGGCCCGGGTAAACTGTACCCGCTCCCCCCCCCCTCTCGGCGGCCCTGGCTGTGATCATATGAACTGTGCAGCCAATAGTTGCTTTGTACACACTATTTAAACCTGCTGCTGAGATCTGTTCATTACCAGAACAACACACTTCTCTCCTGAGGATAGTGCTTGGCTCCAGATTCCAGTTGTTTCTGCACTGTTTCTGATTCCCTGTGTTACAAATAGATCATTCTACAGATCCTGAATTACCAACTATATATCACTTTGCAAGTATCCTGCATTCTAAAGTGCATATCTTCTTTCAAACTTCCTGCATTACCCGGAGTTCATCATCCTGCATGTACTTTGCACTTCCAAATTGCTCATCTTCCTGCAATATTCTGCATCCAGCCGGAGCACTTACCTCAGTGAGAACTTTGCACCATCCAGTATCTATTCTGTAGTACCAGTGACTTTTCCAGTATCACCTGTTCTGTTGCTATGGCTAGTTCTGAGTCTCTTTGGCTTATTTCCAGCTCCGTTTATCTGTCTGTGGGTTCCAGGTCTGTGATTGCCACGTAGTCATGAGTTTGCCATTCCATGTCACGGTTCTGAGTTCCTAGTCCCTGTCTCCAGTTCCAGTTCATTCTATTCTGAGTTTCCATGTGTTTCCTGAGTTCTTATTAGTGGGTTCCAGTCCCGTGTGACCAGAGCCGGATTTAGACCTCATGGGGCCCTAGGCAAGATACTGGTTTGGGGCCCCCTCCCTGAAAAAATCCATAGCACTATAGTTTTTAGCATAACATATACCCCTACCTGGCTGGCAGACTTTAGCCGGGGGGGAATGGCAAGCACATAGCACTGGCCCATAAGTAGCGGCCCATTTTTAAAGGGTGGTCTCACTGCCGGCCCTGGCAGGGCCCTCTGGGGGTTGCTGGGCCCTAGGCAATTGCCTTGGTTGCATAGTGGTAAATCCGGCCCTGCGTGTGACTGGTCACAGGAGGCGGGATTGAGTTCCCACGAACAGTTCCAGTCAGTTATTATGCCGGATTCCAGTCCAGTACTCAGGCACAGACTCCGGTCCTTATACTCCTAAACTGCTTGTGTTACTCTTAGGACTGTAGATGAGCAGAGAGATCATCAAGGCCTTTAGGTTCCATTTCAGTCCTGCTCCAGCTAGACCCAAGGGTCCCGATTCGGATCGAGAAATACAGACGACCATGACACAATGTTCCTGGCTGTGCTAAACACTCTTTCAGAGTATACACTGGAGTGTGGGCAGCTTAAGTACATCATAACTAGTTTGTACAAAGGACTCCAGATTGTGTTTTTTTTTTCCTCCAAGAATTCAAAGGAACGGTCTGAAATTTTAACTTGTACATTATCAATAAAGTGATCCTCCACTATTCTATTAATATAAAATGTATAACATTGAGATGTGGTAGAGGTGGCTTCAATAGCTTGCATAAAACCAAAAGGATTCTCCAGTGCGCTGGAGTAAGGTAACCTGTCCCCTCACTCCTTGTCTAATGGCTTGATGTGTATGTCTTGATGGCTTGTTGCATTCCTCCAGTTGCTGAAGCATATAAAGTGTGGAATTCATATTATCAGCTATGATACGGTATATGAGGAGGTGTTCGCAAAAGTGTGCAGCCGACTTTAGGATTCCCTCACATTTGCTGTTGACTAACTGGAGCCCTGCTTGCCGCGATCTGGATTTAGACGGGACTCCACAGGACAGCTAATCGGATACTGTCAGTCTGCCTAAACACACTCCCCTATACCCTTGAAGCTTATCAGCTCAGCATTGAAATATTGCTGTTTACCATCGATTGTTCCCACTTGTGTGATTCAGCTGATTTGTCATCTCATTCATGATCTGCTATAAGCATATGGATTTGTAGTAAGTGGTACCACTCATTTTGTAAACAATTTTACTCTCAACACAAGTCAAGATAAAACTGCAATTTACATCTAAATACAAGTCAAAACTTATGACATCTCAAATCGAGATTTTTGTTACATGCAGGATCCCAGTGACTCATTTTTAATATCAAGTCAAAACCTATGTTATTACTTATTGGATGTTTCACTATATGCTGGATAACAGTGATTCATTAATAATTAGAGGTTGTTTTGTTTATTTTAATTGGTTATTGATAGATTCTCTACAGATCCCAAGATATCTTCGCTATTTCATGTTACATCTTTTCCAGCCTTGGTTTTTATTATGACATTGATTTTATATATGTTTTAGTATTGTCCGTAGCATATGGAAAAAGGGAAAGGGAGTGCCTGTCGCACCAATGGATGAGAGGAACAAACCCACTGATTCACTATTGAACAGATAAGATACTATCTATAGTTCTATACTGGTGCAACCTTAAACTATGATAGAGTATAATGTAAGACAAACAAGAAGTTTGATAAATAAAGTGCACAAGTGCCTACTGTACTTGAAACATAAATATAGAACTTGACTTATTATTATTGTTAAAAAAACAGCGAAATATATAAAATAATGGAACAAATAAAGACAAACAATCAGGGGCGGATTGGGAACTTAAAGTGGCCCTGGAAAAATTTCTGGAAGTGGCCTCATGTGGGTGGGACCATATCAACTGTAGGCGGGGCAAGCACAAAAGGAGGCGGGATTACTACTAAGTCGACTATGCCACCAGAGGCCTGTAAAGTGCTAGACTGCCTTTTACATAGAACCCTTCCCCCAACATCCTCACGAATGGGACAAACATGTCCCTGGGCGGGACAGAACCCTAAATCAGGACTGTCCCACTGAAAACGGGACAGTTGGGTGGTATTATTGGTTCACCCACATAATGGCTGCCTTCTTTGTGTACGAGTGATGGGTACACTTTGACTAATACATAGTAAGCAGGACAATATGAGCAACTAAATTTAGCAGTAGTAAACCAGTAACAGAAAATGTCATCACAATATATAGTCATGGCCAAAATTTGAGAATGGCACAAATATTATTTTCACAAAGCCTGCTGTCTCAGTTTTTATTATGGCAATTTGCATATACCCCAGAATGTGGGATCGCGGCACCACCAGTGCAGAGCTTTCTCAGTATTTGCAACAGGCAGGTGTGAGTGCATCTGCACACACAGTGAGGCAAAGACTTTTGGAGGACGTCCTGAAGTCAAGAAGGCCAGCAAAGAAGCCACTTCTCTCCAGTTAAAACATCAGGGACAGACTGATATTATGCAAAAGGTACAAGGAATGGACTGCTGAGGACTGGGGTAAAGTAATTTTCTCTGATGAATCCCCTTTCAGATTGTTTGGGGCACCTGGAAAAATGCTTGTCCAGAGAAGAAAAGCACTACCATCAGTCCTGTGTCATGCCAACAGTAAAGCATCCTGAGACCATTCATGTGTGGGGTGCTTCTCAGCCAAGGGAGTGGGCTCACTCACAATTTTGCCTTAGAACACAGCCATGAATAAAGAATGGTACCAAAACATCCTCCAAGAGCAACTTCTCCCAACCATCCAAGAATATTTTGATAATGAACAATGCCTTTTCCAGCATGATGGACACCTTACCATAAGGCAAAAGTGATAACTAAGTGGCTCTGGGATCAAAACATCAAAATGTTAGGTCCAGGGCCAGGAAACTCCCCAGACCTTAATCCCATTGAGAGCTTGTGGTCAATTCTCAAGAGGCGGGTGGACAAACAAAAACCCTCAAATTATGACAAACTCCAAGCATTGATTAGGCAAGAATGGGCGGCCATCAGTCAGTATGTGTAGATGTCTTCAAAAAGAAGGGTCAACACTGCAAATATTGACTCTTTGCATAAAGTTAATGTAATGGTCAATAAAAGCCTTTGACACTTATGAAATGCTTGTAATTTTACTTCAGTATACCATAGCAATATCTGACAAAAAGGTCTAAAACTTTGTGAAAACCAATACTTGGGTTATTTTCAAAACATTTGGCCCTGACTGTACATATGTGTTTATTTAATAACAGGGTGCAAAGGAACTACCAATATAGAAAAATACAGTTGGCAGACTGTCCTGCTCTCTCTTACCTGTTCTTGCTGCTTTCCCTACCTGTGGTTTCTGGTGTCTCTTGCTCAGTTTGCCACTTGTCTGGATCCTGAAATGCTGGGTGCACTATCTGGAAAAGAAAATGGGTACATGAAATTTAGAAAACTCTAAGGAGCTCTGGTGTTAAATCAAAATAACCCACATATAATGATAAGGCCTCCCTCCAACCCCAACATTAAAATACTAGCATTCACATTTAATAAATATAACCATTTCTCACAACTATCCTGGCATTAAATAATTCATATTCAAAGTTAATAAATAGACCTCATTGTCCCCAAACTCACACTCACATTCAATTAATAGCCCCCAAACCACCCTATCTTAAATTAATAGGCCCCACTATTAAATTACATTACCCCACCATCACCCCACAAACAAAATAGCACCTATTAGCCACCACCTACCCCACATTACATTGCCACACGCCCCCTTGTCATCACACACACACACACACAGCCACACACACAACACTGACATCAGCCCCCCTTCACACATACACAAAACACTGACATCAGCCCCCCCTTCACACACACACACACAACACTGACATCAGCCCCCCCTTCACACACACACACAACATTGACATCAGCCCCCCCCTTCTCACACACACACACAACAATGCCATCAGCCCCCCCTTCACACACACACACAACATTGCCATCAGCCCCCTTCCCCCCCACTGTTGTCCTCACAAACTCAACTTTGCCATCAGCCCCCCCCACGCTGCTGCCCACACACACAACTTTGTCATCTTCCCCCGCCCCCACACACACACACAGCCAACAGGCCCCCCCAGCTGCTCACCCACACACACATAGCCAACAGGCCCCCCCAGCTGCTCACCCACACACACATAGCCAACAGGCCCCCCCCAGCTGCTCACACACACACACACATAGACAACAGGCCTCCCCAGCTGCTCTCACACACACACACACACAGCCAACAGGCCCCCCCAGCTGCTCACCCCCACACACACATAGCCAACAGGCCCCCCCAGCTGCTCTCACACACACACTCACATAGCCAACAGGCCCCCCCAGCTGCTCACCCACACACACACACATAGCCAACAGGCCCCCCCAGCTGCTCACACACACACACACACACATAGCCAACAGGCCCCCCCAGCTGCTCACACACACACACACATAGCCAACAGGCCCCCCCAGCTGCTCACAGACACAGCCAACAGCCCCCCCCCCCCCAGCTGCGCTCTCTCTCTTTCTCACACACACACATAGACAACAGGCCCACACCGCTGTGCTCTCTCTCACACACACACATAGACAACAGGCCCCCACCGCTGCGCGCTTTCTCTCTCTCACACACACACATAGACAACAGGCCCCCACCGCTGCGCTCTCTCTCTCACACACACACACACACACATAGACAACAGGCCCCCACCGCTGCAAACACGCACACAAACATACACACCAAAACACATAGCCTACACATACCTTTCAGTAGCTTCCAGCGGCGCTTCTCTGCTCACATGGGACGGCACCTGTCACATGGTGCACGTCCCATGTGATATTTAATCCTCCTGTGATAGGCCACACATATGGAGGAAGGACCGCAGATCTAAATGCCAGATTGAGGATTGACCCGTCCAGACAGAGTAGTATACCAGCGTGTGTATATATATATATATATATATATATATTAGAGATGGGCGGGCTCGGTTCCCCGAGAACCGAATCCTACCGAATTTAGGGTATCCGAGTACCGAGCCGCCCGCTCGGAATCCACATCGAGGCCGAACGTCATCGTGACATCGCCGGATCTCGGGGCTCGGTTCCCGAGATACTTGAAGGTTATAAATACCTGCCTCTACAGCAATCCATCGCCATTTGACAGAGGGAGAGAGCAGGGTGTAGTCACAGGCTGATTAGAGCAGGGACAGAGAATACAATATTCTGATTTCAATTGTGCTAACAAAAATTGCTAGAGAAGAGAGGAGGATAGAGGATTTTTTTTTTTTTCAATATTTGGCACTCAAAGTGCTTTTTGGGTGTCCCCCATTATTTTGCCTAAATATTTCTGGCTGTCAAAATTACTATCTGTCAGCAGTATCTACCAAATAATTTTTAGCACTCCCCAGTGCTTTTGGGGTGTCCCCCATAATTGTGCATAAATATTTCTGGCTGTCAAAAGTCATATTTGTCAGCAGTATCTACCAAATAATTTTTAGCACTACAAGTGCTTTGGGCTCAGAATGGATTCAAAGCAGTCCACATATGAGCAGAATGAGCAACCAGGTTCTGTCACCAGTCCTGATGGTAGTGTTCCCAGTACGTCATCTGGGCAAGGCGATGTCAAAGTACACAGTGTTTTGAAATCAGTCAAAAAAACACACCCCAAAAAAAAAATTACTCTGTTGAAGCGAAAATGAAATGTAACTAAGGAAAAGTTAAGTGCCGATAAAAAATTTTTTGCCAACATGCCATTCTACACACGCAGTGGCAAAGAGAGAATGAGACCTTCGCCTTTCTCTATTAGTGGCAGATCCAAAAATGTTACCGAGCCTACAAGTGGTGCACAACTACTGTTATGCATTAAAGCCGAGCTGCAAGATAACAGTAAGGCATTAGAGGATAATGTTTGCTCTGAATCAGAAATGACACCAATCCCTGTGGAGAGTCCATCCAACAGTGGGATGTCTAATCGTGAGCATTCTGTTAGTGTACCCATAAAAAGGGGCCATTTCAGCAGTTCTGCTGATGTGTGCCTGAACAGCCCGAATGTAACCGGTGATACACCAAGTGATGATGACACTTTGGGCTAGATTTACTAAGCTGCGGGTTTGAAAAAGTGGGGATGTTGCCTATAGCAACCAATCAGATTCTAGCTGTCATTTTGTAGAATGTACTAAATAAATGAAAGCTAGAATCTGATTGGTTGCTATAGGCAACATCCCCACTTTTTCAAACCCGCAGCTTAGTAAATCTAGCCCTTTGTCTTTAGAAGAGGATGTGGGGGAGATTTGGGTATCCGACGAGGGCGCTGATGATGATGCGGTTGATTGTGTAAGTCCTGCACCAGAGGCAGCAGTGTGGCACCAGTGGCAGCAGTTCTGGCATGTGAGGTTCTGGCACCAATTTGCACTTTCCAAACACAAGCAGGGATGACGCAGGTGGCAGACCACAACAGTTTGACATCTGGGCTGGTTTGAAGGATTTGTCAAAAAAAATGTGTGACCTTGACCATAACTCCAACCAATCCTACTATTAACATGCAAAGGATGGTGGAGGGCCTATCAGGGATTAAACTGTATTTTTCCTAATTTTCACTAATAATGTTTGGGTGTAATATACACCCAAAGACGAGTGCTCAATTGCTAAGAGTCATTGATGAAGAGGAAGACAAGCAGGCTTGTCTGTAGATTTTGCAGGCAAATTGTTCTGCGTTATATAGGTGACATCAAAAGAGAAGAGCTCCATTGCTAATTGTATTTGCAGAAATAGAAATAATAGGGCTGGCAGTCTTGGTCTAAATCTGCAGTTACATTTTATTGTACCATAGCTCACTGCGAAACAGGAGAGGTGGCAGGGTTTAGTGATAATCTTCCTCAAACAATAATAATTCATCCCACCATCATAGAAGTCTGTGTAGTATGATGTAATTGCCGATAATGGCCTTCCAAAGGGAATGACTAGTTGATTTTAGGGCAGAGCTGTCACGATTTTTGGGCAATTCTTTTACAGCAGAGCAAATATCAAAATGCTGTGCGGACTCATCTGCATCACCACTGGGTGTCTTGGGAAAGCAATTTTTTTTACAACAAGCAGTTGCCAGAGAAACTGAATGAGAAGACGTCCAAACAAGATGTTGATAAGTCTGGGATCCTTGCAAAGAAAATTAAGTATTTAATCGACACTTAAAATATAGTTAGCACATTTACTTTGTTTTATTTCACACTATAATTTTCTGTAGTACCTTTTCAAAATGTATTATTAAGGCAATCACTTGACTCAAGCTAACCGTGTCTGCACTTTCTTCACAGGTAACTACTTCGCTGGACTAAAGTATATTCCCCTCAAATGTTAGTCTTCTTGCAGCTGCTGCATTCTACTACATGCTGTTGCAGAAACCAGATATTGACCCTAAATGTTTCTGGACACAAACAGCATCTCCTGCATGTCATTTTTAAAAAGTTCTGTAACACCAAGTTGATAGTGTGTGCAAAACAGGAAATGTGATGGAATTCAACCCCGCTGTAATGCTTGACCAATATTGGGGTCTTAATCAGAAATGACACATCCTCAGGAGAGTCCAAGCAGGATTAGCCATCTTTCAATGACATACCTTAGTTTTTGGAGCAGTTTGTCAGCTGTATGCCTCTTACTGAAGCCGCTAATACACAGAGTAGCCTACTTCTCAAAAATGTGACGTACCTGGGTACATGCTGCTGCTGCCCATGCTGGGGAAGGTGAATGACCAACCCAGTGGGCTTTCACAGTCTTATAATCTTTAGTTTGCCCAGTTCCACTTGTACACATATCTGTGGTTAAGTGTACAGTGGGTAGAATGCCATTTTGTCGCCCAATAATTACATTTTTATGAACTTTCCGGTACAGGAGAGAATAAGCTTTTCTAGTAAAATGGTATAGTGATGACATTTGCTAACAGGGACAAAACACCTCAATTAAATGTCTTAAACTAATTGTATTAATAGTGGACATTGGGCGCAGATCTAACACTAGCATAGTACCCAGCAGAGCCGGATTTAGACCTCATAGGGCCCTAGGCAGGATACTGTTTTTGGGCCCCCTCCCTGAAACAATCCATAGCACTATATTTTTGCAGCCTACCATATACCCCTATAGTTACGCAGAAGTGAAAGCATGTGCCGCCGCATGCCTACCATATACCCTTATAGTTAAGTAGATATGAAAGCATGTGCCGCCGCCAAAGAAGGTGAGTGCGTGGCTTGCATCTTTGGGGGCGTACCTAACATGTGAAAAGAGCAAGGCCACCCTGCTGCAGAAAAAGGCACCCCTAAATAATTACCAAGTAGTCCTGTTTTTTTAAGTAGTTGGGTCAAAACAACATAATAAATATTGAAGTCAGGGCAGAAATACTTACTTAAGGTGTTTGCAAAAATAATACGCATAAATCCAAGTATGTGCTCTTGTCACTTTTGTCCCTCTATCATCACACTGTGCCCCTTCATTGTCACTTTTGCCCCTTCACAATATCACATGTGCCCTTTCACCATCACCTCTGTGCCAATCACCATCACCACCACTGTGCCAATCACCATCTCCACCTCTGTGCCCATTACCACCTCTGTGCCCTTTACCATCACCACTTCTGTGCCAATCACAATCACCACCTCTGTGCCTCTTCACCATCACCACCTCTGTGCCCATCACCACCTCTGTGCCTCTTCACCATCACCACCTCTGTGCCCTTCACCATCACCACCTCTGTGCCCTTCACCATCACCACCTCTGTGCCCTTCACCATCACCACCTCTGTGCCAATCACCATCACCACCTCTGTGCCCATTACCACCTCTGTGCCCTTCACCATCACCACTTCTGTGCCAATCACCATCACCACCTCTGTGCCCTTTACCATCACCACCTCTGTGCCCTTCACCATCACCACTTCTGTGCCAATCACCATCACCACTTCTGTGCCAATCACCATCTATGTGCCCTTCACCACCTCTGTGCCCATCACCACTTCTGTGCCCCTTCACCATCACCACTTCTGTGCCCCTTCACCATCACCACTTCTGTCCCTTGTTTTACTTATCTTTCTATTGCGCGCTGCTCCTCCTCGGTCAGTCCAGATGTAAAAAAAAAAAGAAAGAAAGAGTCACGTGATCGCTCGTCAGGTCCCGGCAGCCTCTCCTCCTCTCTCTCTATCACTGAGACACTGAGAGGAGAAGAGGCTGCCGGGACCCGACTCGCGGCACCCGACCCCCCCTCTCCCGATTCGCGGCACCCGACCCCCCCTCCCCCGACTCGCGGCACCTCCCCCCCCCCGCACGAGTCGCGGGGGGGGGGGGGGTGCCGCGAGTCAGGGGAGGGGCCGATTTTTATTTTTTTTTTTCATTTTTTTTAAAATTGATCCTGTCCCCCCCAGCTGGGCCCTCCGAGAGCCGCTAGGCCCTAGGCAGGTGCCTAGGTTGCCTAGCGGTAAATCCGGCCCTGGTACCCAGGGCATCTGTGATCCGCTTTGCGACTGGGTGACAGGTTTTTATTTTTTTCCTCTTGCAAAGGATTGTTTAACTGCCAATTGTTGGTTCAGGGGATATTGATTATGAAGGTGTTGGGGGGAAGATTGCAGGTGCTGGGATGTAGATGAGAGAAGGGAGGTAGATTATGCTGGACTGCTTGTTGTTATTTTTTTTTAACCTAAGTTTCTGATTTTCCCAACAGTTTTCCAAGAACTCGCTGAAAAATTACGAAACATGGATGAGGATCCCAGATGGTTAAGGTCCCTACCTCTACTGAGTGTGGCTTTAAAAACGCTACAAATGGATAGACAACTCTTGCCAGGATTTGTGTAAAAATAATTCCACACTTAAGAGGTGGATTTTTGGTCTTATGCCCAGGCATGACAATGGCCTTTTTGGTATCACTGGCAAGAACTGCAGCAATTTTTCTTTTCAAGTGTATGAAAATCATATTGTGACATAGGAGATGGTCAAAGTTGAATAAAAAATGACTGGAAATTAGTGTTACTGAGGTTAATAATGATGTAGCTACAAAAGAATACCTAAATTATGTTATTTTAGCCCAAATAAATGTATTTTTTTTTTAACAAATTGCAAAACAAAACTAAACAAAACCAAAACTAAAACACGCAAGGGCGGTTTTGCAAAACCAAAACCAAAACATGCAAGGGCGGTTTTGCAAAACCAAAACGAAAACCAAAACACGAAGGTAATCCAGATCCAAAACCAAAAACAAAACCAAAACACGGGGGTCAGTGAGCATCTCTAATATATATCAACGGTCCAAAAAGAAGAAGCTCTAACAAAGAAGCCGGACAAATGATAAGAGTTTGGGTCGCACATAAAAATCGGTAATATATACTAGATGAACTGGCGATCCCATATACTTAGGCTCCAATTGGTTGGCATGCAGTAGAGGAATATATCCCAGATAAAATGTCCCAGGTCCTATGCTGGACACAGATAATCACAGATATAGAGAACCAAAAGGATTACAGGTGAAATAGTTCAAATATAGAACCCGGATACTTGATCCGGAAAGGTTGCGGGCAACAAAGTAATATACAGCTTACCAGTGTTGAAATGCACCCTCTGGAGGGATTTACCATACTAACTGGCACTTTCCAAAAGTCTGCCCGACTCCACAGCACTTTCACCCTTAGCACGATCCTGCGCAACAAAGGAATCAGTCCCGCTGGCAACAGAGCGTATAGTGTTCTTGTTCAAGCTTCAGATCACTGGTGATAACAGGTAAGTATCCAGACACAGAGAGCAGACACCGCTGACGCGTTTTGTGCCGATCCCCGGCACTTTCTCAAAGCTCATTGACACAGTATGCTTCTTAGTGAAGCCAGAGATACAAAGAGTAGCTTGTATGTAAATGATTAAGCATGGAGCTCTAGCACTACTATGCTGAAAGGGTGAGGATGATGAGGATGCTACAGCCATGCTGCTGCTGATGAAGATCATACACCTACAGAGTGGGCTGTCACGGTCATGTAGTCTCCTGTTTGACCAGTAACTCTTGTCCACATGTCCATATTCAAGTTTATAGTCAGTACAATGGCCTTTTATAGGGATTGAATGGCTGTGTTTTACCTCCCGATACAGCTGAGGAATTGCTGTTTTGGAGAAATGGAATCGAGGTGGAAATTGGTGCAAACGTAGCTTTCATGGCTTTAATCCTCCTTTGTGCAACATGATGCTGGATGTCATTCTTGGCTACTTGGCAAAAGATTATTACGCAGACAATTGTTGTTTAAAATTAGCCATCTTGGTCCCCTTCTGTATAGAAATGTAACCCCCAGCAGCAGCAGCCCTAGCACGCAAAGATTCTTCTTGGGGATCAGGGACTGCATTAGGGGAGACAGTTTGCATTGTAAATAAATAGATTATGATGATTATCTTGTTCAAGTCCAACACATTCATCATTATAAGATCCACAATTACCCCCCTTATCCTGTTGCACATTAGCAACTTCCAAAGTAGCATCCACAATTTATATATCTAAATCATTATCATAACTACTCATTTTCACATTTCCAAATGGTTGCGATATTTTGGAGGGAGGTTGTCCTATAATTATAGTGTCAGAATCTGAAATGTCAGACTCGCAGACAGCACTTTAGGACACCCTTAGACTCTCCTCAGAATTCTGTGAACGTCCAATTGTTTCTTCAGGCTTAGTGTTCTTTTCATGCATTGATGTGACTGTTTTGGAGGTGACAGACTTACACTCAGAGAGAGAATGTGGTGCATGGGAAGTTACAGACTGTGTTGGGCACTCACTTTTGCAATGGGCATTCTAGTACATTTGCAAAAAGTAGCAATGGTCTGTGCCTTTCCTTGCCACTGTGGGTGGTGTATGGAATGTGTTTTTTTTTTTTTCAATTTTGCAGACAATTTACCACATTCATCAGCAACTTTGATGTTTTTTTGAGATTAATAAATATTGTTTGGATTTGGAGTGTCCTTTCCTACATTTTATTCGCACATGACCTTTTTTTTTTACTAGTAGAGGTTGAAAAAGTGCTACCAATGCCAGTACTAGTACTGGGATACTACTTGTCTATAGATGGATCCAGGATTGACAACAAAACTAAAGCTGCATGAAGTTGGAGCTACTTGTAACTGCCAGCAAATCAAGTGAATGCCCTATGAGTTAGGAAAAGGAGGGACTGTGACCCTGCAATTCAGACAGTGCTCCTCAATATTGTTAAAATTAATACAATTGGTTTGTTAAAAAAAGGGGGGGGGGTTGGGTTGTGCTAGTGTGCTATCAAACACAGCATTCTGCTTTTTTGGCTGCTTGCTAGTACAGATATTGTGCTTCACCTCACACAATAGCGATCAGATTCAAACACTAGGAAGATCTTGATCCAAAATAAGCAAGGTCTGACAATTTCCCAGAAAATAAATTTTGGCCCTTTTTCAGATCTAAATTTGGTGGAAGAACCCGAGTCATGGTTCAGCTTGTTTCAGTATCACAAAATTCGGTTAGGTCAGATTTCTCAGAATCCAAACTGCTCAGCCCATATATATTATTAGAGGCTGGCTATTTATTTTTTTTTGACAGAAACATGCAACTGTGAAAGGAGGCTGAGCATAGGCTGCAATATCAGTATATAGTGGATGTGTGATAAGAGCTGCAGAAATGGAGGAACAGTGCAGAGAAGAACAGCAGTTGTATAAGGTAGGTACATATATATGTGTGCCACTGTTTTTGTATTTCAGTATTACAGATTGGTGACAAACACCTTTTCCAGCATGATGGAGCACCTTGCCTTAAGGCAAAAGTGATAACCAAGTGGCTCAGGGATCAAAACATCGACATTTTGGATCCATGGACTGGGAACTCCCGAGACCTTAATCCCATTAAGAACTTGTGGTCAATCCCCAAGAGGTGGGTGGACAAACAAAAAAACACAAATTCTGACAAACTCCAAGCATTAATTAGGCAAGAATGGGCGGCCATCATTCAGTATGGGGTCCAGAAGTTGATTTAGAGAATACTCTTTGCATAAACTTAATGTAATTGTCAATAAAAGCCTTTGACACTTATAAAATGCTCGTAATTTTACTTCAGTATACCACAGCTACATCTGACAAAAAGGTCTAAAAACACTGAAGCAGTAAACTTTGTGAAAACCAATATTTCTGTCATTCTCAAAACTTTTGGCCATGACTGTATATTGGAGATGCTCACTGACCCCCGTGAAGTGGTTTTGGATCTGGATTAGCTTCCTGTTTTGGTTTTGGCAAAATCGCCCTTATGTGTTTTGGTTTTGGTTCTGTATTTTTTTTCATTACTATTAACTTCAATAACACTAATTTCAAGTCATTTGCAGTCAATTTTGACCACCGCACAGGTCACAATATTATTTTCATACACTTTCAGACAAATACTGCAGCAACCTGGCTGGATGCTAAGCGACAGAGCAATGACTCAAACACATGGCATTCCTACCACATCTAGGAACACATTGGCACACAGCAGTGGCAGAAAAGAAAAGTTGTGCAAGATGGAATTGTTCTTGGGACCTCCCACCCTTATGTTGGATCTTAAAAAGGACATGCACACTTTAACAAACCAAGCACTTCAGCCACAAAAGTGCCAGTCCTTGTGGCTGAAGTGCTTGGTTTGTTTGGACCCCTACAAAACAAGGTAACAATGGCCTTAAGGCACGTAAGGTAACAGTGCTGTTAATTAACTCAACTGTGGCAAGATGTTGTCATCATCCTCAGCCTCATCTTTACTCACATCAGTGTGTACATCATCCTCACACATTATTAGTTCATCACCGCTGGAATCCACCACTACAGAAATCTCGGTATTTAGATGTAATTCGCGGGAAAGGCCTTCCTCGTGGAACTTGAAATGCATTTTTATGAACATCATCTTTTCCATATTTTGAGGAAGTAACCTCCTACGCCGATCGCTGACAAGGTTCCCGGCTGTGCCAAAATCTCTTTCCGAGTACACACTGGAAGGTGGGCATCTTAGGCAGTGCAAAGCAAGTTGGTACATAGGTCTCCAAATTTCCTTTTTTTCCTCCCAGTATGTAAAGGAACTGTCTGATGTGTCTATTTCTATGCTGTCGTGAAAATAATCCTCCACCATCCTTTGGGTGTGGATAGTAGGATCAGGTGAAGTTACGGAAGAGGTGTCACATTTTTTGGTCAATTCTTTTAGATCAGACCAGATGTCAAAATTTGGTGCAGAGTCATCTGCATCATCCCTGGGTGTCTTGGGAAAGCTACGTTTTTTCCTAGCAGCAATTGAGTGAGAAACTGTAGGATACCCCATCCTGGCACGTAACACTTGAGCTGTCATCTTGTTCACCAGGAGCTCCTTGCATTTCTTCAGATCTGGGTCAGTTGGAAACAAAGAGAAGACATAGCTCTTAAACCAAGGATCAAGCACAGTCACCAAAATGTAGTTATCCAATTTCAAGATATTGATAACTATTGGATCCTGGTGAAGTAAATAAAGTACTTGATCTACAAGTCCAACATACTTAGCGTAATTGCTTTCTTTAATCTCCTCCTTCAGTTTCTCAAGCTGCTTTTCCAAAAGTCTAATTAAGGGAATCACTTGACTCAAGCTAGCAGTGTCTGAACTCACTTCACAGGTGACTACTTCGAATGGTTTCCGCACCTTGCACAGAAAGTATTTTCCACTGCGCTTGAATAAAATACATCCTCCCTCCTTTCCCAATGTCATGGCTTGTGGAGTAAGCGTGGATGGATTTTTGCTGTTCCTCCATCCACAGAAGCATATACAGGGTGGAATTCTTTGTCACCACCTCTTGCTTCAGTTGGTGGCAGGGCAAATTAAATTGCTCTTGCAGCCGCTGCAATCTCCTACACGCTGTTGCCAAATGCCGGAAATGTCCAGATATTTTACGGGCCACAGACAGCATCTCCTGCACGTCCCTGTCATTTTTTAAAAAGCTCTGCACCACCAAGTTTATTGTGTGAGCAAAACAGGGAATGTGATGGAACTCGCCCAGCTGTAATGCTCTCACAATATTAGTGGAGTTATCAGAAATGACATGTCCTGAGGAGAGTCCAAGTACTGAAATGGTGTCATGATGGAATTTGGTAACGGGGACACAAGACCTCAAATAACTATCTAAAACCAGCTACATTAATAGTGGATATTGGACGCCGATCTAATACCAGCATAGTCGCCATGGTGTCTGTGATCCGCTTTGCAAGTGGGTGACAGTTTTCATACTTGCTTCCTCTTGCAAAGGATTGTTTAACAGTCAATTGTTGTTGTAAGCTACTAGTTGTCTTCTTCTTGGTCTGCTTCTGGGATGAAGATTCACCCCCAGCAGCAGCAGCAGTGGCATTGTCACGACTTGCATTCTGCAGCTCCTGTCTGCAGGGACTTTGTTGGATCTTGTGTATATATTATATCCTACCTGTAATACCACTGCCCCCCAAAGGGGTCACTGTGCTACTTGGACTGTTTTTACCTGTCTCATTTGCTGGGAGTTGTTACACCTGCTTCTGGCCTATATAAACCTGCCTGCTCCAAGCAGTCTTTGCCAGATCATCAGGTCACTCTGGTTGATGAGTAGCTATCCTTGATTTCTGGCCTCTCATCTCTGCATACCTGTGCCACAATCCATGTTAAACAGATACTCATCTCTGCTGTGAGTTCATCTCTGCATACCTGCTGCCACAATCCATGTTAAACAGTTACTCATCTCTGCTGTGAGTTCATCTCTGTTGTATATTGGATTCCTCTCATCTCTGCATACCTGTTCCAGAATCCATGGTGAACTGTTATCTGTTACACTATCTGTACCTGCATCATTGCATATTGTTGCCTACTCCATTGTTGTGAACTGTAGGTTGCCATTGTCTTACCACCCTTGCATCTTGAACCAGTGTTATCGGTGTTTCCTAATAAACCACTTCAATCACTTATCCTCTCTCCGTGGTCTTACCTTCAGGGAATCCTGACAGTATGATCTAGTGATAATACCGAGCCTGCTGCTGCACGCTTTCTTCCCTTCTGAAAAGGATTTCCAGGGTGTTAGCCTACTCTGTATTCAACATTAAGACCATGGCTACTATCTCCTCCGAAAATCCCCTGTTCCAGTTGCTCCAAGTACACATTCTTCAACTTCACACTCAAATATCACAAGTATCTTCTTTGCTGAACCAAGTACTTAAGCAAAATTCCAGTATCCACCCCTAATACATCCTGCTCGAATACCTGCTTTTGTCGTGGAAATTCTTTTTTCAGAGACAATCTAGTTACTGCTCTACACTCTTCTGGGTCTGTATCCTGTTGTAAGGAGTCCAACTGTGCTGCTAACATTTCCTTAACAAATTTGTCTGCCTTTGATTCACCGCAAGCAGTACCTTCTAATAATCTTGTAGCAAATTCAAGGTTTTCAGGTGCTCCACGCCCCCACCTGACCAAAGAGCGATGGCGCAGGATGACCTACAAACTGTGTCTTTACTGTGCCAGTGGTGCACAATTCTTACAGGACTGCCCGCTCCGTAGACTTCGACCATCTTCAACCTTTGCCTCCAACTCTGAGTTGCTAGTTTCCATTCCAAAAGCATTGTCTGATTCCGTGAGGACCCTGTCCTCCCAGTCTGTTCCAGAAGGGGCACTGCCCTTCCACTCATTTCTAGAGAGGGCTCTGTTCCTCCAGTGAGCTCCAGAGAGGGCTCTGTTCCTCCAGTGAGCTCCAGAGGGGGCGCTGCCCTTACAGTCTGCTCCAGAAGGGGGCGCTGCCCTTACAGTCTGCTCCAGAAGGGGGCGCTGCCCTTACAGTCTGCTCCAGAGTTGGCCGTCCATGCGGTTCAGCCTGAGTTGCCCGCCCTTGCGGTTCAGCCTGAGTTGCCCGCCCATGCGGTTCAGCCAGAGTTGCCCGCCCATGCGGTTCAGCCCGAGTTGCCACTTGGTGCTGTCTGCTCTGAGGCATCCCACAGCGCTGTCTGCTCTGAGGCATCCCACAGCGCTGTCTGCTCTGAGGCATCCCACAGCGCTGTCTGCTCTGAGGCATCCCACAGCGCTGTCTGCTCTGAGGCATCCCACAGATTATAGATTCAAGTAGGGCAAGTTTTATCTTTTCCCTTTGAAGTTTACAGGATGTGTAAAAATTGGTTTCTGTAGCCATATATAAGGACCAATCTTGGAAAAAGTTACACAAAAGAATAACGCAATAAGGAGATTTAAATGGTAGTATTGCCTACCTATAGGCGGAGCATACATCTACTATAAACATTCAGGATATATGTTTACCTCCTGTAAACATTTAAGATGTATTGATATATATATTTTTTGGATCATGCATAGGTTTCTATATATCTTGCAATATTTGATTTTTTTATACATATTATTTTTTTTAATCATGCATGTATTCATATAATTTTTTTTGAAGCAAATAGTACCATCTGATCCCGTGTTTAATATATACATAGAAGCTACTTCCATGTGTTGATGATGCTGCCTTATACGTTTACTCTATGCAGATTATATAGGTCTTTGATTCACTCTGTGAGTGCACTGGAAGACTAATGAGAATATTCTATACTCCAGAGCATCTCAATATATACTAAGAGATGTTTCAGGTCTCCTATTCAACCACAGATGTATGGTGTTTTTATGTGATGTTTTTATGAGTGTATAAATAAATTTTAATTGTGGATTGGCTCAAGTGTGGAATGTATCCCATGTAGAGGGATTTATTACTACTATTACTATAGGTTGTCCCAGCGCTTGCTGCTCTGGTTCTATTTTGTGATTTTTCGGTTTGGTGAACCGTATTCAAGCTGCAGGGTCACCTACTGAGTACTATCCTACGCATACTTATATATTTTATTAACAGTTAGCGCCGGGGTGATCCCTTAGGGCAGTGATGGCTAACCTGTGACACTCCAGGTGTTGCAAAACTACAGGCCCCAGCATGCTTTGCCAGCTATCAGCTAGCTATCTACTGGCAAAGCATGCTGGAGCTTGTAGTTTCACAACACCTGGAGTGTCACAGGTTAGCCATCACTGCCTTAGGGGATCATTTTGCTATTCATCCCACAGTGCTGTCTGCTCTGAGGCATCCCACAGTGCTGTCTGCTCTGAGGCATCCCACAGTGCTGTCTGCTCTGAGGCATCCCACAGTGTTGCTCCTTCCAAGCCTGGTACCCAGTCTGGGTCTCCTGCCAAGTCTTCTGCCCAATCCGGGTCTCCTGCCCAGATATCCACCCAGTTGGGGTTGTCTTTTGCCAAGGTTGTTCTGCCTGATTCCCCAGGGACGTATGTTCAATCTGAGATGACCAAGTCCCATGCTAAACCCAAGTCATCCTCTGTTCCAGACTCTCAACTGCCTACCTTCAACATACGACAACTTAATGCTCTTAATAAATTTTGTATATCCTATTTGCCCTCTGTAACCGACCTCCTAGATATCCGACGAAAGCAAGAGTTTTACATGTTGGCGAACTTTACAGGGGAAGCTCTGGAATGGGCAGAGTCCTTAATTGAAACCCAAGATCCCATCCTGTCCGATTTGCATCTTTTTACTAATGCCATGTGTTAGGAACCCCTCCAGCCGGTACAGCAAAACCCGGAGTCTGCTCTGAAGTCTGGTGTTCACTGTTGCCTCTAGTGGTGGGGACAGACTTGGCTGCAGACAAACAGAGGGTCGAGAGATGTGTACCGGCTAAGGAGAACCCAGGAATAGAGTGTGATGCCAGACAGCGGCGTGGGGTCCAGGCCAGAATCGGTGCCGGCAGCAGACAACGTAACCAGAGAACAAACCAAGGTCAGGGGTCAAAGGCACAAGTTTAGAATCCAGGGACAGGCAAGGGTCATACACGGGAAATCAATCTTAGGTTAAACACCAAACACAGGAACAAGGAAGCAGGCAGCAGAACTGAAACAGGACGCTATAACCGGCAGTGAGGCTCAGTCCTCACTGCCTTAAATAGTCCTAGCAACCAATCATGAGAAGCCTCACAGTATGCTCAGGTTCAGCCTAATGAGAGAAGTGTAGTGGGCCAATAGAACTGCAGTGCTCAACTGCATACTACTTAATTATCTCAGCAGTCCCTCTAAATACATCAGTTAGCCAGGATTGGCTACACCAAAACCTGTGCGCACGCGCCCGCCCGTTAGCTAGCTGGGTGGCTGGACGCGGCGACAGGGAGCCTAGAGCGTCCCGGTTGTTGCCCAGGCAACCGGAAGTGGTGTCCCGGTCATCATAGCGACGGCCGGGACGCCAGCAAGGGAGCCCAGCGAGTTGCGACGGCCGCGGGCACCGCCGCGACTGCTAACAGTACCCACCCCTTGAGGAGGGGTCAAGGAACCCTGACATCCAAACTTCGTGGGAAATTTTTTAAAGAATTCCTTCTTGAGTCTTTCAGCATGGATACGCTTTTGTGGTATCCAACATCGCTCTTCTGGGCCGTAACCCTTCCAGTGTACTAAGAACTGGACCTGACCTTGCACTTTTCTTGAGTCCAGGATTCTCTCCACGATGAACTCATGGTCACCTTTCACAAGCAGAGGCCGCGGTCTATTCGCAGAGTGAAGATGGAACTTGCTGGGAGGAACCGCCTTTTTCAGGAGGGAACAGTGAAAGGTACTCGGAATCTTTAAGGATGGTGGAAGTTGGAGTCTGAACGCCACCGGATTGATTTTTTCCACGATAGAGAACGGTCCGATAAACAGAGGTCCTAGTTTCTTACAGGGTTGCTTCAACCTGATGTTTCGAGTGGAGAGCCAGACTCGATCACCCACTTTTAATAGACAAGGACCACGGTGACGATCAGCAAGGAAATGGACTTTAGCCGAGATGTAGGGGCAAAAGTCCCGGTAACATGGTCAGAGGAGAGGGAATTTGCCTTTGGATGAAACCCGTAGTTACATAAGAAAGGGGATGTACCAGTTGCAGAATGGCAAGAATTGTTATATGCAAACTCCGCCCAAGGCAAAAGAGAAGACCAGTTGTCATGAAACTTCGATACATAAATGCGTAAAAATTGCTCAATTAGTTTTCTCCGTCTGACCATTCGACTGAGGGTGATAAGCAGACGACAGGCTGACTTTGATTCCAAGTGAATTGCAAAATACCCTCCAAAACTGCGCAATGAACTGGGACCCTCGATCTGAAACAATGTAATCCGGGAGGCCGTGGAGACGGAAGATATGTGAAATGAACAATGTGGCCAAGAGTTTTGCATCCGGCAATTTGAGTAATGGAACAAAGTGGGCAATTTTGCTGAAACGGTCAACAACTACCCAAATGGTGTTATGACCGGAAGACCGTGGGAGATCGACTATGAAATCCATCGAAATATGGGTCCATGGTTTACCTGGGGTAGGTAGAGGCATCAATAGAACAGAAGGACGAATCCTAGAAGACTTGTTTCTAGCACATTCTGGGCAAGCACGGACATAGTTCACTACATCCGAAGATAAAGTAGGCCACCAAACCCAGCAAGACAAAGCTTCAATGGTCCTTTGGATTCCTGGGTGACCTGCCGAGCGGTTATCATGGCCTTCTATGAGAACAGACTTTCGGAGATGAACAGGTACGAATAATTTATTGGCGGGTGTCTGAGCTGGAGCAATTCTTTGGAACTGATGAAGAGTAGCTCCAAGGTCCTGCATTAAGGCGATATGAACGGAAGTTGAGGGAACAATGGATTGTGGATCAGGAGACTGAGGATGACATGCCATGAAACTGCGGGATAATGAATCAGCTTTGGTGTTCTTTGAACCAGGACGATAGGTGATGACGAAATTAAACCGGGTAAAAAACAGAGCCCAGCGGACCTGCCTGGGATTTAAGGTTTTCGCGGTCTGGATATACTGGAGATTTTTATGGTCAGTGAAGATTGTAATTACATGTGTGGCTCCCTCTAACCAGTGCCGCCATTCTTCTAAGGCCCACTTGATAGCCAATAATTCACGGTTTCAAACGTCGTAAATATTCTCTGTGGGTGAAAACTTTCTAGACAGGTAAGTACAGGGATGCAATTTTTTAGTCTGAGGGTCTCTCTTAGAGAGAACGGCCCCTCCACCAACATCTGAGGCATCTACCTCTACAAAGAATGGGAGTTCCGGATCTGGGTGCCTAAGAACTGGTGCTGACATGAATGCGGCCTTGAGGGCTGAAAAACTTGCCAACGCTTCTGGAGACCATTCAGCTAGGTTGGCTCCATTTCGGGTGAGGGCAGTGATAGGAGCCACCAAGGAGGAAAATGAAGCTAAGAATCTTCGATAATAATTAGCGAAGCCAAGGAATCTTTGGATCGCCTTCAGGTTAGTAGGGAGGACCCAATCTTGTATTGCCTGAACCTTAGGGGGATCCATCGCGAATCCCCATGAAGAGATGATATACCCCAGAAAGGCCACAATAGACACCTCGAACTCACATTTCTCTCGTTTTGCGTAGAGATGATGTTCACATAACTTCAGTAGGACCTCACGAACATGCTGACGGTGCCGAGGCAAGGATTGTGAGTAAATGAGGATGTCATCCAGATAGACGACCACTGATTATCCAAGGAAATCCCGCAACACATTGTTGATTAAGTCTTGGAAAACAGCCGGAGCGTTGCATAAACCGAATGGCATAA
Organism: Mixophyes fleayi; assembly: GCF_038048845.1. Classification (NCBI taxonomy): domain Eukaryota; kingdom Metazoa; phylum Chordata; class Amphibia; order Anura; family Limnodynastidae; genus Mixophyes; species Mixophyes fleayi. The sequence goes on along the minus strand of NC_134407.1, from coordinate 125,349,527 downwards.
CAAAATATTCGTAGTGTCCTGACTGGGTGTTGAAGGCTGTTTTCCACTCATCCCCTTTTTTGATTCGGATGAGATTGTAGGCACCCCTGAGGTCAATCTTTGAGAAGATGGTGGCTGCCTTAAGCTGATCGAACAAGATGGAGATCAAAGGCAGAGGGTACGTGTTCTTAACAGTAATGTTATTCAGACCACGAAAGTCAATGCAAGGCCTAAGGCTACCATCTTTTTTTAGATACGAAGAAGCAACCAGCTCCTAAGGGGGACTTAGAAGGGCGAATAAATCCTTTTTGCAAGTTTTCCTCCACATACTGCTCCATGGCCTGGGTCTCAGGGATAGATAAAGAATAGAGGCGACCCTTGGGCAACTTGGATCCTGGTACCAGATCTATTGCACAATCATAATCCCGATGTGGCGGAAGTGAATTGGCTTTCTTCTTGCAGAATACATCACTGAACTCCTGATAGGGTGCAGGTAGTAACTCAGGACTAGGCTGATCGAACAAGATGGAGATCAAAGGCAGAGGGTACGTGTTCTTAACAGTAATGTTATTCAGACCACGAAAGTCAATGCAAGGCCTAAGGCTACCATCTTTTTTTAGATACGAAGAAGCAACCAGCTCCTAAGGGGGACTTAGAAGGGCGAATAAATCCTTTTTGCAAGTTTTCCTCCACATACTGCTCCATGGCCTGGGTCTCAGGGATAGATAAAGAATAGAGGCGACCCTTGGGCAACTTGGATCCTGGTACCAGATCTATTGCACAATCATAATCCCGATGTGGCGGAAGTGAATTGGCTTTCTTCTTGCAGAATACATCACTGAACTCCTGATAGGGTGCAGGTAGTAACTCAGGACTAGGCTGGAGTACTCTAAGAGGTAGAGACAAACAAGCAACGGAACATTCTGGGCTCCAATGGATGATCTCTCCTCTTTTCCAATCGGTAAGGGGATTATGGCTGCGAAGCCAAGGATACCCCAGAAGCAATGGAGCAGAGGAACAAGTAATTAGGTAGAAGGAGAGTTCCTCCGTATGGAGGGCCCCTACAGACAACCGAACCATTGGAGTCTTCGCGAGAATTCTACCCCCAGGCAGTGGCAGATCCAGGGGGGGGGGGGCGATCGGGGGGGGCTTGCTGCCGGCGGCTGCACACTATGTGCAGGTCGGTTCGGCAGCACATTGTCACTGCCGAGCGGACCTGCACATATTGTGCAGTCGCCGGCAGCCTTGAAGACAAAAAGGGGGCGTGGCCTAAATTGCCCCCCTAAATCGCCCGGGGTAGGATACTTTTCTAGATCCGCCCCTGCCCCCAGGCAAGGGGTTACCATCCATACCACAGGTGGTAATGCTTAAACCTAACTTGATATCCGGAATGTCAAGCATCCGAGCCAAGTGAATATCGAGGAAGTTACCTGCTGCACCACAATCGAGGAAAGCTGTCACATCTGCAAATTTGTCACGAAAGGCTAGACGTCCAGGAACCAACAAAGAGTTTTCTGAAGAGATAATTTGTAGGCCTAAGCGCACCTCCTCGCCAGCGCTTAGGCTTTGGCGTTTCCCGACTTCCTGGGACAGGAGCGTACAAGGTGGCCAGGTTGGCCACAATTTAAACAAAGACCTAGTGAGCGTCTTCTGGAGCGTTCCTCCGGAGGCAGGCGATAAGCACCCAGCTGCATGGGTTCAGGGAAATCCGGCAAAAACAGCTGTAGAACTGGGTGGTGAGCCAGGATGTATTGATGACTCCTGTTTAGCCTTAATCTCTTTAATTCGACGGTCAATTTTAATGACCAGCTGCATCAAATCTTCAAGCGAAGCGGGTACCGGATACTGAACTAAGGAGTCCTTAATTTGCTTGGTAAGGCCCAACCGGAATTGACTCTGCAGTGCCGGATCATTCCAGGCACTATCCGTTGACCAACGCTGGAATTCCACACAATACTCCTCAGCAGAACGACGTCCTTGCCTTAATGCCCGGAGATAAGACTCAGTTGAGGCCACCCAGTCTGGGTCATCATATAGCAACCCCAGGGCCTGGAAGAAGGCATCCACGGTCTGTAAGGCAGGACTGGTTGATGGAAGGGAGAAGGCCCAAGACTGAGGGTCGACCTGGAGTAGAGAGATAACGATCCATACTCTTTGCTGTTCGGAACCAGAGGAGCGTGGTCTCAGGCGGAAGTATAACCTGCAACTCTCTTTAAAGTTGCGGAAAGCAGACCTGCTTCCCGAGAACCGGTCAGGCAAATTCAATTGTGGTTCTGGCATGACGCCCGCGGAGGCTTGCTGTGGCTGCAGATTTCTGGAAGCCTCTTCTTGAACTGGCAAGCGCTGGGATAGGCCCTGTACTACTTGAGAAATCGCCTGGATCTGGTTAGCCAGGACCTGGGCTGGAGACAGATTTGAGTCGCTGTTGTCGATGGCAATATCACTCCAATCTTCACAGGCCGGTTATAATGTTAGGAACCCCGCCAGCCGGTACAGCAAAACCCGGAGTCTGCTCTGAAGTCTGGTGTTCACTGTTGCCCCTAGTGGTGGGGACAGACTTGGCTGCAGACTAACAGAGGGTCGAGAGATATGTACCGGCTAAAGAGAACCCAGGAATAGAGTGTGATGCCAGACAGCAGCGTGGGGTTCAGGCCAGAATTGGTGCCGGCAGCAGACAACGTAACCAGAGAACAAACCAAGGTCAGGGGTCAGGCACAGGTTCGGAATCCAGGGACAGGCGTAAGATCAGGGTCACTAGCAGGGAATCAGAATCCGGGTTCAGGCAATAGGTCAGTGTCAGAAGCACAGGTACAGAATCCAGGGAGAGGCAAGGGTCATACACGGGAAATCAATCTTAGGTTAAACACCAAACACAGGAACAAGGAAGCAGGCAGCAGAACTGAAACAGGACGCTATAACTGGCAGTGAGGCTCAGGCCTCACTGCCTTAAATAGTCCTAGCAACCAATCATGAGAAGCCCTCACATTATGCTCAGGTTCAGTCTAATGTAGTCTGCCAATAGAACTGCAGTGCTTAGCTGCATACTACTTAATTATCTCAGCAGTGCCTCTAAATACCTCAGTTAGCCAGGATTGGCTACACCTTACAAAACCTGTGCGCACGCGCCCGCCCGTTAGCTAGCTGGCTGGACGCGGCAACAGGGAGCCTAGTGTCCCGGTTGTTGCCCAGGCAACCGGGGCGCTGAAACCGGATGGGATGTCCCGGTCGTCATAGCGGCGGCCGGGACGTCAGCAGGGGAGCCCAGAGAGTCGCGGCGGTGACTGCTAACACCGTGATCAAGAAATTTGCACCAGCACCTGCCAATTTCACCCCTAGTGCTTCATCTATGCCACGTGTTTTATCTCCGGCTACTCCAATTTCGAGGTTACCTTTTTCTACGCACCATAAAAAGAAAGGTAAAAAGAAAAGCAGTGTGACTTCGGGATCCCTGCATTCCTTGGACATGGTTTCTGTATCTTCTCTGCCCTTGGATGAGAATCTTCCTACCACATGCCCAATTCTGGACTAATACTGACTTTTCTGGAATCCACCCTTTAAGGAGGGGGTACTGTCACAACTTGCATTCTGCAGCTCCTGTCTACAGGGACTTTGTTGGATCTTGTGTATATATACTCTGTTCGTGCTGAGCCGCCAGTGTGACCCAGTGACCTTTCCCCAATTAATCGGTCTAGGAACGGGCTATTTTGCATTTTATATATGTGGACTGGATTATGGTATGTTTGGCCAGAAGTGCGGTGCTTCTAACTTTCCTGGATCGTGACACCAGCTCACTCATGAAAGCTCCATGGTAAGCCATGGAAAAAGCTGTGCTAAAAAGCATGGCCTCGTATGTGTTTCTGGCTACTATAGGTAGGGCTGCTATCAACCGTGACAATAAATCTATTAGCCTACGACTGTCTGCCGCCACGGGATGAAGCTTTGCCAACCCCTGAGTGTTTTAGCGATGATGAAAGACTTTGTTGGGTCTGGGAAACCTTTCAATTTGGCCATGAACAAACTGCCCGGTAACATGGAGGCCATGGTGCTTTTTGTGGTGCCCTCCTTATATCGTTCCCACATGAAACCCATCATACCGTCATACATAGAGGAGGGGCTGAAGGGGTGCGTCGCTTGCAAATCTAACCAACATTGCCAGGCCAGAAGGTTTTCCTAGTGGATGAGGCCAGGGACGATTCCCCCAAGGCTCTTATACCTGCTCTACCATCTGCCAAATATAAAGGGGACATATAACACCGACAGGCTGAGCCAGTTAAAACGTGAGAGCGGGTCCACCAACCAGTTGTCCACACCAGGAATGTGGCGGGCCCGAAAATTGATGTCATAGTCCAGACAACGAAGAACCAGGGTCTTCAGTAAATTAACTGCCGGCCTGGAAGAGGCACTCTGGCGGTTAATTTCCTGGACCACGCCCAGGTTATCACACCAAAAAACCATATTACCGCTACGTAGAAGGGGGACCCATGATTCCATTGTGACTATTATGGGGAAAAGCTCAAATGCCAGCATGCTGCGCACTAACCCACTCTTCTGCCAAAATTGTAGCCAGGGAGAGGCGCACCAGTCCCCTTGAAAGAAAGCACCGAAACCTTTTGCTCCTGATGCATCTGTGTGCAGGTCTAGGGCCTTGTTGGATATTATTGGGGAGGGCCATATTCTGCTACCATTAAAGTGACAGAGAAAACTAAGCCATATGTTCAAATCTCATTTAACTTACTCGCTTAAATGAATGTGAATATGGGGGCGTTGGAAACCGGACGTGGCCATCTGGAGCTTCCTGCCGAACCCCCTACCCATCGGTATTACATTGCATGCAAAGTTAAGGGAACCCAGCAGGGATTGTATCCAACGCAGTGTGCTGGAAGGAGGACATAATCTCAACAATTTTAATCGGGAGGTAATCTACAGCAACCCTCTACCATATCTATTTTGATGCCCAGGAAAGAAAGCTGGGTCAATGGCCCTACCGACTTGTCCTGTGCAATGGGAACCCCCATTACCTGAAACTGAGATTGACCTGCGAAAATGGTATCCTGGCTCTTATCGGATGGCGCAGGGCCCACGAACATGGTCATCCAAATAATGTGCAATCCAATGGTGGCCCGTTCCTGCTTGGATGCACCAGAGCAGGAAGGAGCTGAAGGTCTCAAAGAAGGCAGACGAGACAGAGCAGCCCATGGGAAGGCACCTATCCACATAAAATCAGCCTTGCATTTTAAAACCCATATAGTTAAAGGAGGATGGGTGCAATGCCAGCAGCCTGAAGGCAGACTATATATCTAATTTCGCCGTAAGGGCTCCCGCACCAAAATCTCGTATTAGGGCCAATGCTTCATCGAAAGATTGATATATTACGGTGTTAACTTCTGGGTCTATGGCGTCATTGAACAAACTACCGGGGGTCTGGGATAGATGCTGTATCAGCCAAAATTTACCCATGGTATTCTTAGGCACGACGCTTACAGGGGATATCACTAAATCCGGGAGGGGGGGTAGGGGAATGGTCCCGCCATGCGTCCCAAGCTAATCTCATTGTTGACCTTTTCCAAAAGGATGTCCGAGTGAATGTAGGCAGATCGTAAGTTTCTGACCGGGCCTGTTGCCACTCCCCCACTGAAGGGCAACCGAAACCCGTCCCGAAATCCCTCTAAAAGGAAAGTAGCCTGTGAGGCATGGGGTACCACTAGAGTCATCTATTGAGGACTGATGGGATGATAGGGGAGCCCACTTTATGCATCACCTCCCATGTTCCCAATTCCCCCCCCTGACCATGGCACATTTTTGGGGCAGTCCTTGAAGGGGTGTATTCCACAACAGCTCAAGCATGTATGTCGGTATTTACAGCTCTCACCTCTGCCACACGCTGAATTATTAAATGTAAAACATCTATTCTTTTGGAATTGGGGAGCACCACGTCTCCCCGATGGGTGAAACCGAGTTGTCTGCACATTCTGCCCTTGTGTACTGTTATACCGGTTTATCTTCATACAAATTTCCACATATTTGAACGCCAAAGGCATGTCTACCCACCCTTTATCCTTTTCTCTGAACTTTTCTTCATACACTCGCCACATGCCCGAGCGGTCGCAAGTATAAATTTCGTTTATGAGCTGAAGGTACTTCCATACATCCATTAGTGCCTGCGGCCTCGTCTCAAGGTAACATGCCGAGAATGCACAGTAACCATTAATCCAATTATTTAAATTTCTGTATGTCTGCACACCCACGCCCCCTTTGGTACCCGCTGCGGCTATTTTTGTACTGTGGTGGTCAAGTCAAACATGTCTACATAGTACCCCTTTTTAATTTTATCCCTCATGCTAGGGCAAATTCCGGCTAAAAGGTCAGTATTTTCAATCTAACCATAGGACCCCCCAAAGAGGCTGGGGGTGCCCAGGGTAATTGCTAGCCTTTTTTGGACATACTGCCCCCGAAAGGAGTGTTCAGTATTTTAATAAGCTTCTGGGGGCCCTGATCTGGTGATGACGGGGATTCGTCGCTAGTTGTGGAAATTGGGGGGCTTGCTGTTTGATCGAGCGTGTTGTGTGTGCCGTGATCCTCACCTGCAGAACCCGTGGCAGCCGTAGGTTCTGTCCCTCCTCCCCCAACAGCCAACAAAGGGGGCAGTGATATTTTGAAACAAAGGGGCGAAGATCCTCGACTTGGGAAGCAAACTGGACCTGTGAAACTGTATGAGAAGACACCTTAGCATCCAAACCCATCATGGGGAAAGGACAAGGGATGAGAAGGGGGGGGGGGATGTAAGGCGGTAAGTTCAGCAATGGTAAGAAACCCGGGGCTGGAACTGTGGCGCCACATCGGCTGCCGAGATTGCGGGGGTGAAGCCTGACATCTGGAATTGTGTATCTACTTGGGCTTGGAGAAGCGGGGGTAGAGTGAATGTGAGCCTACTGACCCTGGGGCGACAGATAAGGGGCGTTCCAAGTGGTATGAGGATGGTTAGTAACCATGGATTCGGGAGCAGGATAGGGTAGGGTCCAGGCCATGTGTTGGAAGGATGCAGTAGTAGGTTTTTAGAGTGCCGCGGGTGGGAAGGGCCAAGCGTCCGCTTGCTCTGAGCTGCTGGAGGGGCGTGACACAAATGAGCCTGGTCTGACTGATCCCTCCAGTGAAGGGGTGGTAGTATTATGAAATATGGGCTCCATCTCTACCACAGAACGGTTTAGGGGTAGTAATGTCGTATTAGATGTCCCGGAAGCCTGAGAAGATGAAACAACAGAGAAGAGGAATTACTTGGAGGGGGGGGGGGTCATGGCTGGGAACTGAAAAGAGAGGGTTGACGGGACTAGACGGGACAGGGCTAGTTAAAACTGTACAATGCATGGGATCGGAAATGGTGACACCTGCAGAGTGCTGTGTACTTTAAAGTTGTGGACTTTCTGATACAGAATAATGTATGGATCTCATCTGGATAAGGGTCAAAAAACCCAGCACCTAAGCCTCTGCAAGGAGACTTTTGTGCACTTGTCAGCTCTGCCATTGCCATGTTCGCCCCCCTCCCACTGGCGACCAAACCCCGCTCACCTTCTCTTAAGATATTCCCGTCGGTGGACATGTTGACTCTGTCTGACCTCCGTGCGGTAGCAGAAGGGGATCGACTCTTGCGTGTCTGCCCCCTGCCTGTAGTTCCGGCGCTAATGGATGCCACCTCCGCTCGGCCCTTGACCTATGCCCTGCCGATGACGCCTGAATGACATCGGAAACTACTTCCGCGTCATGCTACTGACATTCGGGGCATGAAGTAGTGATGGGTAGTTCACGAATGATTAGTTCAAATAAACTAATCTTCAAAGTGAACTAATTCATTTAGTTCACAGCTCTGGCAAAGATTAGAGCATCAGGAACTAAAACAAGTGGGAGGAGTTAGAGATAAAGCCGAGCAGCTCCAGCAGCCTCACTCACTGTCTCCTTCACACTGGCTCTTTTGTTTCTATTCAGCTCTCTCATTTAATACTCATGAGTCAGTACCTCTAAACTACCAAAGGTGGCACTGCTGTGCTCAGACATTGTGTGAAACTCTGGAGCTGATCACTGAGTCATGAGTCATTCTCCTCGCTCAGGAATTCATTAGTTCATTTCACTCTCCAAATCATTTCACTCAGTTAGATCATTTAGCTCATGAGTCACAGGATACATTCCATTCCCTGTCAGCTCAAGACACACTGCACTGCTGAGTGCTGCATGCTATATACTGTAGTTCTGTTTACTCCACCATATATACAGGGGAGATGTATTAAACCTTCAAGAGAGATAAAGTGGAAACGTTGCCCATAGCAACTAATCATTTTGTGCCATTTTATAGACTCTGCTATATAAATGACAGAATCTGATTAGTCATAATCGCCAACATTATGATGGTTATGTCTGGGAGTTCCTGGAGCGGGTTATTGGCGTAGGGGGCGGGGCTTCATGAATTGCGCCATTTTGGCCCCACCCCCAGTGACGTGATGCCTGTTTTGGGTCTTTTTCATTTGCATATTATGGAAGCAATAAATAATAATGAAAATGCAATTAACTTTGCAGAGCTCAACATGTCACTACTAGTTTTTGTAGAAGTGATTGCCCTTTTTAAAATATTAAAAATGATCTGACATATTAAATTATCGGATCATTTTAACAAGACTATAACTCATCTAATGAGGCAGTAGTAGATATGCCTACAGTATGTGTAATAGACTAGATCTATGTCTCCAATCACTTCTCTCAGCAGTGTTCCAGAGTTAGTGATCTAACTGAGCTAAATGAACTAAATGAGTGAAATGAACTACTGAGTCAAATGAGTGAAATGAGCTAAATGAACTAAATGAGTGAAATGAACTACTGAGTCAAATGAGTGAAATGAACTAATCTTTTGTGTGAACTAGATCAGAATGAACTAATCTTCAAAATGAACTAGATTTCCCATCACTAGCATGAAGAGTGCCCCGACAACACACCGGAAGAGACAGCCGCCATGCCGGAAGTGCCGGCAACCGCTCCCCGACGATCTATGGAGTCCAGGCCTCCTTTACTGTGGTGCGGATTGTTCCCTGGGGTGTTCTGGACGAAGGGGGAAGGGTTATCTGCGAGTATCTCGCTGGGGTAGTGAGGCTTCTTCTAGGTCGCGGTATTTGGACTAGTGGTAAGGGGAATGAGGGGTTGAGTGGCCGCTGGTTGAGTTAACAAAAAAAACGGGAGTATAACGGAAGGGGGCAAAATGGAAGGGGAAGAGATTGGAGAAATTAGTTAAAATGTGATGGGGATAGGTGCAAGAAAAATAACTGATCAGTGATATGGGAGTTGACAAAGGAGATCTGATGACGAAGGGGAGAAATAAGATGAGATTGAACAAAACGAGAGAGTAAAGTAAATGTTTTTCTAGTTTAGATACTGAGCCTGAAAGATTCTCCTAGAAACCGGATCACAGAATTATATAGAGCAAGCCTTGACACTCCCATCGGATCTTATTGGCTGTCTTCTCCAGAGCTTACCTCCATGAGGGTAAGTGCTAAAACAGATATCAACGAATGATTTTAAATAGGTTTGGCTGATGGCCTCACTAGTCAATAGGACACTGTTTCTGTGTCTTCTACAGATTTATTGCTCTGCACATGGTTTGGCACAACAATACTTCAAATTTTGGGTCTGTATCAGTTTGTAAAGATTATTTAATTCATGCACCTGTCACTTGCCCTGATCCTGGTTCAGCATGAGTTTCAGGAAGACTTGTTCCTGTCTAATGCTTTCGCAGAGAGGATGAGTATCTTGCCACCAAGGAGACGGTCATCATCATGGCACAAGAGAGTACACTTTTACACTATTTCTTCATTTTCTCTAGTTCTGACAGCAGAACTTGCTGTCTTAGATATGCTAGCCAAGGTTTAATAGATGCCTCTGCAAGTGCTGTAAGAAATTCTTCTTCTTCTATGCCAACTGCAGTAGGGAGTTAAAATGTAGACTCGAGGGAATAAAATATTGACAGCTCTATAGTGCAGATTATTCCTTTTATCCCATTGTAACAGTGACAGCTGCCCGACAGAGCATCAAAACAGGAAGATTTTGCGCAGGCTGTGTGTGACAGGTGTGTTGTATATATTGGTAAATATTATAAGTGGGCATAACCAGGCTTTACCTGAGGGTTTTACAAAGCTGTAAAGAAGCACATACTTATGAATAGCAGAACAATGCCAGATTCAACTATAACCCTAAGTTTCATCAGTATTCAAACATATGTTATGTGTTCCGTTATTCACGTGTTTCTCTGGTATTCATTTAGATTTATTTTAATATATATTAATAATAATAATATATATATATATATTAATAATAATAATTTCACTTTTGAAATATAAAGGGCTAAAAGACCAAGTGGCCTCTTCTAAATGCCGATGGTTTTTGTCATGTATGGCCAGGCAAGATTTATTGCACCATGCAATGTAGCTGGAAACGAGGCATTCAAAACATAGACACACTTTCTTCGTACACCATATTGCAATGACAGGAAGGAGCGTAGGAGGGCAAGGGAGGCAGAAATTCACTACTATGAATTTTCATTTAAGCCAATGCTTAGTGTTGTATTTGATGAAAGCCCACTTTGGTCAGATAGATATTGTAACCCTAACAGATAGCTTCTATTGTAACCTGGGTACTTAATGAGCAGACCTCCCCAGCAGTCTGTATAAAGCAGTCTGCATTTAATTGCTGCTTGCAATTTGCAGCCAGTGCTCTGTACTATTATAAAAGATAAACGTTGAAGTGCATATATTTGATTAACTACCAGTTTGTCTCACTCTATACAATAAAGTGTCTTCCAGCTCATTGTTGACACCTCCTGATGGATTGTAGTAACCGATTACTCTGCAATCAGTTCTTTATTTCTGAGTCTTTGCTTCCCTCTAGTGGATGTTCACAAATCCTACACTCACAACTTTCACTGTAACTAGTTGAACATTTATTTATATCTAAAAATATACAAAATTCAGCTTTAACTGATTCTTTCAAAAACAAGATTTCTATTTTTCACCTGTGAGCTGTCCGATGGACCCAAGCTCAAAGGAATTATTACTATGGGTAAAAAATAGGAGTGCACTAGATCCCCGTCCTCCACCTTCTACCTTCTTTTCTCCTTATTTTATTTCTGATTGAGTTATTGCAACCATGAACCAATGTAGGTCAAGAGCAAGAAAAAAAAAAGATAATGTTGTTCTAAATACTTTCCATGCCGCAATGACCTTGTAGTTTCTTTATAATACCAAAACCAGGTAATTATAGACCATTTTCATTACTGAACGTCGACGTTAAAATTTATGCAAAAATACTAGCGAACAGATTAAATTCTCTCCATTGTTCCCTAATGCATCCAGACCAAGTCAGGATTATCCCTAGCCGCCAGGCCTTGAAAAACACGAGACGTACCATCCACTCTGTACTCAAACAACCGTCATAAATTATGGCACTTGACACTGAAAAAGCTTTCTACGGTGTTTCATAGACCTTTATGTCTAGAGTTTTTAGCTCAATGGGGTTTGTTGGCAAGTATCTTGGAATGGAATATTGCATCAAGAGTTGCTTCATCTTCCTTTCAGATCTTGAATAGAATGAGGCAAGGATGTTCCTGGTGATGCTTAATCTTTGTACTACTACTTCAACCTCTAGTTGCAAATATATGTTCAAAGACAGCTATTTCAGGAATTTAAGTAGAGGACAAAGCACAAAATTTCCTTAAATGCAAATATCAATTATATGACCTATCCTCATCCATACCTCCACTTCTTAAAGAACTTTTAAATCTATAGTAGTCTCTACGGCTACAAAATTAAGCCCAAAAATACAGAAATACTTGACTTCTACTTCTGGCCCTCGATCAGGGCAGACCTGGCTCAGAGATTCCATTTCAAATGGCACCAAAAGAAAATTGAATACTTTGGCATCCACATCACAAAACGGTTTAGCCAGATATTTCCGGCTAACTATCCCCAACTGCTGTTCCAGGTCAAACCTGGAAGTGATCTGGAACCACCACTTTATCTCTTGGATAAGATGTATAAATTCTGGCAAGATTCCTATATCTCTTCCAGGCCCATCCAGTTCTAGTCCCTCCTTATGGGCCTGATTCATGTTCGGACATTTGTCTGTTTGCGTAGCGTATCTTGCGTGTTTCCCCACTACGAATTCTCAGAAATGGACAATATGCCAATAAGCGCAATTTCAGGTGATTCACATGCGCACAAAAGTGGCACTTACCACTGCCTACCACTTGAGAGGTGAAACAGAGTAGGGAAGGGGCAGACTAATGTAGGCAATGTACAGTAAAGTCATTTCAATGCAAATGTAACCAATTCAGGCCCTGAGTTTGCTGTAAGTATGCTTGTTTTCAGCTGTATCTTTAATGTCAGCTGATAGCAATGACCAACACAGCAAAATCTTTGAATTAAAAATTATATGTATGTATGCCCGTAGATATCACAGTACAACTGTATGTAAGTAAGCATTGGATTCATCTTTATTTATATAAAAAATGTTACAAAGTTTTATATTTAAAAATATTTTTAATTATACTTTTAACAGTGTGTTTAAATTTTTACAGAATTACCCTATTTATAGAGGGCAGGAGACGTCCCAGAGTCAGGCAGCGCACCTTGCCTAGTGAGTACTATTAAACACTTCTAACTCAACAAGAGTTTACATTTTAAATGAAGGACATTTTGGATACTTCCCCACTCTCCTCTTGCCCGAAGTCAGCTATCCATCAACCAGTAATTGCCTAAAGACTCTTTTTGAACTCCTACATCTGATCTGCAGTCCGGATACTTTTCTGTGGTGCGCACCACACACAGGCACAGCCTGGATAAGAAAGCCGCTTATGCGGTCGGAGACAAGCCCATACCCAGGCACAGCCCGGACTTTAACAAGCTGCTTATACCACCGGATAGGTGTCCAGGATCTATATATTTCTTGAGGCGGGTAAGCTCTACATTTTTATCTATGACCGATAGCCGCACTAACCTTCTTTACAGCGGATGAGCTGCATATGCTTACATCGCATTACTAGTTTACAAAACAGAAGTATGCAAAACATGTGCGAATTTATGCATCAATATATCTGTTTTATGGAATATTATTATCAGAACTAGCAAACTAATCCACTGGAAGAATAACAACTTGGAACGGAATCTGTGTTCACAATATCAAGAAACAACCATATATCAATCCGTTTGGTTGCGGATCTGTTCAAATTGTGGAATTATTTGAGAGTTTTCCCATACATATGATATTTGCTGATTATATACCTATAGATCGATTTATGTCTGTGAACAGCCATATGGGATAATATTTGGAATACTCTATTATTGTTTATATATGTATCCAGTTGAGAATCAGTTTGTTGGATAGCTGAATTTTCTGGTTTTTATTATATGTACATACTTTTTTATATATAAACATCATCTGCGCAATCTGTCTTTTGTATTATATGTGTTTTTGAACTAGCAAAAAAATTAATTGGAAAGCCTGATTGGGTGTGGTAGCTAATTGTATAAATGGGGAGCCGCACCTAAGTCTTATAGGCAGGAGTAAGAGGTGGATACCAGAAATGAGACAAGGCACAGGTCAGAGGCAGATCTAAAAAGGCGGGAGGGAGAGTATTTTGATGCGAGATTTGAGCTGTATGAAGGTAGTGCTGAGGATTTTGTAGGTAAGGGTGAGTAATTTGAATTTGATTCTGGAGGACACAGGGAGCCAGTGTGGGGATTTGCAAAGTGGTACAGGAGATGTGAAGTGGTGAGAGGAAGATCTTGCAGCAGCATTTATGATGGATTAATATAGGATATATAGGTGTCAGGAATGCCAGATAGCAGGAGATTGCAGTAGTCAAGACGGGAGATAATGAGAGAATAGATAAGAGTTATGGTAGCATGTTAAATGAGAAAAGGTTGTAGTTTGACAATAATTTTAAAGTGGAGTCGACAGGACTGGGAGAGAGTCTGGATGTGAGGAATAAAGCAGAGGGTGTAGTTAAGTGTGAATTGTGGTGTTATTGACAGTGAAGGAGATTTGAGGGGAGGTGATGATTGTGGCAGGAGAGAAGATAATCAGCTCTGTTTTGGACATGTTGAGCATTAGGTAGCGTTGGAACATCCATGTGGAGATAGCTGAAAGATACACAAGGGGAGAGGTCAGGGGAAATTACATAGATTTGCATGTCATCAGTGTAGAAGTGCTACTGGAGGCTGAATGAGCGAATTTGTGCCCCAAGAGAGGATGTGTACAATGATCAATAGTAAAGGGCAAAGAACAGAGCTTTGTGGGACCCCAACAGATAGTGGGAGGGGAGGATATGCCAGAGGTAGAGACCCTCCTTTTCTTCCCTTGATGACATAAAATCTAAATTTAATATACTGAACAAATAGTTCTTTCAGTTCTTACAAATGTCTCCAATGTCAAATCTATATTGTGCACCAGACCATTAACTTTTTTGAATCTCTCTCCCTCAATCAACAACTAAAGGCTCTATATCTCTTCTATACTGGGATCATAAAACCACAGAACCTGCTATAAGAGACCCACATGAACAAGCATGGGAGGAGGATCTGGGGGGAAACTCTGGACAGCAAGGATTAGGAAGAAATAATAACAAATTCTGCCTCTATCTCTATCAGTGTAAACAAGAAAATGCATATTAACTCCTGTATTGTTGATACTTAGGTCTCACTAAATTGAACAAGATTTTTCCTAGTATATAACAGATGCTGGAAAGGTTGCTCAACAGACCGGTCATTCCTCCATACGTTGTGGCAAGGTCCCAAATTAGCAACATTCTGGTTGGATGTCAGAAATTTGTCATCCATTCTGTTACACCTCAATGTCCCTCTTTCCCACAGGCTCTTCCTGTTTTCACTTGGGGTCCTAAAAGTCACAAAGCACCAGAACAAGCCGTATCGCCTCAGTGGCTACTTGTAGTTCTACAAGCACCAGCATACCGACTGTGGCTCGGGCGGTTGTAACGCCTCCAGACCCGCCAGCTGAACTTACACTAGCCCAAGAGCTGGGACAAGGGATATGTCAGAAAATCAAGGCTACTTCCCCGGCTGTAGTGCTTGCTACGGCCGTGGCTACGTGCATTTGAGTTCGGCATGCCCATACTGTACTTTCACTACGGCAACCCACAACACTCCTATCCATGCGCTGTCACACGAAACAGGGATGTGTTCCTGTCCATACCTGCCGGTTCTGGGCATGAGCAATTTTGCGCACGATACGCTCAAAATCGACGGTTACGTGTCTTGATGTATCAGGCACTGTTTTTTATTAGCTTCACAAGAGAGTAAATGTATGGCTGACTTTTCTTTGCATAGATTTTATTCTGAGAGCTGGAGGAGAATTAGCCATATGTGCCAGCTAAAGCGTGGCTGGTTAATGTTTTGGGGATCTCACACTAGCATTATTAGCCCTGGCACCGCTCTTATTACAATGTTTAATCCTGGCTTGTCAGAAAAGCTGGTGAGCATGTGAGAGAAGCCGATGGGGCATGGATGACAAAAGAAAAGCTGGATGGCATATGGGATGCCACATGAGAGAAAAGCCATGGGCATATGGTGTGCCACATACCAAAAATAAGCTGGGGTGGCATGTGAAAGAAAGGTTGGCGAGTATATGGCATGGTGACGTGAAAATCTGGTAGGCACATAGGATGAAATGTGACAGGCAAGTGGGCATATGGGGTTCTGTGTGAGGGGAAATATGGAGGACATATAGGGTGACATTGTCGGGGTACTTGAGGTCTGGCCCTGGTAACAAGGCCTGAGAATCTCTGCTCATGTTTTAAGTCGGCTGGAAAGGAAAGTAGACACATACACAGGTTGTGATGAATTCAACTCGGCTCTAAGACTGGCTTTATGTATACATGAAATACTGTGTACGTGATTATACAATTAACAAAAGAGGCCTATTTTAAATTATGCATGTTACACGTATTGAGCACGTAATGGAAAAATAAAGGTTCCTCAAAGTTTGAAGTAAAACATTTCAGACGTTTTCTCATGTCTCATCCCGTTGTTCAGCTTTGAGTTGAAGGCGCTCAGCCAATTCTTGTTACGCCTGCTGATAAGTTTTTCACATAGCTGTAAGCTGAACTTACAAATGTAAGGAAAACTTTCTTTACCTTTGTATAGCAGTACTTTACTTTTTAATAACCAATATCCTTGATTTTCCAACCTCACAACATGTCAGTGAAAAGCTGGTGGGAATGTGGGGTGGGATGAGCAAGAAAAAAATCTGGTGGCCATATGTGGTGACATGTGAGAAAATGTGATGGGCACATTAGAGAAAAGCTACTGGGCATGTATGAAAAGCTGGTGGGAAGGGGGTGACTTGTGAAAAAAGCAAATGGGCATATGGGGTGCCACATTATAGAAACAGTGGCAGTCATACTGTTTCATGTGAAAGAAATCTGGTGGGAAAATGGGATGACATGGGATGAAAGCTGGTGGACATGTGTGAAAAGCTTGGGCATGGGGTGACAGAGGGAGTAGAGGAGGGTAGAAAAGAAGACATCTACATCCATTATGCGATGCACCAAGCAAAAGACCTCACCGTGGAATCTCCCCGATGGCTTACACATCTGCTGAATCTCTGCCGAACACGCTGTGCCTAAGCATCAGTTCATGACTGACTCACTCAGGTCATGGTCATCACCTGATCCACTCACCAGTAGTAACTGCCACAGATCATCACTTACCTGATCAACTCGCCAGTAGTAACTGCCACAGATCATCGCATACCCGATCCACTCGCCAGTAGTAACTGCCACAGATCATCGCTTACCCGATCCACTCGCCAGTAGTAACTGCCACAGATCATCGCTTACCCGATCCACTCGCCAGTATTAACTGCCGCAGATCATCGCTTACCTAATCCACTCACCAGTGGTGGCTGCCGCAGATCATCGCTTACCTGATCAACTCGCCAGTAGTAACTGCCACAGATCATCGCTTACCCGATCCACACACCATTGGTAACTGCTGCAGATCATTGCTCACCTGATCCAATCATCAGTGGTAACTGCCGCAGATCATCACTTACTTGATCCACTCCTTAGTGGCTATCTGGTGACTACCTTCACCCCTAGTGCCTGTTTTATTGCCTGTTTTTGTTTTATTTTCCAGTTTTATTGCCTCCACTTTTATTTTCCGGTTACCTTCTGCTACGTACTGCTTTTCATTGTCTCCATTACTCACTGTTCTGTCTCCATTATCCACTGTAATTCACTTTTGTCTCCATTATCCACTGTTAATCTCCCCATTATTTTGTCTCCATTATTCACTGCTTGTTCTCACTCCATTGTTCACTGTTTTTCCTTATGCCCTCCTGCCTTGTTTTCTTTCACACCTTTTCTCCCTTCCACTTTTAAGCCTCATTACTGACTTCCCCTCATTCTCCACGTGTCCCTTGTCTCATCCATCTCCTGCAGCCGTCGGCTCCTGCTCCCCTGCCCTCCTAGTATCCTCCCATAGCCCCTTCTCTGTCTTCCCACTGCCCGCTACCTCCCTCTATCCTGCCCTCCTTTTCCCATCTGACCCCTTCCTTCATCCTCTCCTCTTCAGCCCTCTATCCCAGTCCCTCGCTCCTCTCTGCCTTCTCCCTTCCGCTCCTCTCTCCTCTCACTATGCCCCCCTGTCCACGCGCCATTCCCATTCTCTCTCGGGGCTCCACCTCACCCTCTTGCCCCAGCTCTCCCCAGCACTCTGCCCACCTTATCCCTATCTCTCCTCTTCCCTCCTTCCCCTTCTCCTGTGGAATGCCAGATCCGTCTGCAACAAACTCACCGCCATCCATGATCTCTTCGTGTCCAACTCTTTTAACCGTCTTGCCATTCCGGAAACCTGGCTCTCCGACTCTGACACTGCCTCCCACGCCGCTCTCTCCTTCACCCACTCCGCTAGACCCGGAGCCCGTCCAGGCGGTGGTGTGGGCTTCTTCATCTCCCCCCCTGTACTTTTCGTGTCATCCCCCTGAACCCTCCCTTTCTTTCTCCTCTTTTGAAGCCCACTCTATCCGTTTTTTCTACTCCATCCACCTCCGTGTCACTGTCATCTACCGCCCCCCTGGTCCCACCTCCCTCTTCATCGACAACTTCGCCGCCTGGCTTCCTCACCACCTCTCCTCTGACCTCCCCTCCATCATCCTCGGCGACTTTAACTTCCCTATCGACAACCCCACTGACCCTGCGTCCATTACACTGCTCACCCTCTCCTCCTCCCTTGGCCTCACACAATGGACCTCCTCCTCTACCCACTACCTTGGTCACTCCTTCCTCTGTAATCTCTCTGACTTCTCCATCTCTCCCTTTCCTCTATCAGACCACCACCTTCTCTTTCTCTCTCCTCCCGCTCCCCTCCCCACGCCCACTCCTACTCACTCCAGGCGCAAACCTTGACGCTCTCGATCCTGCTACTCTGTCCTCTACTCTTGACACTCTCCTTTCTCCCCTTTCCTCCCAGGCCTGTCCCAACCTGGCAGTCTCCTTCTACAACCACACCCTCACCTCTGCTCTTGATGCCATCGCCCCGGCCCACTCTGTCAAACCCGTTGCTCCAAACCCCAACCTTGGCACTCCAAATTCACCTGCTTCCTCCAAAAATGCTCCCGTACGGCGGAACGACACTGGAGAAAATTCCGCTCCCTGGCTGATTTTCTCCACCTTAAGTTCATCCTCTCTTCCTATAGCTCTGCTCTCTCTCGCCAAACAATCTTTCTTTAAATCCCTTATCTCCTCCCAGTCCTCCAACCCTCGCCGCCTCTTCGCCACCCTCCTGCCCCCCCTCCTTCCTGACCACCACTGACTTTGCCTCCTTCTTCTCCTCTAAAATCAAGGCCATCCGATTCGAAATCTCCTCCTCCCCCGCCCCACCCTCCCTCTCCCTCTAGCCACCAAACCCTCTTCTCCTTCCGCCCCACTACGGGAGAAGTCCACTCTCATTTCATCCTCTCCCCCGTCTTCCTGTCCCCTGGACCTCATCCCCTCTTCCACGAGGTCCTCCTGCCCTTCTACCCCTCTCTCTACCCCACTTAGGGCTCTCACCTCTCATCTAGCTGTACATTGAGCTTCGGAGTTACTGTGCTTTTTGTTAACTGTACCGTGCTGTCTCACCCTGTATCGTGTTTGTCTGTCCCTGTACGGCGCTACGGATAGCTAGTGGCGCCCTATAAATAAAAACTAATAATAATGACTGGTCACTAGACAAACTAGAGTGGTGCCTTTAGCAATATTATAAAAACTATGCACCTTCCTCCCAGGTTTGGCCCTGGAAATACACCCCTAATCCGACTGAATAGGAAAGATGATGGAATATAGAGAGGACAGATGCAGTGCACAATGACCTGCTGAACATGGACGGGAAACCGAGGCAAAGTACAGAGCAAAGCAGCCATGCTCAACAAGATAACTGTTGACTATAATAAAAACTCACAAAGTTCAGAGTAAAGTGTACAAAGCATAGAGCATGTGTATAAAGATAGGCTGACTGTGGCTGGAACACACACAGGGGTAAATGTATCAAGCTGAGAGTTTTCCGGCGGGTTTGAAAAACCAATCTCTAGCTATCATTTATCGAGTACATTCTTCAAAATGATAGCTAGAATGTGATTGGTTTCTATAGGCAACATCTCCACTTGGCAAACCAGCTGGAAAACTCTCAGCTTGATACATTTACCCCACCGTGTTTAGAAAAAAAGTGACTAGAATAATTCATCATCAACTTCTATAAACCCAGCTCCCCTCTCCAGAAGACAACTTACCTTTGCTGACGTGCCTCTGTTGTGGTCTGCTGCCTGTTCCAGCGTGATGTCATGTGGATACTGAGTATTATCTGTAGCAGTAGTAGCTGGCCCATGAGAAGAGATCCCACTCTGGGAGCTGGCTGGCTGGCAGCAAGAGATAACCATTGTAGCACTTCCGCCGCCTGCTCAAGGCATCCCCAGCTTGGGCTGAGGGATGCCAAAGTACAATAAAATAAAACATCAGAAGCAGAGGCTGTCTATGGCAGAGGCGGAATAATATCGTCCAGCTGTTAGCCACTTAAAAAAAAAAAAAAAAAGTGAAGTTCCCACCAGGAGTATAAAAAAAGGAAAAGCTTGAGTTTTGGGAAGCAAAAGTGCCAAAGCACCTGCAAAAGAAAGACAAAGAAAACATGGATGGGGTGGAGGGATGGTTGCATGTGATAGAAAAGTTTGTAGGCAGGGGGGGTGAGAAGAACATGCACTGGGAATGAAAGATACTAATATTTAGAGGCTATCTGAGGAAACAAAAACAGTATTGGATAGGTGGTAGAGGCAAATACAATAGAACAATTTAAATATGCTGCGGCTTATCAGGGATTTAAAAGAGTAATAAGGAAAACTAGATGGGCTAAGTGGTTCTTTACTGCTTCAAAATTATAGGTTTCTAAATTTGAAATCATAGCTATTTCAACTTTATAAAAAGCTAGATATTCCATAGACAGATAACCTTTAACCAGTTTAACATGTCCACTTGAGGCTTCTTTTAGACAAAGTATTATAAAGGACTTAAAGTTATTCTTTAGTCCCAAGATTGTAAATAATGTAGCAATAAAAACAAATCTCAAAACACTTTTATATATGCGTTTTCTAATAAATATTAAGTTTTTCTATTTATTTTCAGTTTAGTCACCCCACCAAAATCCAATACATGAGCAGATAAACCAGTCACAGATCAGATTCTTCTCCAGCTCAGAACAGTTTGGTTTTGAGCATTTCTCTGCCAGAGAATAATGGACTTCTGACATCTAAATAATAAAAACTTCCTTTCATAGCATGCTGCTAGCTGGCAGACACTCTTCTCTGCACCCTCCCCTTCAATGCTGACTGGGGGAAGAGACATTGACAACATTGCAAAGCAACACATGGGTTAGAATTCATTTTATTTAAATAAAAAAAAAAAAGAAAGGATATAAGCAGAATATGACAATGTGTATGTAGAGAAGCAGAGCGTTGGCCAGGTGAGTGAGGGGGAGGGTAGCTGATGGGGTTAATGGAGAATGATCATAATGATGAAAGGGGGATAATGAAGGACTATGATGGGTTAGTTATTGATGGAAGATGATGGGTTAATGTTAACAGTCCTGTTTCAACCCATTCTAAATGCAGCGGCAAATCTGGACTTCCTCTTTCACAACCCAGCATCCACAGCACCACTCCGCAAATCACTGGCTTCCCATATCCTCCAGAACCAAATGCAAATTAATTACCTTTCCCTTCCAAGCCCCCCAAACAATGCCATTCAATAATGCAGCTCAAACCTCACCTCTTTATTAGAGCTTACCCTACTCCCACCTATATTACTCACACTGGTATAACATCACTATTGTCCCAATCTCTACTATAAGTAACCCCTGTTCCTCTTGTCTGAGCTCTGCTCTTTTTCCCCACATGAAATAGGCACAATACGCCCATTACCAACCTTGTATAAAACATTTATTTTTTTATTATAGTAAAAAAGAGGTAAAAAGACAAAACAGATTTAGGCAAACTTGGAGCCGGATAAACGGTTCAATCACAGTGCGTCAATTTCAGCACAGGATTTCTCAATTAGAGTCAACATGTCTTTACACAATGGGTTTGATTCAATATCGGAGAGTTCCTTTAAAACTAACTCAGAGTTTTTCAACTTCTTAACGTTTTCCTGCAAAGAAAAGAGCAGCCAATCAAAAGAGAGTTATCAGAACGTGAAGTGCCATTTATACAGGCTTTTGAAACATTGTATTGTGCAAAAGCATAAAACTTTACTATTACTTAAAAATGAAAGTCTCTCTCAATGCAAGTGCTTTATATAAAGTACCTCAACTGCAGATCAAGAAATTATGTTCACTTATATTTACTAACATTTGTGTTCAAACTGCTGCACATCGCCTGTGGCTTAGTGCTCCAAACCACTGCATTGACTATAGGGCAGGTTAAGGCTGGATGTTAAATGGCAGGTGATGTGTGGAGGATTCAAAACAGCTAAAAGTGCCAGCAGTTATCAAAACAGTCGGTATAAAAACGATATTTTTTAGTCTTGCTTCTAATAGGCTAGATAGCTCAAACATTAAATTTATGGGGGGGGGGGGGGGGTATTCAATTGTTTGCCAGATCGGGAAAATACTCGCGCTCTAAAAATATTACCGTTAATACGGTAATATCTCGCTGGATTCCAGCGAGTAAATTACCGGTAATATTTTTAGAGCGCGAGTATTTTCCCGATCTCGCTAACAACTGAATACCCCCCATGGAGTAGTAATATTACTTTATTATGGGGGCAACATGAATATAGAACTACATTACGGGACAATAATATTTTGTTTCTAATGGGGGAAACAGTTGTGATGTGGACAGCACTTATTGCATGATGGGGCACCATTTATATTACACTTGTAATGCCATATAATAAATGTTGCCCCCATCATAAAGAATTATTGCCCCCATTAGCAATCAATTATTGGCCCTTAATTTACTTAAATATTGTCCCCATAATACAATAATAGAGCCTTAATATAATGAAAAATAAAATTGACACCCTTAAGTTAATTATACATTCATTTTATTCAATAAATAATGATTACCACAATGGTGCTACCCTTATGTTATGAATGGCGAAACAGCCGTTTGAGCAATCCCGCCTTCAAGAACCACTCTTTTGTTTTGGCTGTTTAGCGGACGATTATCCGGCGGTTTGGCAAACCACAGCTTAGTAACTCTGTTTGTATTTCGATCATGTTAAAAATCAGAATGGCTATATGTAAAGTGGTGCTATGTTAACCTGTGGTTTGGCTGTTCGGCCTACAGTAAACGTGGCAGTTTTGAAACCACCCATTAGTAAATCTACCTCAGTCACTGATACAGGTTGTGGACAAAAAAAATAAAAATATCTAAACTACTGAGTAAACCAATCATAATGAAAGCTAGTTCTTCTACACAGGAGTGACTCATGCATTCATTAGGCAAAAAACATGCTGGCATCTTCAGGCCATGAAAAAAAAATGCTGGACTGCCCTGGTTGCCTATAATTATGGCTTCCATGGCTGCACGATTGCTGGAATCCATTTGGATGCAGCCTCTGTTACCAACACAGCTTAACTTGATAATGTCTCACAAGCAATGGTGTTTAAAGAGATATCAATATGATATTGAGGGAAAAACCATCATCAATAAGAGAGCAACAGTGGGAAGAAGCACATACTTTAGAACGGTTGTATCTGTGCATGAATTCAAAATGCACGGCAAGGCAGGTTAGCAGCAGCAAACCAATTGACTGCAAATTACAATAACCACTGTTGCGAGCAGCCAGTTTGATAAAAAAAAAAAAAAAAAAGTCTGGACAAGAACTCCACAAAATATCAGTCAGGTTCCTTGCATAAACTGCTAATCACACTTGGCAATCCATTTTTGCGAGTTCAATGGTACAAACACAGGCAACATAGTATGGTGGAGGAAGACGATACGGTCACATAAATCATCCTTCACAAAGTCCTTGACAAATGGACTACTGCACGTATGCTGAAAAAACTAAAGAACTCTATAGTCCTGAGAGCTGATTTACAACATTGAGGGGTTCTGGTTGTTCCATAATTTAGTGGGGGTGCAGTTGCCTAGCAGGCTTTGGGAGCAGTCATTACCTTAAAAGGCACGGTAACAGTAATCAATACTTAATGGTATAGAGCGGCGGTTCCCAAAGTGTGCGCCGCGGCTCCCAGGGGTGCCGCGGCGCTGTCACTGGGGTGCCACGGGCCAACCAAAAAAAAAAAGAAAGAAAACAGAAACTTACCAATCCGCACGGCGCCGGGACCCAGCAGCCTCCTCTCTCCCGCAGCTGTCACTGACGTCATTCAGTGACAGCTGCGGAAGACAGGAGGCTGCTGGGTCCCGGCACCGCGCAGATTGGTAAGTTTCTGTTTTCTTTCTTTTTTTTTTGCCTTGCGCGGGGCAGAGGAGGAGGAGGACAGATGGCAAAGAGGGAGGACAGAGGGCAGAGGAGGAGGGGGACAGAGGGCAGACCGAGGGCAGAGGAGGAGGAGGACAGATGGCAAAGAAGGAGGACAGAGGGCAGAGGAGAAGGGGGACAGAGGGCAGACCAGGAGGACAGATGGCAGAGGAGGAGGGGGACAGAGGGCAGACCAGGAGGACAGATGGCAGAGGAGGAGGGGGACAGAGGGCAGACCAGGAGGACAGATGGCAGAGGAGGAGGGGGACAGAGGGCAGACCAGGAGGACAGATGGCAGAGGAGGAGGGGCACAGAGGGCAGACCAGGAGGACAGATGGCAGAGGAGGAGGGGGGCAGAGGGCAGACCAGGAGGACAGATGGCAGAGGAGGAGGGGGGCAGACCAGGAGGACAGATGGCAGAGGAGGAGGGGGACAGAGGGCAGACCAGGAGGACAGATGGCAGAGGAGGAGGGGGACAGAGGGCAGACCAGGAGGACAGATGGCAGAGGAGGAGGGGGACAGAGGGCAGACCGAGGGCAGAGGAGGAGGAGGACAGATGGAAAAGAAGGAGGACAGAGGGCAGAGGAGGGGGACAGAGGGCAGACCAGGACAGATGGCAGAGGAAGAGGGGGACAGAGGGCAGACCAGGAGGACAGATGGCAGAGGAGGAGGGGGACAGAGAGCAGACCGAGGGCAGAGGAGGAGGAGGACAGATGGCAAAGGAGGAGGACAGAGGGCAGAGGAGGAGGGGGACACAGGGCAGACCAGGAGGACAGATGGCAGAGGAGGAGGGGCACAGAGGGCAGACCAGGAGGACAGATGGCAGAGGAGGAGGGGGACAGAGAGCAGACCGAGGGCAGAGGAGTTGGAGGACAGAGGCAAAGGAGGGGGACAGAGGGCAGAGGAGGAGGGGGACAAAGGGTAGACGAGGATAACCAGAGAGCAGAGGAGGAGGACAGATGGCAGACCAGGAGGACAGAGAGCAGAGGAGGAGGACAGATGGCAGACCAGGAGGACAGAGAGCAGAGGAGGAGGACAGATTACAGACCAGGAGGACAGAGAGCAGAGGAGGGGAACAGCGGGCAGACCAGGAGGACAGAGGGCAGAGGAGGAGGGCAGAGGAGGGGGACAGAGAGCAGAGGAGGAGGACAGATGGCAGAGGAGGAGGGGGACATATGGCAGAGGAGGAGGGGGACAGAGGGCAGAAGAGGAGGGGGACAGAGGGCAGAAGAGGAGGGGGACAGAGGGCAGAGGAGGGGGGCAGAGGGCAGAGGAGGGGGGCAGAGGGCAGAGGAGGGGGGCAGAGGGCAGAGGAGGGCAGAGGAGGGGGGCAGAGGGCAGAGGAGGGGGGCAGAGGGCAGAGGAGGGGGGCAGAGAGCAGAGGAGGGGGGCAGAGAGCAGAGGAGGGGGACATATGGCAGAGGATGAGGACAGATGGCAGAAGAGGAGGACAGAGGAGGGGGGGAGAGGGCAGAGGAGGGGGACAGCGTGAGAGATGGCAGAGGAGGGGCCAGCGTGACAGAGGGCAGAGGAGGGGGCCAGCGTGACAGAGGGCAGAGGAGGGGGCCAGTGTGACAGAGGGGGCAACGTGAGAGAGGGCAGTGTGCCTAGTTGCAGAGGGGGCAGTGTGCCTGGATGCAGAGGGGGCAGTGTGCCTGGATGCAGAGGGGGCAGTGTGCCTGGATGCAGAGGGGGCAGTGTGCCTGGATGCAGAGGGGCATTTTTGCATACAACTAAATAAGTATTTCTGTCGTGACCTAAATACTTATTACAACTTTTTGACCCAACTACCTCTAAAACAGGACTGTTCAGTAATTATTTTGGAGGGGTGCCTTGAAAAAATTTGGAGAATCTAAGGGTGCCGCGAACTGCAAAAGTTTGGGAACCACTGGTATAGAGTGATCACATTCACCCCATGTTGCAGCATTTCTTTAGCATGATACTGATTTATGCATATCTCATTGTCTTCCCCACCAGATCAGAACCCAATCAAGCATTTATGGGGTAATACGAAATGATGCTTGAGACAGCGCTTTACACTACCAATAACCAGGCATCAGTTGAACAACTTTCTTATGGAAGAATGGTGGTGCAGCCTCCTGAATAATTACAAACATTGATCGACTCAATCCCATGTTACATGCAGACTCTGCATGTGGTGGCTCTATTAAATTACTTTATATTTGGGATTCCATTTTTTTACCCACTACCTCCATGTATCTAGACGAGTATCGGTCAAGATTATAGTGAACACATGCTGTGAAAAGAAAAAAAATTGTTCAGATATTTCTGTGTTTGGCCCCAAAACAAACATACTGTTGTTCTATAATCCAATCAAAATCGAACACTCTGGACTTGCCTGTAAATGTGGCTGGTATTTGTCTGTGTGTGTTTATTTGGCGACCACACTAGGTTATCTAATTGCTCAGCCTAAACTACAGACAGCCAGATTTAAAGATTCGACATCTCAAATGTGTGGACAAATTTGAAACAGATCAGGTCTTTCGGCGATCAAGCCTCATTACAGGACCCATCCGAACTTTAGTGTTCCAAGTACCGAGCAGAGTCGGCTCGGTACTCTCTCGCCTATTCGGATTCAAAAACGAGGCAAAACGTCATTTTGACGTTGTTGGATCTCTGGAGTTTTAGAATCTATAAATACCGCCCTCCACCGCGATCTAGCTCCATTTGAGAGAGGGACAGAGAAGGGGTAGGACAGAGTATAGAGCAGTTTGGCAGGCAAAGTGATATAAGAGAAAGAGGAGGGTGGTAGCAGTGTTAGAGAAAGCTCCATTGCTGAATTTGTCATTGCTGAAATCCTAATATACCAGTCATTGAACTCTTTTTTTTCTGAATTTGCACTACTAAGTGTAGGGTCTACTATACACCCAAAGACGAGTGCTCCATTGCCAAGAGTCATTGATGAATAGGAAGACAAGCAGGCTTGTCTTCTGAATTTGCAGGCAAATTCAACAGTGTTAAATTTAATAAACAGACACATAGGGGGAGAAGAAGAGGGAGACAGAGAATTAATCATCTTCCTCAGGACTGTCAATGGTGTTATAGTGTCTTAGTAGGCTGTGCATCAGCCTGCGACAGTCCTGGATGGTCATCTTCTCCCTTTTCAAGATGAGGCGATTCCTGGCAAGCCAAATAGCGTCCTTAAAGCAGTTCATTAGGCTCCAGGCCTCCTGGATTGCCCCAATTATGTGGGTCCAAGGAAATAATCTATAAAATACCGAATGGTATGAAAGGCAAGTTCTGGGCACACTGTCCTTATGTTCATGTTCCAAGGCATCCAACAGTGCCTGTGCAGTCCCAAAAAATACGCTGTGCCGTTTCCCTTCTGGTGATGCAGAAGGGGCAGTGGCCATATCGGCACAGGCTCCGGGAGTACATGAATGTCCTGAGGGCAGACATCCCTGGATAGCCATCCATGCATTGTCTTTGTGTCTATTAGTCAGCCTCTTAGAGGTCACATTCTCCCACACGTGTTTTGTTGTGTTTGTAATCTGCACTTTACATGAAAGGTACCAAACTAGATTATAAATTTGTGTGAATTGGGGCGGATTCGAAGCTCACTGATGAACTGGCTTTTTGCTGGGAATTACAATAGCTCTTTTTAGTGCATTGTCTGGCACCCTGGATTGGTGTGTGTCTGATAAAAGCACATATCCTGGGGGGTCAGCGCTCACTGCCATGTATTAGCTGTAGAATTACCTCACTTATCCAAGAAACAGGTGAAGCGATCAAATGAACCATAACTGGTTTCATGATCCAAGGACAATTCCATCTTGCACCACTTTTTCTTTTCTGCCACTGCTGTGTCAATGTGTCCTAGATGTCCTAGATGTGCCAGGAACTGCCGTGTGTTTGAGTCATTGCTCTGTCGCTTACCATCCAGCCAGGTCGCTGCAGTATTGGTCCAAAAGTGTATGAAAATAATAATGTGACCTGTGAGGTGGTCAAAACTGACTGCAAATTACCGTATATACTCGTGTATAAGCCGAGTTTTTCAGCATACTTTTGTATGCTGAAAAAGGGCACTCGGCTTATACACGGGTGAACTTACCTGGTGTCCGGTCCCTCGGCTTCAACTTCTGCATATGCGTTCCAACACAGGAAGTTCGGCATTTGGAACGCAAACTTGCGTTCCAAATGCCGAACTTCCTGTTGTTGGAACGCATATGCGTTCCACTGCGGGGTGGATTTACAAGCCGTTCGATCACATCTTCTGGGTCTCCAGGTTTTGCCTTGATTTAAACAGCACCAGTACCTCTTCTACTTCTTAATGATGGTTCTGACAGGGTAAGTTCCTAACTGGAAGCATTTTGCTATATTTGTATAGCTTTTCTCTGCCTTGTAACTCTGAGTTACCGTTGTTTTGAAGTCCTCAGTCAGTTGCTTAGAAGAACTTGCATGCTTGTTGAGAGGAGGCATAATATCCTTATATATTTTCTGACTCTCTCTCTCTGATTTTATAATCATTTATGAATGTTCCTTGTCATCTAGCTAAAAATGATTTCATAGATTGAACCTATCATTTTTATTTAGGTTTTTAAATTAGCGCTCTTTTCCACCCTAGGCTTATACTCAAGTCAATAAGTTTTCCCAGTTTTATGTAGTAAAATTAGGTGCCTCGGCTTATATTCGGGTCGACTTATACTCGAGTATATACGGTACTTGAAATTAGGTGTTAGTGAGGTTAATAATAATGTAGGATCAAAAAAAAAAGCAAAATTATGCGATTTTAGCATATTTTAACAATTTTTCGAAAAAAATACAGATCCAAAACCAAAACACGGGGGTCAGTGAGCATCTCTAAATAGAATACATTCATAATATAATTAATTTACACAAGAGTCTGAGAAATACACCCAGCATACAAAACAAGAGAAACAATGTACAGTTGCTGATACGCACAGAATAAAGGATAGATACTGGAGGTTTAGGGACAAGACACATGGAACGGTTCATACAGAAGAGTACTCAGAATTTGCTCCAGTATACTGAAAACAGTCTGTGTAAGGAAAAAGCCTAGTGTTTATTCTATATACCTTCTCAATATGAGTTGGACAAGTGGGAGTTAGAATTATCGCATAGTATGGAGATTAATATTGTACCTGAAAACACTGCTACAAGAGAACAAAACTCAATACTCCTGTAAGTTCATATTACCTTCCACCTTATGCACCTGCTTTGTGTACTGCTTAGACACTCTTTATTGAACAGTCTACAACTCATGCGTCCTAAAATTGCTTTCCCCGCAATGTCCCCTCAGTTCCATTCCACTCGAACGCCTCTAATTCCCTCTTCCAACCAATGCTTGCATGAACAAGCTTACCTCTTTTACTTGTCCCATTCCGTTGGCACTTTCCCTTCCGTTTTCAAACATGCCCTCATCTCTCCGATCCTCAAGAAACCCCCTCCCGACACTACCTATCCAGCTACTGTCCATTTCCTCTCATCCCCCTTTACTTTGCTGCTTCACACTTGTGGGATTCCATATCAGACAGACCAGGCTCTTCCCCAACCTTTAATATTTTTCAAGCGATATCTTAAAAAAAAAAAAAAAAAAACTCACCTCTTCACGGCTGTCCATTTTACCCTTCCTGATACTTCTCCCACTGGGTGTACTACCATCTACAGTCCCACTAGCTCCTATAGTCTCAGCATTGCCCTCTCCCTGTTGACTATAAACTCTCATGAGCAGGCTTCTCCCTACCGGTCACACAGCTGCACCTTCTTCGTTAACCTTGGAAATAGTTGTTCTATTTTCACATATTTGTTTTCTGTATGATTTGTTATAGCAAATGTTACCATATGCCTCGTGGACATTTACATATATGCCTATAAAAGCAAAACCGTTATATGGTTTAAGAACTGTTCTCTACTATATTCTTAATCGTGTCTCCTTATGAGGTAATTATTCTGCAAGTACTCATTACAAGAATTAAACAATGTGTAATAAAAATGCGACATATGATGATTATTTTTTTTAGAAAAAACAAAAAATACATACTTGTATTGTTGGAGCATTAAAGGTGCTTTTTGGAAGCTGCAGGGGGTCTGCAATGTTAAGTTTGCCCTGTAAATCAAAAACAGTAAATTCAAATGAGAATTAGAAAGAAAGCACTCCGCAGCAAATGATGCCGACACTGAACGAGGCATGAAGAAAAATGTAACCTTATATTTATTCCTATGAACTTTTTTACATCAGTATGCTTCTGTGAATATCTCCATTCCATTTCTTATTTGCTTGTGAACTATACGCACCAGTGATTGGGGATCTCCTGCTGCTCGCTGCTTCAAAGACTCAAGCTTTGCTTCTAAAGTCCCTGTAGAATCTTCTATCGTGTTCACAGTCTCCACAACTTTTTCAACTTCTTGCTAACCATAACACAGAATAGATAATTTTATACAATTTTTACATAATTGTGTAAACATTCATATTTACCTTTCACATGCCTCCCTCAAATGTGTTATCTTTCTTTTTATGCTTTTAGGATGTCGGTTGAGCCTGCTTTTTATCTCTCAGTTGCGAAGACTGCCATTGGCATTAGAAAGGGTCATACAGCCAAGGACAGCAAGGAGACAGTTTTAAAAATGCAATAACAAAAAGTTATTTTTTTTTTTTTTTTTTTTTTTTATAAAGTGCTTTATCAAATGGGCAGTGTGAAGATGCAGCATAATATGAGGGATTTTCGTGAAAGTAACCTTTGGCAGTAGCGTAAAAATCTTATTGGGTTGTTTTTTTTGCTTGTGTTTCCTTATATATGCAGTATTTAAAATAAAAGATATTCAACAATGCTACCAAAAGAGAAAGCCCCAGTTTTCTTTAGGTAGATGAAAAACATAAACTTATTCTCAGTGAACAAGATGCAGTGCAATTACATGCAAATGGGTATGGTCATTAGGTGCAGAATACTGCTGACTGTTAAGGGGCTAATAGGAAGAAACTAACATAACCCCACTTACAGTCAAAGACTCCAACATGTCTTGGTTTATTTTCATCCTACGCTGTTCTTCTGCCAAATCTCTTCTGATGCTTTTCAAATTTATCAGTTTGGAAGCAGGGACTTGCACGGTCTTACAGTGTCGGAGAAGCCTAAAGAATCAAACAGAGAATATGAGAAACCCTGATAAATTTTGAAGAGAAGATTATAACCAATTCTTTGTAATATTATGTTGGAAATATTCAGGGAGACATAATGTAACAAGCAATAACAATGTTGCAAAGCATCATTCAGACTTTTGGAATACGCTTGCTTTATTCAGTAAGAAGTGGTATTTAGAATATGCTCTTAACCTTAAAAAGAATTGCCATTTAAAAAGGTTGTCAACTTTTGGAAAAAAAACTCCTCTTTATGTTGTTGCCTTTAAGTAGCAATTGGGTGGGGAAGGAATCCTTCCCTTGGGAACGCCTCTGTTTCTTGATGATAGGACCAGGACCTCACTATTTATCAGAAAGCAGCCGAAGTATTAGGCTGGGTACACATTAGAGAAAATTTCTCCCAATGACATATTAACGACTGAACAAAAAAACAACAAAAAAAAAAAAAAAAAAAAAAAGTCCCGATCAGCATGCCAATTCATGTGTACACACTAAACACATTTTACAAGATTTACCTTCAGATCTGTGCTCTTCATCTCTCATAACCATCAGCTGAAAAGATTGTGACATCGGCACACTCCATAGAGATCTATGGACACTGCCGGTCATGAGTGCATATACACTGCAGAACTGGAACCACATTGTTCCATCGTTGAACAATACGTTTAGTTTGGTTAAAAAATATCACGTTAAATGATACAATTTGTTTTGGAACGATAATCGTTCCATCACTGGAGCATACACACTAATGTGATATTGGGCCGAACTGTTGTTTATCGTGTGATTGGCTGAAAACCCTGTAGTGTGTACCAATCTTTACAGAAAGACATTAGGTGTCCAGTATGATTCAGTGAAAATATTTATTAAAAATGCCTTGAAAAAAGGCTAAATCTTTTGAAGAGTGTAGCACCTTGTCAACGTCTAAGCAAGGGTTAGAATCATTATATTTATGTCTTGTGTGGTAGAAAGTGGCACAGGATATATGTGCAAGTGGAAGGAATGACAGATTAAACTAATCACAGAATCTATAATAGCTCTGGGTCAGTGAAGAAAAACTGAAAACGTGTTAGATAATTTAGCAAGACAATAATCCGAAACATAGTTAAAAGCAAACGTTAAACACTTCTAGTTAAGACAGATGAAGATTTTTAAAGTGGTTTAACAATCCCCAGACTTCAATATTGTTGAAAACCTGTGGGAATATCTCAAACATAAAAGTGCATCCAGGGAGACCAAAGAATATTTGTATACAGGGTTCTGCAAGAAAGAGTTTGGAACATTTCCAGATGTAGTAAAGTTAAGCTTCTCAGTTGGCTACAAGGAACATAGAAAAGTTGCTAAACTCAGTTACTTAAAGGATGCATTAACTTGCATAGGTCATAATAAATTTAGTCTTATTTTGAAAGAGATGTTGTAATTAAAGTTGATGCCTACAGATGTTGTCCACATAGAGATTTAAGAACATATAAAACAGGAAAAACACAGATTAATTGATTAATTGATCCTAGTCTCTGTCTCTCTGTGCGTATATGTTAGGGAATTTAGACTGTACGCTCCAATGGAGCAGGGACTGATGTGAATGAGTTCTCTGTACAGCGCTGCGGAATCAGTGGCGCTATATAACTAAATGAGGATGATGATTAACTCAAAAATATTTTTTTTGACAAATGCAAATTGAACAAATATGCTATAATAACCAGTAAAATCCAATTACATTCACCAGTCTAATTCGCACTAGGTGCATAAAATACCTGATGTTTACACAATGTTACTAAATCAGCCGTTTAGAAACAAATAGGTTTTATAAAATAATAGCTCCATACATGGGACATTTATTGTGAGCTTATTACGTCTAGCTTCAAGAGGCTCTTCATGTAAAGATGCCCCCCATGAACCAAATCCGCATTCAACTGGTATGCCAAAAGTAAATAACATTCCTCAAAAAAGTTCTTAAATGAATACTAAGCTGTAACAATATAAAAGTCAATGGATTTGTCTTTTATATAGAAGCTGTAAAAAACGTTGAATTACCTTTGCTTGAGGTGAGAGAGCTGTGATTGCACTGCGTGGAAGGCTTTAACTTTTTTTCTGCTCAAAACGGACCTATTAAAAATAAATAAAAATAGGTACAACCACAGAACAGAAGGGAAACAGCCAATATTGTTATACAGCAGGGCAAGCAGCATTTGGCAATAATGTGGGCACGTTATCTGGAAAAGGACGTGCCACAGAATAGTTCATTTTTCAGTTAAAACCTGAAGTGCTGAAGCTTACATGCCATTTGTAGCTCAATTTAAAGTGGAACTAAAGTGAAAAGGTGTGCATATTTGACCAATCAAATCTTGACATGTCTATAGAGACTAATTCTGTTTTTTATAGCTATATAAAAACACATTACAATAATTGGTATGTAAAAACGGCAATGTGATTGTCAGTTTTCAAGAGTAAGGCACATGCTATAAGGTGGGTATTAAAAATGATGCAAACAGTTTATACTGAAACTTATAGGCTCATTTATTTCAGTAATATATTACCGTTTTCAGTATGAATCAAGCATGTGCTTACTTAATTGCAAGCACCTGACCTGCTATAAGATCAAAAACACACATTCATAGTTTGCAAATAAAAGGGTATTTTATTTTTTTGTCTAAGTGTACAATATTGACATGGCTTATAGCATCTTTGTGCAAAAGTCCCTATGGTGAGTATAAAGAAAGACAGTCCCGATGGTGAAGAGACAGAATTTGGTGGGTTGGCTCCTTTTTAATTCAAAATGCAGTACCTCACCTCAGCAGTGTAAGATCACTTGTATTAGTGATCCAACGCTAGCTAGCATATATTACTTTTACAATAACCTATTATTGCTGGGTTTATGGCTAGATTTAGTCACCATTTTAAAAAGGAAGCCCCTGCTGGCTAAAAAATTAGAGACATCAGGCCTGTGGCCAAATTAGACATTGGTACTGTTGCTGGCATGAAGAGGCAGCAGTGGCCCCTGTGTGAACACATGCAATTGTATACAAGGATATGGACAAACAACAAGTGCATACAATTTTGTTTTTTTTGTTTTTTATAAGCAAAAGAAATCCCAACAGATATATGACAAAATACTCACAATACTGCAGTATCAATACAAGTTTCAATGTGCTCTAAAACCTCAGGTAGAAGGGGCTTCCGAATTACTCTTTTCATCACTGGAATACGTTTGCTCTCTGAAGGTTCACAACCTGCATACAGACCATGATATTAGAAGTCAGACTGGAGCACACAAGATAGAATCTTAAGATGCCCACACATGCAGATCTGGTCTTTCAGACATAGTGCCGAACAAATGGACAAATACAAAAAGATCGTACTCATTGGGTCAACAGCATTTTCAATCACAATCTGATCAATCAAAATACAGATTTTGAACCAGATTGCTGGTCATCTAACCACAACCATAAACAATATCCGGGTAATTCGGTCCAAAATAGGAAATTGCTTGTCTAAACTGATCTGTTGGGACTAAATGTCCGCAGCTGTCAGCAAAGAGCAAATAAAATAACTTCAAAGGAAATTACTGTGTTCGCTATAGAAAATATACATAATGTAAAAATTAGAAAATGGTATGCATAGCATCTGACACAAACAGCCCGCAGCAAACGTTCCACTGAAGACTATGATGGAATCCTCCTGTCCGCCTGCAGTTTAGGACAACACCATTTACGGCATATTCTTCAGCTCAAAATAGCTAAACAAAGTCAAATGTACTATTAAGATTGAATAAGTCATTTTATCATTCAATATTTTTACAGCACCGTACGGACAGCATACAACAAAACAGTACATAGCATTACAGAAACATACGATAAGCACATTGCAGTTCAAATCACAACACAGTTTTGTATGGCTGTAATGAGGTGCAAGAGGTATAGCAACACACTATAACTAGAAAAGGAAAGCATGAGAGGTAGGGGAATGAATCAGACCAAGCTGACCCTGCACCCAGGAGCATGAGTACAACTAAAGGATCAGAGTCAGTGATTCAGGTGCAAAGACGAGGTTGATGTGAAGACAGAGAGCAGAGAGCCCAGGAAGAAGTATAGCTGCAGAAGGCCAAGATAACGAAAGGAGGACAGGAGGGAAGAGGGCCCTGCTCATGAAAGTTTACTATCTAGAGGAGAAGGGGGTGACACATAGGGGTGAGTCAGTGTAAAGGAAACTAGAAATCAGATGGATAGGGTTGAAACAAGAGTAGATGACACAAAGTGGGGAGGGTGAATGAGGTATACTTTACGGAAGTGAAAAGGCACACGAAGACAAGAGAAAGGGCAGGAGGTGAATAAACGGAGAAATGGCAGGCTTTAATGAACAGGCGGTATTTAAGGAAGCGTTTGAAGCTTCAAAGGCTAGGGATCAGTCATTTCAAAGGTGGCGGGGCATTACAAGAGAAATCTTGCATGTGGGAGTGAGATGAGGTTACTAGAGGGAAGGTAAGGCAGTGTTCAGTGGCCGACCGAAGAGGGCGAGTGGGAGTAAGTATGTATCACATACCAACCCACCGATCACTTGGTCGGGTCACGGCTTACCTTCCTGGCCGTCTTGGAGTACTTTAAAGAATACCGTGTCTCATTATTGGTAAGTGCCCTCTAATGGCCAAGCTATATAAAGCACCTGGATTAATGCATTCACTCACTGCCAGTTCTTTGAGTCTCTCTCCTTGTGTGGCTGTGTCTACTCCTGGCTCCCTTGACAGCTAAACTGTCTCAGTCTCCTTTCTGCCCAGCACACCTAGACCTCCATATATATTTGCTGCAAACCGTTCCCACCCTGCAGCTCCAGTTATAGCGCTCCCAAGCATCACATGGACCACCGTTTACTACTGCTGAGACCTTAACACCTAGGCTGACAGTCTCCTAGCTGCCCAGCATTCCTGGACCTCTGTGTACCATTGTTGCAGATCATTATACCTCAACTGTTCTAGTCTCCTTACTGTTCTGCATACTTTGATTCCAGTGTACCCCTACCTGTTGTACGCTACTCACCAGTTGCATTCTCTTCTTCCATTTACTCTCAACTGGCCTCGCTTAGCACTTGGAGAACTGCGACTTGCGGAACAGAAGTGGCTATGCCCATATTCCCCTTGCGGGGGTCACTGGTGAATGCCTTCTGTTCAGTTAGACTACGCGCCTCCCTGTAGGTGGCGCCAAACTAAGCAGGTTCAAAGGGTCCTACCTGACCATTAGTCCGTGACAGTATGCAGAGGAGGTTAGAGATGTAGGGAGCAGAGGAGAGGGCTTTTGTAAGTGAGGAGCTTGAAGAGGATTCTATAGGGGAAAGGGAGCCAGTTATAAGGTTTGCAAAGAGGGGAGTTAGAAATAAAACAGCAAGAGAGGAAGATCAGTCTTGCAGCAAACTTCCATGTGTTCCAGGGAAAACAGAACTGTTTAGTCCTCGTGTTGCTTCACTGGTCCTTACTCTGGGAACAATCTGCCCAATGACACCACAACCTGTAACTTTCTAAACCACTTCAAGGTGCTGCCTTTACAAGCCTTTTTAGGCCTGCCACAAATAACTTACAAATTTATATACTGAAGCAAAGAAAAAGAAAAGGCAGCACTTCTTTTATTATTATATACCCCCCCCCAATCATTTTATGTTACACTGCAGAGGGGAGCAAATGGAAAACGTGGACAGATTTAGAGTTGGGAAGGGCATGTCCTAGATCAACTGTAAGTTGCAGTGTAAAAATAAAGCGGTCCAGCTTTTTTGAGCTACATGCAAAAGCAGTCAGTATTTTCCGTGCATGCAGAAAAAAAATAAATGCACTTTATTTTTTTCCTTTCTTAGATTTGCTGTTTTGCTCTAAATGAGGCCCTGTATATACAAGTCCTGGTGAAAGAAAGCGACTATTGTTTAACGCATTTCGTTGCAGGCTTCTGAATTTTAATATTGCTATAAAAGTATTTCTATTTGACTTCATATATTACTTATCTATACTATATATGAGGTTTATTTGTCCAGGTGAGGTGTATGCCAAGCACTTCCTTTTCATTTGTTTCTATGCTTGCTACTTTGGGGATTACAGGCCCCTATGGGCTGGCATCGCTTAAACTTGATGATCGTTCGATATTTATACTGTTATAACTATTTTTCTTTCAAGCACTTTGCATTTGTTATTTATTCATATACTGAATCCTGTCATGGTAAGTGTTTCCTAGAGCATGCTCCTATCTCGATTGATTTAAGGACTTTGACAGCCATTAATATCATATAAATAGTATGCATAACGCAAGCATATGCCAATGAACACAAAAGCATGTTTCAGTTAGAATATATTATATACTAAGAATGTATTTATTTCTGTTGAATCATTTCATACATAAATATAATGTAAGCTTTGCATTTATACCAAAATACTGTAAAAAAAACTCAAAAATGGATAGCCTTGGATAATTGGAGAAGATTACTGGTTGAAAATAATGAAGAGAAAAGTGGTTGCTTACATTGCTTTTTATTAGACGTCTTCTCCTGATCACCTGAGTTTTGCTTCTTGCGCTTTGTTCCCTGTGGACAAAAAAAAATAAAAAAATTATTATATATATATATATATATATATATATATATATATATATATATATATATATATATATATATATATATATATATATATATATATATATATATTTATTTTCACACACTTTTTAAAATGTTAATCTTCGATACATTTTTTTTTTACAATACTAGTGAAACTTAATTGTACATTATTTTAGGTATTTAAACAAATTCACATGTTTTCCTGCATTTTTACTTGTCCTATAATAATGTGAAAACTTTACCTCTGACCTCCATGGATCACCAATAGCCCTTCATTGAAACATTGCAGTGTGTGTGTAATGGAATTTAGGGGAACAAATAAACATCAAGGAATTTACCAGCTTTGTACCACTAGGGGGTTGATGTCATTGAAAGATGGAATACCAGCTTGAGAGAAAAC
The DNA here is from genome assembly GCF_038048845.1 of Mixophyes fleayi. Lineage (NCBI taxonomy): Eukaryota > Metazoa > Chordata > Amphibia > Anura > Limnodynastidae > Mixophyes > Mixophyes fleayi. The sequence goes on along the minus strand of NC_134407.1, from coordinate 125,311,463 downwards.
ATATATAGGAGCTATTATTCAGAATATCTGAGGGTTTTATTAAAGGATTATCCTCTTAGTTAACATGCAAGTAATTATTGTGTGAAGTAGAGTTCCTGATAGTGACTGTAAGAGGAGGTGTTTGTGGCATGGTTACTAAAAAAGCAGCAATTATTTCCTTTTCAAAAGCAGAAAAAAAAAAAAAAAAAGCTTTCAGAGTAAGGAGAATGGTCCAATTTATTAAAGTTAGTATATGCAAAAACAGTTTTTGTATTTTTAAATTTTACTCTAACATTTATACATCACAGGGAACTGCATATACCGTCATGAAAAAGTATTCAGCCCAACGTATTTTTCACATTTCGCTGCTGCAAATCCTGAATTTTAAATAGTTTTTGGCACTGATCCACAAAATATCGAACACCATATCAAAACAAAAAAAATGCTAAAACCTTTCCATAAAGTATTAATAACTAAAAACCCTGCAGCAAATGTTGCGCAATTTTTAGAGCGTGAAACAAGACATTTATTGGAAGCTTGGACTCCTTTTGAGTCCAAAGCCCCTGAAACTGAGCCTGAAGACATACAGCCCCCCAAACCCGAAGGCTGGCGTCTGTTGTAATTAGATTCCAATTCCAAATGGAGAAGAAGCGGCCCCTGGAGAGATTCTGCCTGTGTAGCCACCAGATCAGCGACTGGCGCGTCTGCGGAGACAGGCGAAACACCTGACTCGCCAGATTTCCATGAGATTTGTTCCATTGCGACAGAAGTTCCAACTGAAACTGCCGTGCATGAAACTGAGCAAACTGGATCGCTTCAAATGACGATACCATCTTGCCCAGAAGCCTCATCGCAAAATGAATGGAAGGCCTCCTTGCCATCAACAGGGATTTCACCATCCCCTGTAAGGCTAAAATCTTGTCCTGAGGAAAAAATACCCGTCTCAGACGGGTATCGAATAGAACACCCAGAAACACCATCCTCTGTGATGGGATCAACTTGGATTTCTTGAAGTTGATAATCCAACCGTGCGACTCCAGGGTTTGGATTGCTACCTGAATCTGTAACAGAAGCTTCAGCGAAGAATCTGCCTTTAGAAGCAGATCGCCCAGGTAGGGGATGATTGTAATCCCCTTGGCCCTTAGCAAAGCAGCCATCACCGCCATGATCTTGGTAAAGATTTGTGGAGCTGTGGCGAGACCGAACAGAAGAGCCTGAAACTGGAAGTGCTCTGACTGAACCGCAAACCTCAGCAGGGACTGATGACCCCACCAAATGGGGACATGAAGATATGCATCCTTGATGTCTAGAGCCACCATAAATTCTCCCTGTTCCATGCCGAGAATTACAGAGCGTAAAGATTCCATCTTGAAGCTGGGCACTCTTATCTGAGTGTTCAAAGCCTTTAGATTGAGAATCGGTCTGAAGGAGCCGTCGGGTTTTGTCACAAGAAAAAGATTGGAATAAAACCCCAAACCTCTTTGAGAATAAGGAACCGGAATAATCACTCCGGCAGACAGAAGGGATTGAATCGCCTCTGTTAAAGCTAACCGTTTTCTTGGACATGACGGAAGCCCCGTGGTGAAAACCGTCTGGGAGGGAGACCGGGCAGATCGATCTTGTAACCCTGGCTCACCACTCCCCGAATCCAGACATCGATAGTGGAATGACACCACCGATCCCTAAACCGCAGAAGACGGGCTCCCACCACTGACGACAATGGAGGAGCAAAATCCCCGTCCTGCAGACTGTTTGTCTGCTGGCCTAGCAGCTGGACGACGCGCCGACCAGGCCTGAAGTCCCCGCTGCAAAGCACCTCTAGGGGTGGATGTCTGACCTCTGGAGGATTGTCCTGAGGAATACTGTCCTCTAGACCTACCTGCGGAACGAAAGGCCCGAAATATAGAGATCCTCTGCTTGGGAACACTGACCGGGAGGAAAGTGCTCTTACCTCCTGATGCCTGACTAATAAAGGAATCCAGCTGAGGACCAAACAGAACACCTCCTGAAAAGGGAATGGACTCCAGAGCCTTTTTGGACTCTACGTCAGCCTCCCAGGACTTTAACCAGAGAGTCCGACGCGCTGCCACTGCCAAGGCAGTGTCACTCACCGGACTGTGAGTGCTTCTTCCCGTACATTTAGGAACCGTGGCCGTCCTCCATCCTGAGGGTCTGCGCATGCGCAGCCCTTTCAAACCCTTCAGTACCTGTCCCTTTAACTTAATTGGCAGATCAGGCAACAGTCCCTATATTAAGCACCTGTGGTCAATACCACGTTGCCTGATCTTGGAGTCTCATCCCCCATGAGCCTCTGAAGGTGTTCCTGTGTTTCCTCGTGTATTCAGCGCTGCTGATTCCTGTGGTTTCCAAACCACTTCTACCCCTGTGGTTTCCAGACCACTTCTACTCCTGTGGTTTCCTAACCACTTCAACCCTCCTGTGTATCATCGTGACTGTTAGCTGATTCCTATCCGCTGCCTCTGTGCACTACAGTCTTCAAGCCACTTCAACTCTGCTATGTATCATCGTGACTGTTAGCTGATTCCTATCCGCTGCCTCCGTGCACTACAGTCTTCAATCTACTTCAACTCACCTGTGTGCCATCATGACTGTTTGGCTGATTCCTATCCGCTGCCTCCGTGCGCTTCAGTCTTCAGCTCATCTCATCTCTCCCGTGTTTCCTCGAGACTGCTACAACTGATTCCTACCCGCTACTCTCCGTGCTCAACAGTTCCAGCTCAGCTCTGCTCTCATGTGTTTCATCGTTGCTGCACCTGCTGGTTGCTATCCGCTACCTCCGTGTATCTGCAGAGTCCTGCTGCTGCTACTTCTCAGTTCTACTCGTCCTACAACAGCTGACCCGCTCTCCGTGCTTCTCCGTGTTCCCGCTGGTCTCTACTCGCCAGTCTGCATCGGATCTGCGCCTCACTGTTTTCATCTCATCTAGATCATCGCTACTCTTCAGGGTCCTCCAGGAGTCCAGTTCTACATACTACTGCTTCCTGAGTATTTGTTCCCCTGCTGGTCTACCTACCTGTGCGCTGCACCTACTTGATTACCGCTTCCACCCTCCTGGGACTTCGCATCCTGCCGGCCTCCAGCCGTTCAGGTATCTCTGCACTCCTGTCTGACAGCCTGCTTCTGAACCACGGTATGCATACTTCTCATTGACTGTGCTGGTGTATTGCATATCTTGCTGGACTGAGTTTGTTCTCCTCTGGAGTTTACTATCCGCTGAGACTATTGCCATCATTGACTGTGTTATCTTGTGCCGGATTACCTCAAGTGACTTTCTATTATTGCAGTGCTGTTCAGTCATTAATATATTGTGCATGTTATTGTGGATCAAGTTTAAGGTGCCCGTGTATCCCCTGTATTGCAGTCTCTCCCCGTGCTCCTCCTCACATATATATTCAGTGGTACAACTTGCTAGAGGCAGACCACTGATCCCTGTTTCCTGTGTCACCTGTTCCAGTATCCTCTCACATAGCAGTGGTACAACTTGCTAACGCAGACCACTGACTCCCCGGATACCTCCACTTGGATTCCATTCCTTCACTCAGACAGCGGTACAACTTGCTACCCGCAGACCGCTGACTCTCATCACCTCCTCGTTTCTGTTGGACATTCCTCCTCACTATAGCAGTGGTACAACTTGCTACCGCAGACCACTGACTACCTTCACGTGTCCTTTGTCCATACAGTTCCTCGTGTATTTCTACATCCATATTACCAGTGCTGCTAGTCATAGACTTTCCTGAGCATCTCCATCATCTGCTATTTCCTGTTCCGTGATCACCCTGCTACCAGAGTACCATATTACCATCTATACTGCTCTGGTAAGCCTATCACCTGGTGATCCCTGGGTAAAGACTCCTAGTGCCCGTGACAGGCAGAAATGCGCGCTGCCATTGTCCCCACTTCCATAGCAGCTTCACCTAAATAATCTGTTGCACTCTGAATCTGTTCCACTAAAGGAATCAATTCAGAGGATGGCCTGCCAGTCAACAAACCCTCAGACACTTGTTCCGACCAGCGATCAACAGCTTTGTTAACCCATGCTGATGCTAAAGCAGGCCTCAAAGAAGCACCCGCTGCCACAAAAATCGACTTAACGGTTTCAACCTTCCGATCTGCACCATCCTTAAGAGTGGCCTGGTTAGGCAGAGGGATAGTGGTTACCTTTGCCAACCTCGCCACAGCTGCATCTACCTGAGGAAGCGTCTCCCATTTAGCAAGAACCTCAGGGGGAAAGGGATAACACGACTGCAGTCGCTTAGTCACCTGAAACTTCCTGTCTGGAGAAGACCAAGATTTCAACAGCAACCCCTCCAAGTGGGGAGAGGCCGGAAAAACCACCTCCCTCTTTTTGCGTCTTTCAAAAAGAGAGGATGCAGAAGCCTCAGGCACTTGGTCCTCAGGAATATCAAGTACCTGACGCACCGCCTGAATTAACTCTTCCACACTCTGAGGATCTGCTGGAACTTCCACCAGAGAAGCAGCCTCTATGTCAGAACCCAGCGGTAACTCACCCTCTTCCTGGGAACCACAATCAGAATCAGATCCATGTCCCAGAAAAGAGGCGGCCACCCGCCTCCGTTTACTTGAGGAAGGCGGAGTGACCGACTGCATCATCCTCTCCAAGGAGGAAGAGACCGCTACCAGACCCTGTACTGAGGATGCAAGACCCTGCACCCAGGCTGGTTCTACAGACTGCACTGGAGCAACAACAGGCAAAGCCTGAACTAAGGAAGCAGAATCAGAAGATTGAGCAGCCTGAGACTGTACCTTCTGAGTAAGCAGTTCCACTGTATTAAATAGAGACCGAGCCCAAGCAAGCAGGCTCCTCCGTGTTTGAACAGACAGCAACTGTTTCACCAGGAGTAGTCTCCGTGGGCCTACAGGACACACACAGAGCCTGTGTTCCTGGCTGCCCAGACGGTAACTTAACATGACATACAGCACAGGTGAAACTTAACATAGAAGCACCAGCCCTGCCACGTGTAGATTTTTCCCTCTCAGACATGTACAAAAAAGTACAGTAAAATACACACAATGCAGATAACAAGCAGCACACAAACTACAAGAGAAAGTGAGCCTGCATACAGCCAAAAGCTCCTTAGTGTGTAAAAATACAAAAAAGGCTAAACACACCACCCCCAACCCTTTACCTTACAGTATACAGGATAGAAAAGGGGAGAAGCAGGAGCTTTAGATATGGCTGCCTATTCAGGTGTCCACACACGAAGAGTGAAAGACTACCACGGGGGAAGTGCCGAGGAGTAAAACACACCTCCCCCTCAGGGCCCAGCTCTGGACTGGCTAACATTTAAGACAGACAAACAACTCCACCAATCCACAGCCTAGCAGTGCTCACTGAGACAGTGACCCTTGCCTGACCCTATTCCATGAGCTAAAAATAGAACGCTTATCTCTACCCAATTAAACAGACTGCTTTTAGGAAAAAACAGCCAGCTCAGGGAACCCACTGCAATTTCTAATGTCTCTCTCACAGCACTATGCTGAGAGAGAGTTTCACTTACCTGCCGTCAACCCTCCAGACGCAGTGTGTGCAGACAGCATGCTCTCTGTACTTGGAGGACAGACCCCAGCCACCAACAACTGTGTCTGGCTTCAATGGAGGGTTAAATAATCGGGAAAGGGAGCAGGCAGACAAGGAGGACCTACACGGCACCTCCGCTCCCCCCCCCCCCCCCCGCGCAGCCAGCGCACAGCCGTCCGTGCTGTGCGCTTAACAGACCTCCCCCATCGCTGCCTCACACACATTCCCCGCCGGCTGCAGCCGCGGGAGAGCAGAATGAATGAACTCTGCAGCGGAGGGTCTGAGTGACAGCCGACTACGCGGCTCAGCAAGCCGCCGGCTGTCAGAACCCGGAGACACAGTCTCCGCTATCATTAAAATAATAAAATAGGAAAAAAAGGTAAAACTGGCTAAGCAGCCCCGTGCACAACCCGCTTCACCGGGCACTTTGGCTATACTCCACCTCCTTCTAGAGGCCAGTCTAGTTCGAGTTTTAGTTAACTAAAAGTTAAAGTGCTAGCATTCGCCTATCCTACTCTATACCCCAAGGTCCCGGTGTCCCCCAAGGGATGTGAGAGAAATTAACAAGGAATACTCTTTTCAATCAATCCTGTTTGCAAGTGCTTGTAACCTCAACAAAAAAAATGAAAAACAAACAATCTTAGAACTGATAACAAAAAAAAAATATTAATTGATGCAAACACAGTGCTCCGGATGATAAATTAAGCATAACACACTGGTCACTGCATGCACAACTCCCAATAAGCGATGCACTCAGTATGCCAAACACCTGAAAATATGTATAACATACTGATAGGTTGCACTTACACATAAAATAGTTCCAAAGCTTTAGAGATAGGTATGAATCATAAAAAAATAATAAAAATGTATATATAGTGAAGTATTGTGTTTATTTTGCTTATATTTTTTCTTGCTACTCACATATTAATGGGGGGGGGGGGGGGCAGCATCTATGTAGAAGGCTTGAGGGTATATTTACTAAACTGTGGGTTTGAAAAAGTGGCGATATTGCCTATAGCAACCAATCAGATTCTAGCTGTCAGTTTGATGAATGTACTAAATAAATGATAACTAGACTATAGGCAACAGCTCTACTTTTTCAAACACGCAGTTTAGTAAATATAGCCCTTAATCTTTTTATCACCTTGCCAACATTTTGATTGGTCTGCGGTAAACTTGTTGAGTAGTTTGGATTTACCCAAAAAAAGGAGAGAAATAAATAAAAACGACTGTGCATTATCCTTAAAAATGACAACTTTATTTGTCTTCCTACTCACATTCTAAGCATTCATAACTACATATTAAAAACAGCTACTGAGTATAGCAAGTCTCCTAACTGCATCCAGTGGATTATTGCTCAGCAACACGGAACAAAAATCTCTAGATTTCCAGGAAAAACGTCCCGAGTCTGCCTAATGAGCGGAACACTGGTGGATGGCAGAGCCATCTTAATGAATGGGCACGCTGGGCAGTTGCCCAGGGCACCACGAGCATTGGGATCCCAAAGGCTTGCCAACTTTTCAGTATATTATTCCAGAACCTTCAAACTCTCTTTATTAAAATGTTTAGTTGGACTAGTCACCTCAGTATCAGCTGTTATCTGTACATGTAATACCCCGTTTGGTATTATTTAGAGAAATACATTGAGGTTGCACCTTACCAGTATTAGATGTCCTCTTTCAGGTTTCAACAGTTCGGATTTTTTATGCACCAGAGGGGTAAGGAGATTTATCCAGAGATTTCAGATGACAAGTGTATTCTGAACTAATTTCCTTTTATTAATAAGAACTATTCTGATATTTATTTTAGAAGCGCACAATTATTTTTAAACAATATCTTATCATTTTGAAACTATTTACAATTGACAAACTTTTACATTCACCATACTATTAACACAAATAACTTATTGGAATTCTATGTCTATGGATTTTTCTGCCAGAACAAATTATTAATCTTCGCATACATACACACACACATTGGTATATATATATATATATATATATATATATATATATATATATATATATATATATATATTTACCAAACATTAATACATAACTTAACACGATAAAGAAATTAATTTCTCAATACAACATTAAGACCCACATCATATATTTCAATAACTATTTGTAGAAGTGGTGAATGTGGTTGGGGCCCATAAATTTCTTTTTCACGCCAAATAAACTGGTAGTCATTTGGATTAGTCTCTTTCGTGTGTATTCACAGACCTCTCTATTTTCTCTCCTTAGTACATAGGCACAGTCTCTCTTGTGTGTGTGTGTGTGTGTGTGTGTGTGTGTGTATTCACAGATCTTTCTACTTCTTAGTAATTTTCAACACTTTACATTTTACACAAGCCTCTCTTTTTCGCACTTCTCTTCTTCAATTTTTTTTACCCTTTCTCTGCTTACATATCACTTTGTCCGATTTTCATTCTGTCCCCATCTTTTCGCTCTAAAGGGACATATTCAATTCCGATCCGCGGGATTGCGCCAGAACGGGCCGCGAACTTAATCCACAGTACTGCAATAACGTGGATTTTCATTCGCAGCCCATAGGGTTGTGTACGAAAATCTGCGTTATTGCGGTACCGTATTACGGGCAATAGTGCACACTTTCCGTGGTAACGACCGGAATCCTAATTGAATATGCCCCTAAGTTTTATCAGACACAGGGATCTCTCTCACTGGTCCCGAGTATCACACTCCTCTCGCTCTGTCACCCCTGGCAACCACCAACCAATCCCAACCGTCACTTCTCCCTCCAGGAATCTTTTTTTTTTTTTTTTTTTTAAATCTTTAGAAACACTTATAACAATTAACAAATTAAAAACCATGTAGATACACCCCAGGGTACTCAGGTTTTGGGGTATCACATACATGCGATCTTGCTGTTGCGAATACATATCTTGACCTGGACGAAAACAATGTACACGTGAGTGTACATTGTGAGTGAGTGGTTGTGATAGGGCCCAGTTGGCCTATAACGCTGTTAAGACGGCCCTGGTAGATGGACATGTTGCTTCTTACTCCTGCTGCCACATTGACTAGTTTCAGTTTGCGCTTTTATGAAGATGATCATACTAAAAAAGATTGATTGAAAAGAATGGTATATCTACTCCACAGGATGTGCTGATGGACTAAAAGAAATAAGTTGAGATTTATTGACATATATTTGAATTTATACTGTTGATTAAATCATCAGGCTAGTGTGAATAAGTCCAGTGGTAACTGTTTATATGTAGAAACACCAATCATCTATATATTGAATGTTATTTTAGTGGTCCTTGTCACATTATACTCACCCCTGTCACTCCCTCCCTTATTTGCAGTGCTTTAGCGAGAAAGCCTGCTGTGTTAACAATGAAACACAGTAGCAACAAGAGCCATCTTCAGCTCCTCTGCCGTTCGGCTTACTAGTATGGAATGCTTAAGGTGGACATCGAGGAATGCAACAAAAACACTGCATGACTCAGAGAAGTTCTCAATCCCCATTAGACCTTGACACTAATTTTGCTTGTTTTCAACTCAAAAGCAAGAACAGCAGGATATATAATAAATTGCTATGGATTTTTGCAATAATTATCCTTTAATGTATCATAGAATGAATATGGACTCAATCCCTCCAATTTGTATCCCCCAAACCTCATCTCCCTTATGATTTCTGCAAACTTTTGCCTACAGAAAAAAAAAAAATGCATTTGGAGAGCTGCTATATAAATGCTACACTAGGTGACCATTACAATTTTAATTTTAGGGTAAATTTTGGAGGTTACACTTTTATGAAAAATATATTTACCACTTGTTAGCCCGTTTTTGCCTATAAAGTAAAAATATATTTATTCTTATATACGTCGATGTAGCAGAATCGTAATGTCAAGTCTATATGAGGGAAGGAGTGTTGCATTGATGGAATTATCACGTCTTTCAGTCATCTGAAGAAGTAATTTGAAAAAATCTAAAATTATTGATATTATGAGCTTGAAAAATCTGTTTGTAAAGGATCTTAGCTATATTTATGAAAATTAAAATAATTTGAAATAAGTATTTTTTTAATACGGTCTTTTCTGAAGTGTGTGTGTGTGTGTGTGTGTGTGTGTGTGTGGGGATAGTGAGACACCATATATATTTCAATAAAACTATAATGAAAACACAAACACACCTAGATATACAAATCCTTCCCTAACCTGTCCATCATCAAACCACCCTGTCTCTACTTTCACACATAACTTGCATCAAGCATAGGCAACTTAGGACTCGCTTGTCTTTGTGACGGCAACACCTGTGCTGGGATATGTAGTCCCACAACATTTGGGAGAGTTACAGGCTCCCTACATCTGCTGTGCACTTATACTCACCCACAGCATATGCAGTTTTCCCACTGTCAAAAAAAACCAAAATAGCAACAAAGCCCAGGAGCTTGTTAAATGTTCCACGCTGCTCTTTACCATCCTAACAGTACGTAGCTTGCCCCTGCACTTTTTTTCACTTTTCTCCCTAACAATGTCCAACTGCCTACTCCGCCAACACCCACCGTCCTTCCTAACCCGCCTTCACTGTTACTGTTGGCAGCCTGGCAAGTGAGCATCCTAAACCAACCTGCCCAGCCACACACTAGGAAAATATTGTTAGTCATCCTGCTTACACATTGGTTATCGCCACTTTTACTCCTTACCCATTCCCCCAATCACACAGATGGATCCTTTATTAACCCTAAACTCTGCCCATCTCTACTTCTACTCTATGGGAAGCTCCGCAGCCTCCTCATGCTCATACATCCACAGCTCTGTATTTCTTCATTACGTTCACGCTGTTTGAACCTTACCGATAACACACTTGGAGCCATTTATTCTTTCAGTTACTCATCATGCAAGTGTCCATCGGTGCCACAGTAACAGTTAACCTATGCTAGTGGTGCAACGTAACTGAGATGTATGGCGTATAACAGATCTGCAGCACCATTATGATGGGCATATTTACTTTGAATCATTATCAAAGGTGAAGAAAAGAAAATGAATAAAGTGACCGTCCAGCACCTCATTATGATTATACCAAGCTCATGGTCAAAGAGCTACAGTATCACAGCTTCATTCATTACAAAGCAACTTATAAGAACCAATAGTATTAAAAAAAAACCAAAAAAAAAAAACCACTAAAAATGAACTGCCTCTATTCCCGCTTACACTGCCAACAGCAGACAATGTAAGTAATGGCTTGACTCACACTTAGCTAGTAATGATAGTAGTGCATTTTACATACATTATTACTATATGAAAACACATAGATATACCTATAGATTGTAACACTGATTCCATGCTGTGTTAATAGGAAAACTTGACTGCTATAATAAATGCTCTTATTATCTGCTTCTACAGAGAGTGACTTAATGTTCTATGGGGGGAATTCAATTAGCTGTGATCTTATTCAGAACATTGCGGCTGTGCATTTTTACTGTTACTACGGTAAAATCTTCACACATTTTTCCTTGCTGCGAAGTGTCTCTGGAATGGTCGTGAGACACTTTGCGGTTAATTGAACCCCCGTATGAATGTTTCTGTGTCTTAGAGAAAAGCAAATTTTTATGAATATTCTCACTGTAGCTGGTACATGATTAAAATGTGCTGCCTGGTACCATGCTGCCTTCAAAGTAGATAAAGAACACATTTGAACTTATTTTATTTTGTAGTTGAACTTATTGACACAGCACTATTGCCACCTAGTGAATAACAGCATAACTTACTTATTTCACAAGGTCTAGTGACATAAATGCTACACTGCATGTCATCCACTCCCACCAATTTTAACTTGCATCCAACTTGTATGAGCTGGGAAATTGAAATCCCCATTGATCATTATGTTGCCCAAGAGGAGAGCAAAAAACAGGGGTGATATCATCACCGATATTTCCTGCATAAGACAGATGATCTGAATTTACTAAGAAGCAGATCATCTCTGCTACATTTCTCTTAGTAGTAGAGGATGTGTTTCTGTACAATAGACATTGATATCTGTCACATCTAGGTTTGTAGTACTGTATGCAAACACAGCTGAAATAAATAAAAAAAAGTGTAAAAATAAGGTACACAATAATACATATTGTACATATTATGGGCCCAAAAAAAAAAAAAAAATCAAACCTAAAAGTACACAGATTTGGTAGTCTTGTAAATTTTAAAAAATTCAGAATAAAATGCAATAAAAAAGGTAATTTGTATGGGTTTAATTAATTTTCGAAAATTAGCTAATAAAAGAATCATATAAAGGGCAAAAAAAAAAAACATTTCCCCCCTTTTAATGCCCAAAAATGAAAAAAATATTTACTTGTAATAAAAGAAAGTTGCTGCAATATACAACTATATAGCATTTTACACATCATATACAAAATGTATATTGAGGAGAGCTATACTATAAAGCAAGCAAGGCAAGTAATATACTTACTATTTTATTGTTGGCTGTATTCTCTTTTGTTTTGACAAATGTGACCTTGGTGGTTTTGTTTTTTGGAGGCATCACTAGTCTTCATTAGACCCGAGCTGCTAAAAAATAAATTTTAATTATTTGTTCATTATATTAAGAAAAAACTTACTATTGTATTTTGTCCTATGAAAACTTTTATCCCAAAGCCTTGTCTCCAGGTACAGCTGGATTAATATTACAAATAACATAAAAGCAGTTGTAATCATCCACTAACAGGTGACAATCATGAAAAAAATGTGTTTTATTGCTTTGGAATTATTCTATGGGACTACGGTGCTTTTAAAAGATGCATGCACAGCAGTGTCGCTTGGAGATATCACTTGTTCTATTCACTAAAGGGGTCTGGTGTTCTAGAGACAAAACCGCAATCTTGTTGATAGTGATAAAACAAGTGACATGCCACTGAAATGGAGGGCGAGAAGCTGACAATAACACCTGGAGCACCACAATGCATACCTACCTAATGATCCTCTTTTGGGTATGTATAAATCCAAACCTGAAAAGTGTCACACAGCATAATAGTCTCACTTCTCATACCATGCTAAATTGTGATACTTGTTAGTTATAAGATCAGGTCTAAACTGCTCCATACCTGTGATGTCAATCAATGCCTGCTCTTCATCAATTTTCAGTAGTGCAGGTGACTCAGATCAATGTCACATATCTTTGAGGGTCATTTTTGTGTGCCCTCAAATATATCTGCTGGCTCCAAAATATATACTTTTATTATTATTTTTATTACCATTTATACAGTGGCTTACAACTGTATGAAACCATAATGCATGCAAAGAAAAACATACAAATACAAAAAAATTGAGGAGTACCCCATTGGAGATATATGCAGATAGCATTACACACTATCACAATATGGATAAATGCCAACAGGTTTTCTTTACGCCCTAAAGTTAGTAAACATGATGACACGTTTTAGTTATGCTTATAAGCTGTATTTTAAGAGACATGAAAAACAACGAAACAGAAAAGTGATGCAGTAAATTCAATATATAACAATTATTTCCCAGATATAACACACAGCACGCACTATTGCTGAGATCCATCATAAACACACAGAGACCTGACTATGCAGCACTCCTATCCAGACATTCACGTCCCCGTAATCTTTCTGTTTCGGCCACTACAGCTCTACTATGATTGGCTAATTTTAAGCGCATTGGATTCTGGGAATTGTAGCCATTGCTCGCTTAACAACAATAGAGCGCCAGAGACGAGTAAACTACATCTCCCAGCTTTATGAGAAGACGTCACATGACAGGCCCAAGTAATCATAGGCCGAGCAGGCGGGAGGTTTTGAATCCAAGAGACTCCTGCTCAGATGGTAGTTTATTAGTTATGCAATGCATATAGGTTACTATACAGTAGATAAATAGCGATCCACCATTAATATCAATGAGCCTTACTGCATATTATATTACATGATCAGGTCAGTATGACTGTGTTCGAGAGTGCAAAACCATTACTTTACAGATTTTAATCTGGTGAATGTGATTTAAATATCATAGTACTCTATAGAAAACAAGTACAGTTTATGTTATAGTCTTGTTATATAGCCTTTAGGTGTCACTGTTGCATTTACAACTGTTAAAGAAAGGCTCTGGGAAAAAAAAAACTTATTTTTTCTAGGGATGTGCACCGGCGACTTTTGGTGTCTCGTGTTTTGTGTTTTGGATTCGGATTTGTTTCGCAAAACACCTGCCGAAAGGTTTTGGTTCGGATTTAAGGTTTTGGATTCAGATTTTTTTTGAAAAAAGCATAAAAAGTTCAAAAATCAAGTTTTTGGGCTTATTTTCACTCCTACGCTATAACCTCAATAACATTCAATAACAAGCATTTCCACTAATTTACCGTGTATTCTAAACAACTCACAATATAGTTATTAGTCCAAAACGTTGCAAGGAGGTATCTTTATGGACTGCGTAGTGGAGTGGTCCCCACAATATAATAAGAAAACCATCAACTGGTCTTAATCGCACCAAAAAATGTACCTGGACTGCGTAGAGGAGTGGGTCACCACAATATAAATTAAAAACCTTGAACTTGTATGTATCGCACCAATAATGTACCTGGACTGCGTAGAGGAGTGGGTCACCACAATATATATAATAAGAAAACCATCAACTGGTATGAATCGCACCAAATAATGTACCTGGACTGCGTAGAGGAGTGGGTCACCACAATATAAATTAAAAACCCTGAACTTGTATGATTCGCACCAATAATGTACCTGGACTGCGTAGAGGAGTGGTCACCACAATATAATTAATAAAAAACCCTCCACGGGTCTGAATTTCCAAAAAAAAAATTCTGGACTGTGTAGTGGGGTGGCCCCGATACTAAATTTGATACCTGGCCCACAATACCTCCTCCAAGTTCCAAGTGTAGTGTTTATAACATATTAACACTACACTAATTCTAGCACGTCAAACCCTCGTTTTAAATAATGACAGGGCATTTAACTTTTGATTGAATTTTTGTAATTTGTTGACATTTTCTTTTACTTTTTGAACATGGCAAACGACTGTTGAATGGTCACATAATGCCAAAAAAATAGTTGCAAGATGGAATTGTCCTTGGGCCCTCCCACCCACCCTTATGTTGTTGAAATAGGACATGCACACTTTAACAAACCAATCATTTCCGCGACAGGGCCTACCAAACAACTGTGGCTGAAATGATTGGTTTGTTTGGGCCCCCACACCAAAACAACAATTCATCTCTCCCTGTACAAACTAAACAGGCTCTACTGAGGAAAGATGTCGTCCTCATCCTCAACCTCTGATTCCTCTCCCCCTACAGTGTGTACTTCCTCCTCCTCACACATTATCAATTCGTCCCCGCTGGACTCCACAACCACAGGTCCCTCTGTACTATCTGGAGGGCAGTGCTGTACTTCATTGAGGAATTGATTATTCATTTTTATAAACATCATTTTTTCAACGTTATGAGGAAGCAACCTCCTTCGCCGCTCACTGACCAGGTTCCCCGCTGCACTAAAAACTCTTTCCGAGTACACACTGGAGGGGGGACAACTCAGGTAAAATAGAGCCAGTTTGTACAGGGGCTTCCAAACTGCCTTTTTTTCCTGCCAGTAACAATATGGAGTGTCTGACATGTCTATTTGGATGGTGTCAGCAAAATAATCCTCCACCATTTTTTCAATTGTGACAGCATCCAATGTAGCGACAGTAGACATGTCTGCAATGGTTGGCAGGTCCTTCAGTCCGGACCAGATGTTATCAGCATCCCCGCCAGCGGATCTTTTAGGAAAACTGAGCTTTTTCCTCGCAGCCATAGATGTGGAAGAAAATGAGGGTGGGGCTGTTGGCATGTCACGGTCCTCTTCAGAGGACAATCTCCTGACCAGAAGGTCTTTGCACCGCTGTAGACTTGTGTCCGCCGGAAACAGAGACACAACATACGCTTTAAACCGAGGATCGAGCATGGTGGCCAGAATGTATTCCTCTGACTTTAAAAGAGTGACCACCCTCGGATCCTGGCAAAGCGTATGAAGGGCTTCATCCACAAGAGCTACATGCTTTGTTGGATCGCAATGCTTTACCAGCTCCTCCCTCACTTTCTCCAGCTGCTTCTGCAACAGCCTGATCAGGGGAATGACCTGACTCAAGCTGGCAGTGTCGGAACTGACTTCTCGTGTGGCAAGTTCAAACGGCTGGAGAACCTTGCACAACACGGAAATCAGTCTCCACTGCGCTTGACTCAGGCGCATCCCCACTCCTTTGCCTATGTCGTAGGTGGCTGTGTAGGCCTGAATGGCCTTTTGCTGCTCCTCCATCCTCTACAGCATATAGAGGGTGGAGTTCCAGCGCGTCACAACCTCTGGTTTGAGGTGATGGCAGGGCAGGTTCATGCTTTTTTGATGTGCCTCTAGTCTGCGATAGGCACTGGCTGAATGCCGAAAGTGTCCAGCAATTTTGCGCGCCACCGCAAGCATCTCCTGCACACCCCTGTTACTCTTGAGGTAATGCTGCACCACCAAATTAATGGTGTGTGCAAAACATGGGACGTGCTGGAAATTGCCCATATTTAATGCCCGCACAATGTTACTGGCATTGTCTGACACCACAAATCCCCATGAGAGTCTAAGTGGGGTAAGCCACTGGGAGATAATTTCCCTCAGTTTCTCTAATATGTTGTCAGCGTTGTGCCTCTTATTAAAGCCTGTAATACACAATGTTGCCTGCCTTTGCAAGAGCAGCAATTTTGTAGATGCTGCTACTGATGCAGCTGTTGCTGTTGCTGCGGAAGGCGATGCATCTACCCAGTGGGCTGTCACAGTCATATAGTCCTTCGTTTGCCCAGAACCACTTGTCCACATGTCCGTGGTTAAGTGAACAGTGGGTACAACCGCATTTTTCAGAGCACTGAGGACACTTGATCGTACTTCTCTGTACATTTTTGGTATCGCCTGCCTAGTGAAGTGGAATCTCGACGGGATTTGGTACCGGGGACACAATACCTCCATCAACCCTCTAAATCCCACTCCACTGATGGCGGACACCGGGCGCACGTCTAACACCAACATTGCAGTTACAGCCGCAGTTATACGCTTTGCAATAGGGTGACTACTATCGTATTTTGTGGTCATGGCAAACGACTGTTGGACGGTCAATTGTTTTGTGAAAGACTTAGCGGTCTTACGACTTCCCCTCTGGGAAGATGACCGACTACCAGCAGAAACAGCAGCAGTGGCAGTAGTAGGCGTACCCCTGCAGGATTCCTCGGATGAATCCCGTATTGGAGAGAACTCAGTCTGGCTGCTGACTTGGGCTGCAGGACTCAATCTGATGGAGATCTTGGAGGAAGTTGACGAGGAGGGTGCTGCTGGTGTGTATCCAACTGGACCACGGGATTTAGGTGTCCCTGTACCGATGACGGTCCTAGCCCCAGTTCCTGAACTAACCACTGAACTATGAAGGTTATTTAGGTGACATATAAGGGAGGATGTCCCTAGGTGGGCAAGATCCTTACCCCTGCTTATTTGAGCTTTACATAAGCTACATATGGCCATACATTGGTTGTCCGGATTTGGATAAAAATAACTCCATTTTTTGGTCTTCTGACCAGGCATGACGATGGGCTTTTTCATCCCATGGACATCAGCTGTTTCCCCCCCTGGTGCCTCATTTACAATAACCACATCACCATCCTCATCATCAAGTTCCTCCACAGCGCCAGCTACATCATCAATAGCCTCCTCCCGAGCCACCTCTTCCCGTACAGTGATGGGAAGGTTAGGCTTGACAACCACCAACACCCTTGGACTCGCCTTGGGGATTTGTGATAATTTCTCTTTAGAAGGCAGAGTTGTTTGCTGTTTTGTTGCTGACAGCATAACTCTCTTCAATTTTTTGTAGGGGGGAGGAGGAGGAGGGCTAAGATCCTTGGGTGAAGATGGACCACTAGTCATGAACACGGGCCAGGGCCTAAGCCGTTCCTTGCCACTACGTGTCGTAAATGGCATATTGCCAACTTTTACGTTTCTCCTCAGATGATTTTAAGTTTCTGTTTTTGCTTTTTTTTGAGAACTTGGGCTTTTTGGATTTTACATGCCCTGTACTAGGAGACTGGGCATCGGGCTTGGAAGACGACGTTGATGGCATTTCATCGTCTATGTCATGACTAGTGGCAGCAGCTTCAGCATTAGGAGGAAGTGGGTCTGGATCTTTCCCTACTTTATCCTCCAAATTTTTGGTCTTCATTATATGTAGCACAAGATACTGCAGAATGTGTGAACCTGGTAATATTGCAGACAGTACCAATGGACTTATACTGCAGGATTGGTTTTGCAAATTTTGTTGTAATTAATTTTTTTTTTTATAACTTTTTTTTTATATTTTAAATACTTGGGAATAATGGGGAAATAACTATGCCCTTAGAAGCACAGGACACAGGACCACTGGACTGAACAGGACACAGCACAGGACCCAGCAGCACCACTGAACTCAAAATTGACAGAGCACAGCACACAGCACCACTGGACTGATACTGCATAACACAGCACAGCACAGAACTAAACAGCACAGCACAGAACTAAACAGCACAGCATGAGATCTACCAGGACAGAGGACCACCTAACACACCCTCCCTCTACCCTGATCAATGCCCGAGTTTAGATGGCGGCGACTAGCGGGGAATTTATAGGATCCGAGTATCGCGAGATCCGACAGCGGGATTATGACTCCAGCCTCGGTTTCAAGTTTTCATTTGGCGCCAATACCCGGATCTGTCTCGGATGCGACTCGGATCGGAAAGGTTCGGGTGGGCTCGGATTCACAAAATCCGAGTGCGCTCATCTCAAATTTTTTCATTTGTACTTTGAAGTACAAAGCATTTTTCTAATGTATTTCAATGAAAAGTATTGAATGCATCACTGTACTGATGCGCTGGTTGTTTTTAGCAGTGCTGTCTGCAGCACCTCTGGCCTAGCCATGTAATTGCTTAGTGATAACAGCCTCTAATTCGTATAATACTGTTTTTAAGTGTAATAGCACTTAAAAGAAGTATTATACGAAGATAAACAGTATTATTATTTTTGAGCGCTCATGACTTGACTTTGACTTAGGTACTATCCCTTGATATTTCAGCTCTCATTCCATACCCTTGCACATAAACCATTGAGTGGGTTCAAATTTCTAGGAACAGCCCCTGGTTTTAGAGGTTAGCCCCTGGAATTGTCCCTATGTTTAAATACTTAGCAACTGCTCAGTGTAATTAATCTTATCCAGTATATTGAATACAATTCATATAACCAATCTCCTAAAGTTTGGAGGACTTTAAATCATGCATTTGGATAATAGTATACAAAACACTTAGGGGCATATTCAATTAGCTTTCGGATTCGCGGTAACGCGCGTTACCGCGAAAAGTGCACATTCTTGCGGGTATTACGGTACCGCATTAACGCGGATTTTCGTTCGCAACCCTATGGGCTGCGAACGAAAATCCACGTTATTGCGGTACCATGTATTACGTTTCGCGGCTGTTCCAGCGCGTTACCGCGAATCCAAAAGCTAATTGAATATGCCCCTTAGTATTTATATTGTTTCTCGGTGGTACTCATTATTACGGCTCTGGGAAAGCTGACATACTTTTAAACGAACCCAGCATAACAATTGCCATAACAGTGTTACTAATAAAAAGCCTACTTACTATAACACAGATACTAACTTTGACCGAAGGTAGGAATGAGCGGCGCGTGTAACATCCGAATGCCCCAAATATGTACAGTAGTAAATTCCGTCAATTTCCTTACACAAAGTGAAAAACCCGTTTTTAAAGCGGCAATACTCGGACCCCACATGTTTACTGCATTGTACAGGGCATGGGGTACGAGTATTGCCGCTTTAAAACCGCCATTTTCTTCCACCACTTTTTAAATGAACTGGAATTAAAAGGCCCTTTCTGTCTGTGGGGTCTAATAATTGATGGCTGCCTATGAAAATGACAAGACAGAAAGGGGATGATGATTCTCACGTGAATATATTTATGTGTTTTTATTTCAAACTGCAATAAATGTGTAATATATTTGCAAAACATTAGTAATTATAATATCATATAGTTTTATCCCCTAGTCTGTTTAACCTTTGGAAGAGGAATGCAGTTTTGCGCAGTGATTTTTCTTGTTGCACCAGTAGCATACGTGTCAGGCACTTGTCACAAACCCTTATGTCCCACTTGCTCAAATATTTTCAACCATTTGTTTCATGCAACAAACTAATTAGCTATTAGGCATTAATAAAACTTTAAAAAATAAACTCTCTTACAGCAGAAGCAAGTCCCCATATCGTGTGCAAATAAATGTTTTGCTTAACCATGAACACAAATGCATGATATATGCCTGAGTGACGGAAAAAGCACCAATGCAATCACAAACATCCAAACAAGAGGTTTGCTAGTGCTGGATACAGTCGCCATCATCATCCGCTGTTTGCACCTGCCCCTGATCACCAGCAAATAAATATGGCTTAGACAGGTGTATATATGTCTTTTTCCTGGTTTGCATCCACAACCATTATTGTACTCGACCTATGTTAGAATGCTTCTGTCCTGCCTTTCCAGGTGTAGGCTGATGTACATGATTTTGTAAAGAAATGCATGATAATTTATTCACACTTGGAAAAGTATCTGCCACTTATTATGTCCATTAGCTGTGCTGTGCACCACTTAACCTGACTCTTCTGTACTACCTTGGTTTAATTTTTTATCACATCAGCATATACAGGGTCTTCTGTTCACCCATACTAACCCATATATCTTGATGCTAGTTAGGTCAAAACCCCACTTGTAGCCTAAGGGCATCACCAGGTAGGAGTTATGGAGACTAGAAAATAGAACTTAATTAGAATTAGTGGCTCACTGTTGAAGTTTACCTATTGCTTTTTAGGTCTGTGTTAACATTTCTAATTTTATATATTTTTATTTTGTATCACTATTTAATTTCTGTACCAATTCAACAAACCATTTTGAGAAACTATTTGCAGCTGGTTAGAGTATCTCTAATCGACGATGTGCTACCACAGCATCCATGCAAATAGGGCAACATAACAATTCATCCATGATTCATTAAAGGTTTAATGAAACTAAAATACTAATTTTCTTTTATAAAAGGTATACTGATCAGACTCCTATATATGTGATAGATTGAGGAGCTTCAGAGGATGGAAGAGTCACACACCACGTTAAGTGAATTTATTATCTATTCTCCAAGTTCATGTGGACATTAATCATCTGTAGAATCTGTTGCTACTTGCGGTGAGAGAGTGTGCTGATCTTTTACTACATTACAGTCTCAATCGGCTGCTGTCAACAAGCACTTGCGCGGAGACCAATAGTGAATACAGCTAGTCACCGTAACGTATATTTGGTTTACCTCAGCTTGTCCTAGTACTGAACATTCTCAGGAGGATTGTATTAACAATACTAATTGTGTGAACTACATTTTCTTTTTCTTTTTTTTTAGTCTAGACATGAGTATGTTTAATCCATTACAATTTGTGATAATTTCATTAGTGTCTCAATTAATATCTATTGAATACATGGTGTTGCGAGACTAATTATTATATCTGTTTTATTAATGGTCATTTAGGTTATTTTTTCTTTTATTGTTGTTAAAAAAATTGTTATTTATTGTAGATGTTTCTGGTTTGGTTTTTTATGTATTCTGCCATAGTCTAATTGATTATTTTTTTTATACTCCACAATTTCCACTTCTCAGCGTTGCTTTATTCTTTTGTGCTTATACATAACCATTATCTACAAGGTTTTGTTTGTTTGCTTCTAAGGTCATATTGTGCATCATTTCCCTGTTTGCTGGTGTATTATTGAGCCAATTCCGTGGTGAGCCTGGTGTGTAGTATACAATGCAGGATTTATAATCTTGTGGCTATTGTATGATGTAGAGCTCATTGCCTCGTGGCTCGTAGTCAATACATAAACCATTAGAGCTACCCTGACCTGTGCCTTGTCTCGTCTCTGGTAACCTTATCTCATTCCCGTCTACAAGATTTCTCTTCTGCTGCTGCCCACTTATGGAACTCCCTACCACGCTCAAACAGACTTTCCTACAGCCTTCAAATCTTTAGATGCTCTTTGAAAACTCATCTCTTTTATTTTTTAGAGGTGACCTTATTCCTGATAACACCATTCACACTAATGCACCCTCACAACTGTCCCAATCTCCACTCTAATCCATATTTGCTCCTCTTGTTTCAGCTGTGCTCTCTACCACTTAGAATGTAAGCTCTCTAATGAGCAGAATCTTTCATACTCTTTGTTTTCAAGTCTGTGTTTATTTTGTCTACCTTGTAGGTCTCTGTTTTATGTATTTACTGTCTCCCTAATGTGGCTTTTCGGATTACTGGTGGCTAGTATACATTACAGAGCCCATTGCCTGCTAACTACAGTATAATATATAGCCAATTCCATAGTAGCCAAACAGTACAATCCGTTCTCTGTTGGCCAGCATTTAATACAGTCTGTTCTGTCACAAACCATGCCAGTAGTAGCCCTGTGCTTGTACAACAGCATAGATATACTTTTGTTATTAAGACTGGTCTGTATAAAAATCTGTCAAAGAGGTATAAATCACTTACTTCTGCTACACTAGCTTCCATAGAGTTGGGCCTGAACACAACACAGACAAAGTAGATGTTAAAGGGCTTCTTCTTAGTTTTTGTTTTGTGGTTCTTGTTTTGTGGTTTTTGAATGATCTGCCAAATGCTTGAACACTGATTGGAAAATATGTTCAATACATCTATTTAATTGATAAAACTTCTTTAATTGGTGAAAATACAGCCGGATTAATTAATCATCCACATCATTATTTATTTATAAGATGCCACAAAACTCCCCTAGTGCCAAACAGTTGGAAAAAACAGAAAAGAGACATACGGGTTGATGGAAAAGGTGCAGTCATGAGACAGAGTTTAGAGCGGTGCAGTCATGAGACAGAGTTTAGAGCGGGCCCTGCTCATGAGAGCTTACAAGCTATAGGGGGAAGATAATGCTTGTGATTATAGGAGATAGATAGATGGTAATTAAAAGTGTGCAGCGGCAGTAGTATCCAGTGGCTGTGGACTAGGCTTGAAAGATTGAAGGTTGGGGTAGAGTCTGGTCAGATAGTGTAGGGAGTTCCATAAGAGTCCTGGAGGCGGGAGTAAGAGGCGGTAATCGGAGATGGTAATCAGAGGAGGTGAGGCGAAGATCAAAGGCAGGTCTAAGACAGCATGAAGAAGAGGTTCATGAGAAATTTGATGTGGATTCTGGAGCTTATCCTCCTAAATACTTCTAAAGACTACTTCTAGAAATATTTACAGAGTATGCACCTATCTCTCAAGACACTGGTGAGCCAGTGTAGGAATTTGCAGAGTGATGCAACAGAATGGCGAAAGAGGAAAATCAGTCTCATCCTGGCATTTAGGACATATGGGAGCACTGACAAATGGGTGAGGGGAAGGCTAGATAGGAGGTTTCAGTAGTCAAGATGGGAGATAAAGAGCAAATGGATAATTATTTTGAAGGAGAAGGTGATAAGACTGTAGGGTGAAGCTGAGGGATGACAAGGATGACACTTGAACAATAGGCATGGGGAAATGGGAAGAGAATTATGAGGGAAGACTACAGTGGGTTAGGAACACTGGCAGGAGGAAAAATAAGCTCAGTTTTCGACATGTTGAACATTAAGTTGCATTGGGGCATCTAAGTGGAGATGGCAGAGAAGCAATTGAACACATAGGCTAGAAGGGGATGAGGGTTTTGTCTGCATACAGAGGCTAGTTGAGGCCAAAGGAGTGCATCTATTCACTGAGAGAAAATATATAAAGAGAGAAAAGGAGGGGGCCAAGAAGAGAGTATTGAGGAAACCTCCACAGATAGTGAGAATAGAGTGGAGAATGTGCCCTGAATGAGCATTTTGAAAGGTAGGAAGTACACTATTATGGTCAATGAAGTAAAGGCTGTGCAGGAAAAGACAGATGGACCGTATTGAAAATATGATGATCTGCTGCAATACCAGCTACAGATGCCAGATGGCAGTGCACAGTTAACTATGACAACTGCAGCAGTTGAGGATCCATCACAATACCAGAAACAGACAAGTGGCAGTACACTGTAAACATTGACAACTGCTCATTCCTTTTACCTTATTGCAATCATCAGAAGTCAGTTAGACAGGCCTCACCTGTATGCAGCTTTTAAGGCCCTTTGCATGAGTAAAGTTGGAGTTTCATTTCTCTTGTGGTACTTCAAGAGTCTTGTTTATCACCTTTGGCTTTGTCCCTCACGTTTCTACCTTCTCCACACCATCAACTTAAGTGAAGTCTGTCCTTTCAGTTCTAAGCGGCTTGGCTACTCCAGCCAAGTGGTTCTTTCCAGGTAATAACCAGAATTGTGACACAAAGCAGCAGAGAGGTCAATGAGTATGGAGAAGTGACTATTCGACTTGGCTGTGAGCATTGGTCTGTTTAAAGGACACTACGACTTGGCTGTGAGCATTGGTCTGTTTAAAGGACACTACTCACTTGAACTCTGCTGCATTTGACACTTGACCACTCACTTCTGAACAAATGGTACATTCCCTAGGTCTTCAGGACACTGATATCCAGGTTCTCATTCTACTTATCATATCGCTCTTTCAATGTTTCTTTCTCTGAATCCACTTCTTTGCTTCCCACAATGCTCAGACTTAGGTCCTCTTCTCTAACTACCACTTTTCTTGGAAACCTAATAATCATCTCTCTACTTTCCTGACATTTATATTTCTGTTGGCAACACAACAATAAACCCTACTTCTCAAGCTTGCTGCCTAGGTGTCATCTTGAACTGTCCTTTGTTTCCCATATGCAAGTTGTTCCATATCCTGCTAAATACTTCTAAAGACTACTTCTAGAAATATTACGCACCTATCTCGCAAAAGACACTGCAATAATTTAATTCATGCACTCATTATATCCAGCATTGACTATTGCAATTTCCTTCTTACTGTTCTTCCCCTAACCAGACTTTCACCCATAATATTTATTTTGAATGCAAGAGCTAGACTTATTTTCCTTGCAAAACATTCTTTTACTGCTACTCTGCTTTCTCAGTCCCTACATTAGTTGCCTGTATCTTACCAAATCCAATTTAAAATACTTCTGCTAACATTAACAAAACTGCACCAATATAGAATTCTTAGCTCAAACTATTTCCTGACTCGACTGCTGTGCTTGGACCAAGATCTGCATCCCTCTGTTATGGCTCACGGCTATTAATATAAGCTTGTAGAACAGGAACAGAGGTCTTCTCCTATAGCAGCCGCCTTTCCCGTAGAGCTTCATGTGCTCACAGGTACTTGGATGCCCCCAGGTCTTAAGCTCTTGCGTAGTGGAAGCTAATATGCAATACTGCAGCTGGTGAATAGGAGGCAGTAGCCAAGATAGGACTGGATAGTCAGGGGTCAGTAGCAGGCAGAGAGGTAAGAAACAGGCCGAAGGATCAGGGCTGGCATCGAGCGGGAAAGTCCAAGGTACAAGCCAAAGGTCAGTCCAATCAGAAACACAAGCTAAGTCCGGAAACAGGTAGAGGGTTACCACAGAGGTCCAACAGAGTATCTACAAGAATAACAAGTATAGTCACAGAGCAAATCAGCAACACATACAGGGCACAGGACACTATAACCGGCAGGGAAGCTAAGCCCTCCCCGCCTTAAATATACAAGGCAACCACTCAGGGGACAGGAGGGGACTGCGTAATAATAAGCCCCAGGAGCAGCTTAACTAATTGGTGCACCACTTCTTATTTACCCTAGGAGGCTGTGTACAGAGGGAGTAGTGTGCAGTCAGACTTGCTGGGCGCAGCGAGTAGCTACAGAGTCTCCTGGTTGTTGCCATCAAGACAGCTGGGATGAGGGGGTGGAAGTAATGTCCCGGCTGTCAGAGCAACAGCCGAGACGGGCTGAAATGGAGGAAGACAAGCCGCCGCTGGGGTGGCTCATAACCCCCTAATCTACATCCATTACTGGCTCCCAATCCCGGTTACAGTACATTTTTGGGCTTTACCCTCCCCTGTACAACAAGACTTTCCTATAGCCCCAAACCTACAAGCCTTCGCAGTGTTCTAATCCAATTATAAGACTGAATTAAAGTATTGAGACACAAATATAATACAAGGCATGTTTCTCACCATTTTTAGGTTAGTACACATTTGTAAATGAATCACAGAACAGTGTTTATTATACAGAGACCACCATTTTATGTATTTTCACTTTTTGTATTATCTATTTATATAGGAGGGATCTATTAGTTCTAAAATTTTACTTCAGTTTGCCCTCTGGTGGCGCTGCCCCCAGTTTATATTTTAACTTACCAACTGACAAAACATTAAAGATCATAAATTAAAATATGGTGAGAACTCCAGGATAACATGTTCCCATATATTGTACTATGTACTAACTTTTTTTAGAAATTTTATTTTTTCACTTAACAATTGCAAATGCTGATTTCAAATACAAGATCATAGCTGCAGATCTGTATAGAGGATAGTAGTCTACTGACATCAGTCTAGTAACAGCTAATGCAAGCAGTAATAATATTAGCAAATTATTATCATTGGCCATTATTTGCATAGTGCTTTGCCTGCACCTCTTTATAATAGGAATTACATACTGAGATAAATCTGTGTTTTTACTGAAGCCAGAATCAAAATTAGGTTAAATACTATTAAAGTTTATTAATATTAATAAACATGATGGCAGTATAGCAGAGCGCTTAGGCTGGAGAGTAACAAACTATAGTGCAGAGTAAATATTACTAGTTATGGAATAAAAATAAGAACAGCCACAATAACATAGAGGCAAAAGTCACTGAAGTACAGGCAAACTCAACTTGAAATCATAATATGGAGTGACAGGCTTATAGGGTAAAAAGCTGGAAGGTGCCATAGAGAAATAATGCAGACAAATGGCAAGCAGCTAGGATCAAGAATGCAAGGAAACAGGAACAAACTGGTGGGACACTGGAACAAGAGTCTGAATCAAGCTGGAGATGATGACAAGCAATGAACGGTAATAAAGTGAGAGAGAGGAGATTAACCCCCCACGGGTAAAAAGTCCACAGGTAAGGTAGACAAAGCCCAAAACAGCAGCCCACCCGGTGGAACAGAGGGACTGCATGCCACACATGTTCAGGACACAGTCATGCCTAGTAACATTTATCCAGAAAAAATTAGGACAAAATAAGCCCTACCCCCGATTCACACCCAACCCAATTTCTGACCAACCAGACTCCCTTTCTGGTGACATCTCGCCCACTTTCCCTTGCACCTTTCAAGATTCGCAAATTGTGTCAGGAAGCATGGGATAATGGGCTATTGGTTAGATTTCTATGTTTACTTGAATTTTTATAAAAAAAAATACTTGCGAGGGGAAAAACACAGAGAGAGAGTCTGATCTGAATATCTTACAATATTACTAGATAATTGGAAAAATTCAAATAATAAAAGCAGATAATCAAGTGACATATTGGGAGCTACTTCTCCAATGGGTAGGTATTTATTTTCCCATGCTACATGATAATGTCATATACTGTTCTGTTATACCATATGATTCTCTCTGATATACCTCTCTGCACTTTCATAATATGCCATAATATCAGACATGCCATTCAACTACTTTTATGACAGGCACTTAAAAGTTCTAGTTACACTTCTTAAAATATAATCGCACTAGACAAACCTGGGAGCAACTGCTTTAAATTACACTGAAATGTAATGCCTAAATTACTTTATTAACAGCATTCAATAACTTTTTATACACTACATTACATGTGAGACATTTTAACAACGGAGCATAATAAATAAATAACTATATTATCATTCACTATATTTAAGGAACAAAATAATTTCTTTATACACCACAATATATATTTAACTTCCTCCATAGAAGTTACAGTGCTGGGCATGGTCCCCGCAAGACGTGCTTATATATGTGGCTGCATATAACTGTCACAGTTTCCAGATCACCTAGAAGGTCACATGTTCCAGGTTACCCAGCAGGTGCACAGGGACAGTTAACTAACTGTCACGGTTTCCTAAGCAACCAGAAGGTGCACAGGTGTATTGCCAAGTGTCACATTTTCTAGAGGACAATGGTAATGCATTGTTGTAAATGGCGGACGGACGTTATGCAAAATAACTGATGCAACCGATTACAATGCCAATATTTATCCGCAAATCTATAGACCAAGACCTTTAATTTTGTATATGATATGCCCTGCTCAGACAACTGCATCATAGAAATAAGTCACTCATATAAGTCGTACTTATGCTATTAATATAAAGATTTGTAGTACATCATATATTATATACAGAGTTAATTTTCCACAGTAAAAGATAAAGGAGAACATTGTGTAAACAAACATATACTTTACATGTAAATATGAGTGTGACAAGAATAAAGATGTGTTCACTATCAACATATAGGAGCATATTCAAATAGGTTTTCAGTCCGCGGGATCGCGCCGGACCGGGCCGCGAAGTTAATCAATGGTACCGCAATAACGTGAAAATCCACGTTATTGCGATACCGTAATACCGGCAATACTGCGCAGGTTTGCGGTACTGGAAACCTAATTGAATATGCCCCATAAAGGGGGTTTTCACTGTAAGAGTAGTCCAGCTATGAAATTCCCTTATCAAGGAGGTGGTGATAGGAGAATTAGGTTTTTAAAAATGGATTGAATGCCTTTCTTATAAGGAATGAAATTAATAATTCTAACCAGAAAATTAGCAAGCATTATCATCTATGCATGGGAATGGGGCTGCATTATTTTACTTTCCTCCAGATCAACTCAGAAATTAGAGCAGGTTGAACTTGATGGAGTTGGTATTTTTTTTAATAACTATGTAATTATATGTTACTGTAAGCAGGAACTATTGGCTACTCTGTTAAGTGTCATCCATAGAAAGCAATAGATCAGTGCTAAACTGTTATATTTGAATGTAAAATCTCAGTACAAACAGACCAACCATTGTAATTGTTCGGAACCCCTCCAGCC
Source organism: Mixophyes fleayi (assembly GCF_038048845.1). Lineage (NCBI taxonomy): Eukaryota > Metazoa > Chordata > Amphibia > Anura > Limnodynastidae > Mixophyes > Mixophyes fleayi. The sequence goes on along the minus strand of NC_134407.1, from coordinate 125,282,877 downwards.
AGTACATCAAAACCTGAAGTCTGGTGTTCACTGGAGCCCCTAGTGGTGGGGACAGACTTGGCCGCAGACAACCGAGGGTCGTGAGTTGTGCACTGACTGGGGAGAACCCAGCGATAGAGTATAGGAGCAAACAGCAGAGTGAAGTCCAGGCAAGGGTCGAGGGCCGGCAGCAGACAGAGTATCCAGTAGACAAGCCGAGGTCAGAGGTCACAGGCAAAACAGCAGCGTAAGAGTCCAGGCAATAAATCAAGGGGCACAGGCAGTCAAGCGTAGTCAGGTATCCAGGCAAGGGTCGGCAACAATAAACAGATACAAGACCAAGCAGGTGCAGAGAGCAGGCTAGAGCACTGAAACAGGAACTATAACCGGCAGTGAGGCCCAGTCCTCACTGCCTTAAATACTATGATGGTCAAATCAGAAAGGAGGAGGACAGGGCTGATAATCAGCCTCAGGAGGCTGCTGATCAATTACTAGCTGGGAACTAGCATAGGTCATATCACAACCAGGAACATGTATGAATGACAAATAGAATCATGCGAGAGCTCCCCCTGGAGTTGGAGGATGTCCCTACAACTTCCAAAAATATAACAGTGCATTGAAACTAATGTACGCGCTCGGCTGCTACCTTACGCCAGGATGCGGCGTACCGCCGCGGCTCGTAACAGTACCCCACCTTGAGGAGGGGTCAAGGAACCCCGACAACCCGGTTTCCCAGGGAACCATTTGAAAAAATCCTTGAGCAATTTGTCAGCATGTAGATGTCTTTGTGGCACCCAAGAAAGTTCCTCTGGGCCATAGCCCTTCCAATGGACCAGAAAGTGAATTTGTCCTTGGACCTTTTTGGAGTTGAGAATTTTTTCGATTATGAATTCCTGGTGTCCCTTCACTGTAACAGAAGGAGGCTTGATGCGGCCTAAATTTTTGAGACCAAGTAACGGGTTTGAGTAACGAACAATGAAATGTCCTGGGAATCCTGAGAGAAGAAGGAAGATTCAGTCTAAAAGCCACTAGATTAATCTGCTTAGTAATAACAAGGGTCCAATGAATCTGGGACCTAACTTTTTGCAGGGCTGCTTGAGTCTGAGGTTGCGTGTAGACAGCCAGACCTTTATCACCAACTTTGAAAGAACATGGTCTGCGATGCAGGTCTGCATAAAGTTTGGACTTAAAAGAGGCTTGTTTGAGGGCTTTATGGACTTTTTTCCATATCCGTGAGAGACGGCCAGCAGAGCGATGAGAATCCGGGATATTGGAGGATGCCAGAATGGACAAGGAGTTTGACCGTGGATGGAATCCCAGGTTACAGAAAAATGGAGACACCTGTGTAGAAGAGTGGTATGCATTGTTGTAAGCGAACTCCGGCCATGGAAGCAGAGAGGACCAGTCGTTATGGCATTTGGATACATACAAACAAAGAAATTGCTCAAGGGATTGGTTGACCCTCTCGGTTTGTCCGTTGGACTGTGGGTGATATCCTGAAGAAAAACAGAGTTTGATTCCCAACCGGGTGCAAAAGGCTTTCCAAAAGGTGGCGATAAATTGAGAGCCACGGTCCGAGACAATATTGACAGGGGAGTCCATGGAGTCGGAAGATGTGTTTGGATGAACAAGGATGCCAGCGTTCTGGCACATGGCAACCCTGTAAGTGGAATAAAGTGGGCCATCTTACTAAACCGGTCAACGACTACCCAGATGGTGTTAAAGCCAGATGAGCGAGGTAATTCCACAATAAAGTCCATAGATATATGTGCCTATGGTTTAGCTGGAACAGATAGCGGCATGATAGGACCAGTATTAAGACTGCGAGAGGACTTATTCCTAGCACAACTTTTACAGGAAAGCACAAATTCTCTGGTATCAGCGGATAAAGAAGGCCACCACACCGAACGGGATAGCTGTTCAATGGTCTTAGATACTCCAGGATGACCCGAGGTCTTGTTGTCGTGACATTCGGTGAGGACAGTCTTCCTCAGGTGGTCCGGTACAAATAATCTACCTGTAGGAGTTGCTGGTGGTGCCAAATGCTGGAAGTCCTGAAGAATTGTCCCCAAATCCTGGGTCAGACCTAGAACAATGTCAGAGGCAGGGATGTTAGAAGATGGTTCAGCGAGAGGAAAATGTGTGGAGATAAAGCTGCGAGACAAGGCATCAGCCTTGGCGTTTTTGGATCCTGGTCGGAACGTGATGAAAAACTTGAAACGAGAGAAAAACAGGACCCACCGGGCTTGTCTGGAATTTATGACCTTAGCGGACTGAATGAACTGAAGATTCTTGTGGTCAGTATATACCGTAATAACATGAGATGCTCCCTCAAGCCAGTGGCGCCATTCTTTAAATGCCCACTTTACTGCCAATAACTCCTGATTACCGACATCATAGTGGGTTTCGGCGGAAGAAAATTTTCGAGAGGAATGCACGGGAGTGCAATTTATGGTCGTAGGGATGCTTTTGCGAAAGGATAGCGCCAGCTCCAACATCGGAGGCGTCAACTTCAACTATGAACGGCAGTTCTGGATTTGGATGTCGAAGGACCGGTGCAGAAATTAATGCATTCTTGAGTGCCCTGAAGGAATCCAATGCTGTGGGAGACCACTTAGTGGCGTCGGCCCCTTTGCGAGTAAGGGCTGTAATGGGAGCCACCAATACCGAGAAGGAACGAATGAATCGCCTATAGTAGTTGGCGAACCCCAAGAATCTCTGAATGGCTTTCAGATTGGTAGGCTGTACCCAGACAAGGATTGCTTTGACCTTACTGGGGTCCATCGAAAAGCCATCAGGGGAGATGGCATATCCCAGGAATGTGACTTGGGTAACCTCGAACTCACATATCTCCAATTTAGCGAAGAGATGGTGCTGACGTAATTTGAGAAGTACCTCCATGACGTGTAATCGGTGAAGTTCCAGAGAATTGGAGTAGATTAATTAATACAATCTTGGAACACGGCAGGGGCATTACATAGGCCGAAGGTCATGACCAGATTCTCATAATGACCTGAATGGGTGTTGAAGGCCATCTTCCACTCGTCCCCCTGTTTGATCCGAACCAGGTTATATGCTCCTCGCAGATCAATTTTGGAGTAAACAGCAGCTTGTTTAAGCTGATCAAAAAGAACAGAGATGAGTGGTAAAGGGTAAGTGTTTTTTACCGTTATTTGAGTTAGGCCACGATAATCTATGCATGGCCTAAGACTTCCGTCCTTTTTAGACACAAAAAAGAAACCGGCTCCCACCTGTGATTTAGAAGGCCTGATGAATCCCCTTCGAAGGTTTTCTTCTATGTATTCCTCCATAGCTTTGGTCTCAGGAATGGATAAGGCATACAATCTCCCCTTGGGGAACTTAGAACCAGATATAAGTTCAATAGAGCAATCATAGTCCCAATGAGGGGGAAGAGAGTCTGCTTTCTTCTTGGAGAACACATCCTAGAACTCCCTGTAGGCTGAAGGAAGCTTTTCAGAACAGGGCTGAACAAGCCGGAGAGGAAGAGTCAGGCAGGTTGAAGAGCAGGCTGTACCTCAACGTAAGATCTCCTCCTTACTCCAATCAATATGAGGGTTGTGATGTTGGAGCCAGGGATGCCCTAGGATCAAAGGCACGGAGGAACAAGGAATAAGAAAAAATGAAAGAACTTCGGAGTGAAGGGCTCCCACACAGAGTTGCAGCGGCGGGGTTCTGGAGTGGATCCTGCCTCCGATCAAGGGTCTACCGTCTAATCCACAGACGGTGATACTAGATTCCAGTTTCACTGCAGGAATGCCGAGGGACTTGGAAAATTCCACGTCAAGGAAATTACCTGCAGCACCACTATCCAGAAAGGCAGACACTGAAACTGAATTATTCTCAAAGGCAACCCGAGCAGGAATCAGGACCGAATTCTTAGAAGAGACCATTTGGAGGCCTAGGCGCACCTCTTCACATACACCTAGGCCAGATATTTTCCCGTCTTGTTAGTTCAGGTGCGCAGAAGATGACTCTTGTTTCCACAATACAGGCAGAGCCCCAAGGAACGCCGCCTAGATCTTTCTTCTGGAGAAAGGAGATAGGCTCCTAGCTGCATGGGTTCAGATGGGTGTTGAGAAACAGGGAAAAAGACTGGAGGAGGGCATGATGGTACAGACGTGTCCTTCTCCACTTTACTTTCCTTTATTCTGCGGTCAATTTTGATAGCAAGTTGCATAAGTGTCTCCAAGGTTGGAGTTGAGGGGTACTGGACTAAGGAGTCCTTTATCTGCTCTGAGAGCCCCAGGCGGGATTGACTTTTCAGCGCAGGGTCGTTCCACTGACTATCAACGGACCAGTGCCTAAATTCGGCACAGTATTCTTCGGCGGTACGCCACCCTTGTCTAAGTACCCTTAGGTGCGACTCTGCTGAAACCACTCGGTCTGGGTCGTCATAGAGGAGACCAAGGGCGTTGAAAAACGTATCCACAGACTGCAGTGCAGGGCTGACTGGGGCCAGGCTAAAGGCCCAGAACTGTTGATCACCCTGGAGCAAGGAAATTATTATGCCCACCCTCTGCTGCTCCCAACCTGAGGAGCGGGGTCTGAGGTGGAAATAAAGCTTACAGCTTTCTTTAAAGTTCCGGAATTGGATTCTGTCCACGGAGAACCGGTCCGGAAGATTCAGTTTAGGTTCTATGGCAGGTGACAGGGTTGCTTGAGTGGCCTTGGTGGCTTCCTCTTGGGCAGCCAATCTGATTGAGAGGTCTTGGACTACATGCGAAATAGTCTGGATTTGCCCTGCAAGGACCTGGGCTGGACTAGGCTCCATCCTAGGTTCCACCTGTATTTCTTTTTTAGCCGGTTATAATGTTAGGAACCCCTCCAGCCAGTATATCAAAACCCGAAGTCTGCTCTGAAGTCTGGTGTTCACTGGAGCCCCTAGTGGTGGGGACAGACTTGGCTGCAGACAACAGAGGGTCGTGAGTTGTGCACTGACTGGGGAGAACCCAGCGATAGAGTATAGGAGCAAACAGCAGAGTGAAGTCCAGGCAAGGGTCGAGGGCAGACAGCAGGCAGAGTATCCAGTCGACAAGCCGAGGTCAGAGGTCACAGGCAAAACAGCAGCGTAAGAGTCCAGGCAATAAATCAAGGGGCACAGGCAGTCAAGCGTAGTCAGGTATCCAGGCAAGGGTCGGCAACAATAAACAGATACAAGACCAAGCAGGTGCAGAGAGCAGGCTAGAGCACTGAAACAGGAACTATAACCGGCAGTAAGGCCCAGTCCTCACTGCCTTAAATACTATGATGGTCAAATCAGAAAGGAGGAGGACAGGGCTGATAATCGGCCTCAGGAGGCTGCTGATCAATTACTAGCTGGGAACTAGCATAGGTCATATCACAACCAGGAACATGTATGAATGACAAATAGAATCATGCGAGAGCTCCCCCTGGAGTTGGAGGATGTCCCTACAACTTCCAAAAATATAACAGTGCATTGAAACTAATGTACGTGCTCGGCTGCTACCTTACGCCAGGATGCGGCGTACCGCTGCGGCGCGTAACAGTAATAATAATATAATATAAAAATCCATTCAGATTTGGTATGGTAGAAAAATGGTAAAACGATGACCTTCCATTATGTGCTAACAGTCCATGTGTGAGGTTATCATACAACATAGAAGTGCTTGTGTCAATGGCTACATTTTGATCTTGTTGTTGGCATGGTGCTTTCTTTCTTTCCCTCCTGTTTGGCATTCATGGCCAGCATTCAGAGCTCAATGCATGTATGTGCTTCTGCATTTCTGTTGAGATACTGTCACACGCCGGCCCCGCAAACGGGCAGCGGCGCCCTTACCTTCTTCCTGCAGCTGGTGATCCCGGCGTTTCAGCCGCATCCTCCGATGGCGGCCGCCATCTTGCCGTCGGGTCTGCACATGTGCAGATCCGCTCTTCCTCCTTCAGACCTCCCACTCGCTCATTGGCCATGTATTATGGAGGGGTATTTAAACGGGTTGGGTACAATATAACTATACTGAGAATTCTAAATTTAAAGCAGCAATGTGGGGTTAAGTGTTTAAACACTTAACCTTAGGGGTCCCCACATTGCCGGTTTAAATTTAGATTGACAGACGTTGCGATGACGTCAAATTGCAGTACTGCACAGTTCTTTCATCGGAATACCTTGCTGTCACCATGCTGTTTACATCAGTCATCTCCAGCGTCGGATTGAAGTTAAGTCTGTTTAATTTTCTTTAGTTTTTTCAGTCTTTCGGGTTTTTTTTGCAGAAATTCTGCGTGTCGGAATGGTGGTAATCGTAAAAACGATTACCACCGATTTAAAAAACCTGGTTTCTCCTGTCAGATGCATGTTCTTCGTGCTCACTCCTGCAGCAGTAAGGACCTGTGTCCGTTTCCTACATTGAACTACTGCTGTTCCTGTGACTCCATTGCTACTATCCTGAGTTACCACCATTGTGTCAGCTACGGTTCTACATCTCCACGCCGTGGCCTATATTGAACTACCGCTGTTCCAGTGACTCCATTACTACTATTCTGACTTACCTCCTGGTGTCCAGCTCTCGCCTGTTTCCTCTGATTCTGACTCCTCCTACCACTCTGCCAGGTACTCTCTCAGCAGTCCCTATCACGCAAGTTGCGGTCCCCTAAGACCATACCTCCTTCCGGGGGTTCCTGATGAATTCCACCCACCTGTTAAAATCTGCACCTTTGAGTGAGCTGTGTCAAAACCTGGCAGATTCAGGGGGTCCTTAGATCATCCTCGGAATTTGTGACTGATACATTTATAAGGGCTCATACTCACAGCCAGCTGTAATATCATTGGTGACTTTGCAACCATCCGGGAGTGTGGGAGGTGAGCACAATTTAAGGCAAAATACCATACATGGCTCTACAAGAGACCATGGATAGTAGAATAGCATTTACGTAAATATACAAAGCCCAGCATTTCCGGCTAGTACAAGGACATTGGTACATCGGGCACAAATGAAACAGATGGGAAGAGCAGCCTCTGATAGGTAGTAGGGTGTTTCGGCTACCAGCATTTATCATAAGCCTACAGAATTATTAGCAGAGGTCTTGACCTACAGCAGCCACCTTTCCCGTAGAGCTTGATATGCTCACAGATACTCCGATGCCCCAGGTCTTAAACTCAATGTAGTACAAGCTTATGAGTAATGCTGTAGCACAGAAATAGGAGGTGATGACAACAGGTAACGATGGTCATGAACAAGCCAGGGTCCAAGGGCAAGAGAAGTCAGTGAGGTCCGGTTCAGACAGAGATCAGGGCCGGCAGCACACAAGGGAATCCAGGTCACAAGAAAAGGTCAGGGCCACGAGCAATAATCCAAAGTCCAGGAAACAAGCCAAAGAGCAAACACAAAAAACAATCCAGAGATGAGCACAACAGGATAGGAGCAGGTGAGCAGCCAGGTACGAACGCTATATCCGGGAGGGAGAATAAGCCCTACCTGCTTAAAATAGTCATGCTGCCCAATGTGGATGCAGGTTCCCAAGCTGCATTAATCAGCCTCAGAAGGCTATGATTATTTTGACAGAACTGTGCGGACCCGGCTGTGTGACAGCTCGCCGGGAGCGGCGGCAGAGAAGAGAGAGCATCCCGGCTGTTACCCAGGCAACCGGGATGAGGGGGCAGAAGTGACGTCCCGGTCGTCACGGAAAGGGCCGGGACGTAGACAGGCTGGGGCAGTGAGTCGCAGCGACAGCCAGGGGAACCGCCGCGACTCATGGCATAGGGTGGCAGATTACGGTAATTATACAGATTGGGCAATGCCCAGCATTTATTTACAACAAGAGATAGCATTGATTGAATATGAAACAGACAGGAAGAAAAGTTCCAGATAGGTGGTAGGATAGTATTTTATGAAAACAACATGTAGAATTGTAAGCTTGCGAGCAGGGTTCTCTTACCTCTCTGTCTGTATGTATTACCCAGTATTGTCTTATCAGTGTTTGTTCCCAATTGTAAAGCGCTACGGAATTTGCTGGCGCTATATAAATAAATGGTGATGATGATGTAGAATAAGCCCAGACACCCTGAAAAGTAAAGATAATATGCAATGCAAAATATTTCTATGTGAAACCAGTTGAAGCACTCATATCTGCTCTTATCAGTTTAATCATGGATACTTCATCTACCCTACAACTAATTGTAGCTGAAGACTGCTGATACATGACCACAATTATAAGGGGAAGTTTTTAACTTCCCATTCTTAACTAGCTTCTGTAATTGGAATTCCAAGAATAGCCTAGTGCGGAGAAAGAGGAACAAAATTAAGTAACATAGTGACATAGTTGATGAGGTTGAAAAAAGACACCAGTCCATCAAGGTAAACCTATTTTGGATATCCTGCGATCCTGCACTTATATTTGAAATTAATCCAGAGTAGGCAACCGCCCATCTGTTTCAATTTTGAAAATCCCCCCAGACTCAATATTGCAATCCAATTTTTACCCTATATCCACTACTATCCTTTATTTTAAATTAACGGTCGTATCCCTGGATACACCTTTCCGCTAAAAATTTGTCTAACCCTTTCTTAAACATATCTATTGAATCTGCCATCACAACCTTTCCTGGCAATGAATTCCATATCTTGACTGCCCTTACTGTAAAGAACCCCTTCCTTTGCTGGTTGTGAAATTTCCTCTCCTCTAACCTTAGGGGATGGACACGTGTCCTGTGTATGGTCCTTGGGGTAAAAAGTTCCCATGAAAGCTCTCCGTATTGACCCCTAATGTATTTGTACATAGTAATCATATCTCCCCTTAGACGCCTCTTTTCTAAAGTAAACATGCCTAAACTGGCTAACCTTTCCTCATAACTTAATGACTCCATACCCTTTATCAATTTTGTCGCCCTTCTCTGAACCCTTTCTAGTTCCAAATTATCTTTTTTATAGAGTGGTGCCCAGAACTGTACTGCATATTCAAGATGAGGTCTTACCAACGATTTATACAGTGGCAAAATTACACTGTCTTCCCTTGCATCTATGCCCCTTTTTATGCATGCCAATACTTTGTTTGCCCTTGCAGCTGCTGCTTGACATTGAGCACTATTGCTAAGTCTACTGTCTACGAGCACTCCCAAATCCTTTTCCATTATAGATTCTACCAAATTAATTCCATTTAATTTATAGATTGCATTCTTGTTTTTGATCCCTGAATGCATAACCTTACATTTATCTGTGTTAAACCTCATATTCCATTTAGCCGCCCAATCCTCCAGTTTATTTAAGTCCCTCTGTAGAGAAGCTACATCTTGCTCTGATTTTATTACCTTACAGAATTTAGTGTCATCTGCAAAAATAGAAACTTTACTCTCTAAACCATCACCAAGGTCATTAATAAATATATTAAAAAGGAGTGGTCCCAGCACGGAACCTTGAGGTACTCCACTTAAGACTTTTGACCAATTCGAAAATGTTCCATTTATCACAACTCTCTGTTCCCTATTCTCTAACCAGTTTTCGATCCAAGTACAAATTTTGATTTCTAGACCCAGTTCCCTTATTTTGTAAACCAACCTCTTGTGTGGCACTGTATCAAAGGCCTTTGCAAAATCTAAGTAGACCACATCTACTGTCCTGCCCTGGTCTAAGTTCCCACTAACTTCCTCGTAGAAACTAATTAGATTAGTTTGACATGACCTATCCCTCACAAATCCATGTTGATTCCCACTAATAATTTTATTGCGTACCAAGTAATCCTGAATACTGTCACTTAAAATACTGTCCCACTATTGATGTCAGGCTTGATGTAGTTCACTTGTAGGTTATCTTTACATGTATCCGGAAATTTCTAAAACAGTGACAGCTACACTATAGATGCATTTTTTAGATCCAAACACAGGATTTATTTTCCTGCGGTTTGGAGGCTGAAATGTCAAACCGCATCCGAAGTAGGGTGATTTGCAAATATCTAATCTGCATGCGGATTAGGTCAAACTGCATGCGGTTTAGACAAAACCACATGGTAAAACCATATATTCAGTTTGCAGTTTGCTATCTGGAGTGCCTGATAAGATGTACTGTGCCCAACTTGATAGGCCAGACAGGTGCCACCTGCCAGACTCACTTGTATTATTAAATTTACATACATTAAAACCAAAAAAATAAACCTCAGTCCTCTGACTGAATAGAACTGGGCTCCTACTGTTACCCATTGGCAGGGTAAACGTGTGTAAAAGTATAATGACAACCTATTTAGGCAGCATGTATTGGCAGTTCATGACTTCTATTGCATGCTGGCATTTGTAGAACTACAAGAACCAGCATGGACACTATGATAGTGCTACAGTAATGTGCAATACATGTGGCCCGCCATATACAATATTCCATGTCCCTCCAAATAACGTAATCCAGGTTCCTCCAAATAAAATAATCCATGTGTCCCCAAATAGAATGATAAATGTTCCCAATAAATACTTGAATCTTTTTTCTCTCTTGGTCTTGGAACATGGATTAATATTATTTTCAGCCTCTAGATGTTATGGCCACCAGTGCGGCATAAACTCATAGAACAGGTAGAAGAGATTTTCACCTTTAGCAGCCGCCTTTCCCGTAGAGACTGGTTGTGCTCACAGGTACTCAGATGCCCCCAGGTCTTATGCTCAGAATAGTATGAGTTTATGCCTACACGGTAGCGCACAGGTATAGGAGGTTGCACATGGAGTAGCGACAGGCCAGATGTCCGCGGACTGGACAGGGCACCAGCGGATATGTCAGGTATAGGCATAAAGGTCAGGGTCACAGGCACAGGTTCAGGATCCAGGGACAGGCGTAAGATCAGGGTCACTAGCAGAGGTTCAGAATCCGGGTTCAGGCAATAGATCAGGGTCAGAAGCACAGGTTTAGAGTCCAGGAACAGGCAAAGGTCATACACAGGTAATCAATCTCAGGTTAAACACCAAACACAGGAACAAATAGCAGGCAGCAGTACTGGAACAGGACGCTATAGCCGGCAGTGAGGCTCAGTACTCACTGCCTTAAATAGTACAGATGGCCAATCAGGACACAGTCCACAATGTGTCCTCAGCTGCAGTATAATAAAAATGCAGAGCCTGCAGCCAATGGAATAGGCAGAGTGCCAGCGGGAAACTAATCTCTAATCAGCCTTGATTAGCTGATCCTACACAGCCTTGCAGGGCTGGCCCTACCTAATCCTGTGCGCATGCGCCCGGCTGTTTGACAGCTGACCGGGCACGGCGTCAGGAAGACCAACACGTCCCGGTTGTTGCCCAGGCATCCGGGACACAGAAACCGGAAGGGACACCCCGGTTGCCATAGCAACGGCCGGGACGTCACCAGAGGACCCAGGAGAGTCGCAGCGGTGCCTGTGGCCGCCGCGATCTCTAACACTAGATTGTACAATTTTATGTCAGAAACATTTATTGCTCCTATTTAAATATTTTGTAATAAATTTAGGCTAATTTTAGGTACACTTTATGAATTTTCTGAAGGAAGTAGTAATTCTTATGTCTGCTTAGAGCAGTGAAGGGCAACAGACAGCTCTCCAAGCCTTCATCTTGGCCCCCAGCTCATTCCTGCTTTATTGTCAAATTTATTTTAGCTTCTAACACTTGTTATAAATGACTGCTGATATGTTATTACAGATAAGTGGCTCTTCGATTAAATGTATTGTTTAACTTATTACAGAGATCAAGTATAATGTGCAGCCCTTTATAAGGTTAGAGGGCCGTATCATGAGGCCCCTGAAGTGTTTCAGGGCTGCTTTTCACTGGTTTGGCGAGTGTAATTTGCAGTACATGTACGAGGTAGAATATTTTGGGAAAAGTAATCCTGTTATTTAAGTAAACTCTACCTTATTAGGAAGTTTGCAGGTGCAGCCACTTAAGTTTTTCCACTGATTTTGGTTAATACTTTTTCTTTTGAAATTACATGTGCAATTAGTATGAATTAACTATACAAAAGTGTTCAGTGATCAGAAAAACAACAACCTTGAACAACAACAAATAAATAGAAAAAACTTTACCAGCGTGTCAGTTATCATAAACTTTAAACCATCATTTTTAAGGTTGAGTTTATATAAATTCTGTATATTTTTAGGAAGTTGGATTCATAAATAGGTATTACATCGCTTATCCTACTAAAATATATACAATCTACTACAAAACACTTACGTTTTTTTCCCTTAAGCAGGAGCTATAGATTTTGAAATTAATGCAAACTGCTTGACTTCTCCATGAGAAGTTTTCTGTTCAGGATTTGATATTTATAGCTGTAGTTCATCCCCAAATGCTGTAAGTTTGACTGTAGTACAGTTGTGGCAAAAAATATTGGCACTGATGCACTTTTTTCAAATTGCTCCACTTTCCTCCAAACATAAGTTGAAATTGACATCAGTATTTCGTCTCCACAATTCTTTCTCTGCTAATATTACAGAACATTTGTTTTTTATTCTGAAATGAATACTGTATATCCTTTTTAAATTAGAAAATGGCATTGACAAAATTATTGACACCCTAGACTTAAGTCAGAGCTCCTGTTGGACACCAGACAAATTGCTAGAATGAAGGAGTATGCAAAAGGTCTTCGCCTATAGTAAGCCGCGTTTTCGACAGCGAGCTATATTCTCACAGGTACTCAGATGCCTCCAGGACTTGAACTGAGTGAAGTAGAAAATTCTCTTAAATGTCAGGTAGCGAATAGGTATGGAGACTGGGATTAAACTGGCAGACTGAAGCAGTACAGCAGACAGCGTACCAGAGAGGATGTAAATGGACAAGGCAGGGAGTGAGCAGGCATAACAAGAGACGAACCAAAGGTCAGAGCTGAGAGCGAGCGAGGGGGTCCAACAACAAAGCCTAAGGTCAAGATGTGTGTCAGACAGGGGATTTCCATGGGCAGAAGGGTCAGGCAACAGGTAAACAGAATGGAGCAGCAAAACAGCAGGCTTAAAGGAGTGTAACAACAAAGCTATTACCGGCAGGGAGGCTAAGCACTCACTGCCATTTAAACTAATGGTGGCCAATCAGAATGCTCTCTCAGGAGCAAGCTCCCCACAGCCTATTGCTGTACTGCCTTCATGTAACCACCGACGGACAGGAAGATGTATGCCAGCTGTCTAGCAACCAGCTGAGACTGAAGTATTCAGCGTGCGCTGTCACGATTAGTGTAGCGGCACTTAACAGCTTAATATTTGGTAGCATAGCTTTTGGTCACAATAACTGCAATCAACCATAGGTAGGTCCACGTTTCTTGTGCAAACTGCTCCAGCTCTCACAGATTGATGGGTGAATTCTCATAATTGCTGTTTCCAGATCTCTCCACAATTGGACTATGTTATGTAGTTTTGAACTAATTGCTGCGCACTTCAAAACTGTGCAGTGTTTTGTTTTGAACTATTCATGGGTGCTTAATCAAGTGTGTTTGCGGTCATTTTCCTGCTGGAAGACCCATGACCTTCAAAGGAAAACCAATAAGCTCTAATTTGCTCTAATCTGTCCACAGGACATTCTCCCAGAAGGAATTTGGCTTGTTCAGATGTGTTTTGCAAACTCCTATTGGTCATCTTAACTCTCAGCAGTGGGGCCTTCCTGAGCCTCCTACCATATTGTTATGAATCCCAGTGTATTCACGAAGAGCAACAGAAGTGTAATGCAAAGTGTCTTTATTCAGGTAAATACACAAAGATTACTCAGATCCACTTATAAGAACAGGTTCCTAAGGAGACTGTATAGTAAAAATGGCAGGAACAGGTATTATAAGTTTTACCCCAGTCCTGAAGGCACAAGGCTGTCCAGGAAAGCAGACAGAGTCCAGGGATAAAGCAGTGATCAGACAAACTAATCCAAATAGCCAGGCAGAGATCCAGCAAATTAGCGAGGTCCAGAAGTCTGTCCAAAAGGTCAGGGCAACAGCGTGGTCCAAGGTACAGGCAAACGATTCGGGATCTCGGGCAAGCAGGCAAGGTCCAAGGTACAGGCAGGAGTCATACACAGAAGTTCAGTCCAGCAGGTGTATACCAAATAGCACAGGAGCTGGTTAGTAGCAGCCAGGAACAAACGGATGAACTGCACAGAGCACAGCTAGAGGCAGGTACTAAAAGCAGTGCGACAGGTGCAGTTCTAATCAGGCATTATGCAAGGAGATTAACTCCTTCAGGCAAGTAAAATAGTTCAGGAACAGAACAGCAGCACCTCTTTTGGTATGAGGCACTGCTGCTAGGTACAAACAGACAGATTTGTAACACATATAAACCCTTTTCATTGAGTTTGTGACTAATGATGCAAGGTGAAACTGTTGTACCTTGTATCTGAAGGTTAGCTTGAATTAGTTGATCAATGTGCTTTTTCCACCATTCAAACAATCCTGTGCTGCAATCTTCAATCAAGTTTACTTTTTCAGACACATCCAGGGCAGTTGGCTACAGTGCCATGGACCTTTAAAATTTCTATTAACATTATATACACTATATGGACAAAAGTATCTGGCCACACCTGTTAATTATTGAATTGAAGTGTTTCTATCAGACCCGTTGCCAGAGGTGTATAAAATCAAGCACCCAGCCATGCAGTCTCCATTTGCAAACATTTGTAATACAAAATGGGTTGTTCTGAAGAGCTCAGTGACTTCAAACATGGTACTGTGATAGGATGCCACCTTTGCAATAAGATGGTTCGTGAAATTTCATCCTTGCTGGATATTTCATAGTCAACTGTAAGTGATATTATTAGAAAGTAGAAGCGTTTAGAAACAACAGCAACTCGGCTATGAAGCAGAAGGACTACGTAAAATCACAGAGCAGGGTCAATGACTGCTAAGGCGCATGGTGCCTAAAAGTCACCAATGCTCCGGTTGGAGTGGGGTAAAGCACACTGACACTGAACTGTGGAGCAGTGGAAACGTGTTCTGTGGAGTGACTAATCACGCTTCTCTGATTGGCAGTCAGATGAGCAAGTCTGGGTTTGGCAGATGCCTGGAGAACTTTACCTGCCTGATTGCATTATGTCAACTGTAAAGTTTAGTGGAGGAGGGATAATGGTATGGGGCTGTTTTTCAGGGTTTGGGCTAGGCCCCTTATTTCCAATGAAGGGCAATCTTAATGCTTCAGCATACCAAGTCCTTTTGGACAGTTCTATGCTTCCAACTTTGTGGCAACAGTTTGGGGAAGGCCCTTTTCTGTTCCAACATGACTGTGCTCCAGTGCACAAAGCACAGACTACAAAGACATGGTTTGGTGTGGAAGAACTTGACTGGCCCACACAGAGCTCTGACCTCAACCCCACTTAACATCTTTGGGATGGACTGGAACGGAGATTGCGAGCCAGGCCTTCTCGTCCAACATCAGTGCCTGGCCTCAAATGCTCTACAGAATGAATGGGCACAAATTCCCACAGAAACACTCCAACATCTTGTGAAAAGCCTTCCAAGAATAGTGGAAAATGTTATCGCTGCAAAAGGGGGACCAACTCCACATTAAAGTGTACAAATTTGAATACAATGTCATTACAGTCCCTGTTGGTGTAATGGTTCTTACATTTTATTAATGGACATTAAATTTTTTACAGCCTATAGTACCCGTGACCAATTAGACCTCAGTTCCCTGGAGACCACGGCATTGGCCTGTATTGATCAGTTGATGCAAAGGGTGGGCAGGATTGACACCAGAATAAGCCCACCCCTAACGAGACCTTTCACCCCACAGGTACATTGTAATTAACAATACATGGATAAAAAATGACAAATGGTTGCTTTACATAAATTGAAAAACAATGGCTGATTTTTTTTTAAAAATTGCAATCTATTTATAATTGGCAATTTCCAATTGTAATACAAATACAAATGTGAATTATTTGGCACTTATCTTGCAAGCATAGTCATCCTAGTATAGAATCAGACCATGGTCTTCCAAAATCACTTTGAGATTTCAAAATGATGCATAGTTAACAGTCCACCCAACACACATCATATATGTGTAACAAAAACTTATCTTCCTTCGTTCCCCCGCCGCTCCGCCAGACCCGGAAGCCGCACTTCCGGGTTCGGCGGTCACATGACCGCTAAACCACGGCGGGGAATTCAAATAGTTCTCCCTATATAAATCTTGCTCTGACACTTGGTAAGTGTCAGAGCAACTTACCTGTTCCTGGCTCCTGTTCCCCGGTTACCTCCTTGTGCCTGCTCCTTGTGAATTGACCTCCTGTGTACCAGTCCCTGCTTGCTGACCTGTCTGGATCTTCTATACCTGTGTACCGAACCGGCTTGCTTACCACTCTGATTGCCTGTGCCCTCTGACCCGGATTGTCTGACGTCTCTTTGCCTCCATTTGTATTGCTGCCGCCAGCCGTGTACCGAACCGGATTCTCTTCACGCTGCATTCCCCTGCTACTCCAGCCGCTACACTACTTCTTGAGGCAAGCCTGAGGACCGCGACCTGCGTCTCCCGGCAGCTAAGCCCATCCCGCCTTGCGGCGGTTCTTGGTGAACATCGGGGAGTTCGTTAGACTCCGCACCTCAGGTAAGCCAGCGCTAATCAAGAATAGTACAGAATCCAGCTAATCCTTTATAATATGTTGGTTGATACAGCGATATATAAACTTGAACAAAAATTTGAGGAAATATTTCCCCACAGATGCACACCAAACTGCAAAAAATACTCTATAATTGTCATGAAATTGATTAATATGATGCAAAGACTTGTATGATATTAAGTAACAATTTTGTTTTACTTTTTTTCAAATTTTTTTAGATGATGAAGTGAAGTTCAGGAGGACCTGGTAGAGGAGGCCCATTATGTGGAAGAGCCTCAGATGGAAGAGGAAGCAGGGGTCAGTCGAGAGCAGGCACTACTAAAATTCTACCATAAAAATGATGACTCCAACATATCACTTGAGAACACAACCAAGAAGCTAAGCACTACCCTCACAAGTTGGACTCCATCACCAAAATGAAGCTCACATTCAGCAACATTGAAATTATGCTGACTCGTCTCACCGACCTTATTGCCCAATTTATAATTAACAACTCTCCTGCCCCAATGTAACATTTCCTCTCCTTCCCCATTAGCACAATTCCTCAGCCCCCCTAGCCACCTCTGCCCCTCTATCCATCTCTGTCACCTTAGTCCCATAGCCACTCCTGCCACCCAAACACTTGCAACGCAGAGGGGAAAAGCATGTTTTAGATCAAATTTATATTTCAATATAAAAATAAAGCTACCAAGTATTTGTGTGCTACAGGAAAGCCAGGCAGTCTTTTCCTTTTGTACAAAGTAATAAACTAATTTCTACCCCTTGCATTTTAATAAGCACTTTATTGCAAAAAGTGTTAATAATTTACAAAGGTGTTAGGCCTACCATTTATGGTTACATTGTATAGCAAGGTCTTTAGAACAAAACGTTAGTGTTAAATAATGAAGAAATATAAATTAGTATCTAATAGCCACACATCAACATGTGGCCTTGCTCGCCCTTGCCTCTGTTGCAATCTGCGCCATGTCCTTGATCACCTGAAGGCGAAGAAGTCATGGATACTCCCTGGCCATACAGCAACCAAGTCTCGAATTTGGGGAGATGAATTACATATAGCGTGGACCTTTATCGAGTGGAAATACTTCAGATTCAAATAAATGGAAGCATTGCCACCCGACGGGACCAGGGCTGCATGTATGCCATATACTGCCCCTATAACGTGCAGAAAGCCGGCTATGATGAAAAACTGATGCATTATGGGCACAAGGGACTCCTCGAGTGGCAGATTAATGAATTATGCAACAGGAGCGCCCTCAGCACAACCTTCAGTACACGACTGAAGGTGCTGTGGGACATTCTTGCTGCGATACCTACTGTGTACTGAGAAGATCCAGTGGCACAGAAATGTAATACCAATAGTTTGGTCAATGGCGGTATTGCTGTCGGGATGTTGCACATTGGCTCTAGGTCACTCTGCACAATGCGCAGGGTATCCATGATGACATGAGGCGGGAGCCGATAACAAAGGACGACCTCAGCATCTGATATCACAAAGACGCTGACATGTGCCTATAGACACGCTTCCTGGGCCAGCAATGGTGGTTGCTGGTTTCGGAGAGGTTGTCTCCTATTTCCTCTTGCGCCAATTGCACAATGTCTGTGACTGGCTATATGTAAGAAAGATGTATGAAGAGGACACATAAATAAATTACTGCATGCCCTGCAAACTTTGTAGTCTGCTTGTACATTGAAGATTGTAAACATAATTGCACCTACAACTGGCCTTGCCAGGCTCATTATATCTCTGCAAAAAAACAGGGATGGCCCTCTAACCTTCAAAGGGGCCACATATTACACTTAATCTCAGTAATAAGTTTATCAAAGAAAGAGACACCTATGTGTAATAACATCAGCATGAATTTTAAACGTGTTACAAGCTTTAAAGCAAAAAAGGAGGAAAGAGCTGGGGATCATAGAGAAGGCTCAGAGGACCACATGCGGCCACTGTTTGTACGGCAAACAGCTTGAAGTCCATAGAGTCTATGGTGTGCTCTGTATGTACGTGGACTATATTGGATCCTGATAGAAAAACAATATATATATTTAATAAAGTGCAGAATGAGGGGTTGGGGAGTCATTTATATAATGAAAGTTGATTTTAAAATTGTGTGTTTGTTATTTACTTTTACTCTCTTTGTCATGTAAGCAAAGACTTGTGTTCACCAACAGTCCCCCCCCCTTCCCTATCATGCCTTGAAACAATGACCTAGACCAGTGATGGGAAAACTACGGCCCGCGGGCCAGATCCGGAAGTTCTATCCGGTCCACCAATATTTTAAAAAATTTCATTAAAATGTGCATAAAATTATTAGGGCCGACCCTGCGTGTCAGAACCTTAATTTTTATGCCTTCCCAGCTATTTCCTCCATTACACTTCATCCTCCTACCTAAAAGGACACTTCGTATGTCAATCACTCAAACACCTGCCCGCCCCCTAATGGCTGAAAGTCATGTGAGAAGATATGGGCTGGGCCATATACTAAGGCGGATTTCGATTGGCTGCTGTGTTGTCAGTTAGTGGCTCACCAGAAAGACGGATCTGCAACAGCCTGCTGAAATAAGTGCTGTGTCTGTACGATCGCTGCACTTATAGAGGTAACACTGCTATATAACACCCTCCCGTCCCATTCAAAAAATTTGTATTATATATTTCGATATTTGAGTTTTTTAATAAATTATATTGGCCCGCCTAAAGTTTTTCTTTTTTATTTGGCCCGCTCCTGAAAAAGTTTGCCCATCACTGACCTAGACGCTCTTAGGAGAGTTTAACAAAGAATGGTGGAGGGGCACTATACTAAGCATTGTGCACTGCCTAATGAAAATAATAAAAAAACGTGCAGTGCGTTCCCTCCCCACATCCTCAGTCTCGGTGCTAGACTGCCTTGGCTGGCGTCCACAAGGAGACCACAAGTATGGGTCCCAGTGCTATGGTGAAAAGCAGCCCCAAGCTGAATAGGACACGGCTGGTGCCTCTATGGAGAGAGGGCACATAAAAAACAGCATGCTGTCCCTTCAAAAAGGCTACAAAATCCAACTTGTTATTTACCCTTGACTGAGCATGCTGGGGTAATTAACAATATTGAGATCCTTGGGATACTTTGTTATCCCAATGGTCCCAGTATAGACAACTTGGTAGTAGTAATAGTACCCCTAACGCGTTTCATTACAGATTGTAACTTCATCAGAGGGAATGTTCATCTGAACATTCCCTCTGATGAAGTTACAATCTGTAATGAAATGCGTTAGGGGTACTAGGACTACTACCAAGTTGTTATTTTATCTTAATAACCTATTTACAACAATTTGCCATTTGGATACTCTTCAATATAGCCACCTTTGGATTCCGTGGAAAGATATAGGAGCCGTTACCACAGATGCGTCTATTGTTTTGAGCTGCACATCAGGTCGGTCTTACACTCAGCTGTGAGCCGCAGACAACGCCGGCTCTACGGATTCAAGCTATCCGCCTGTACACAGATAAGTCTATCTTTGTTATAATATGGGACATTGCAGATTATTTCTGTAACTGTATACATCAGACACGAAGGATCTCCATTACCATTATTGGTCAATTAGCGGTATTTAGGAGATCATTCTCATTGGTGTCAGCATTAGACAGTAGCTGTGTGGAGTGGTTCTGACTTCTCTCCACTTTAACACGGCCAGAGACAGCAAATATATTTAACATCAATGCTTGTGTTGGAGCTGTGCACTATAGACTATTATAGTGTATGGATGGGAATGTACACGATGTTTGTTAACACACACTGTTGAAAAAGTTTGAACGCTAACCATATACCATCAGTTTGTGAACTACCGAACTATACAAAGCTCCATTTAGATATCTGGACATCACTATTCACTCAGCTGTGGTCCATCATTTCCCACGGACATTTGTGACATTATATTCATCTACTTTTGTGGAACTACACCGAATGCTCGTGTATTTTTTATTACTACTATAGCTACAATTGAGACAGCTGTCACATTTTTGACATAGTAGCGCTATTTCCTAATAACATCTCATGAGCCTTTTGTATAAAATACATCACAGTGCACTCTGATTCATTATATGTGGGGTAGTGTCTTACATACAGTGTTTACTATAGCAATATCAGGTTATTTTTATGTTTTAAAATAATAAATTTGTATATTTGATTATTCGTGACTCAGAATATATTTTTCAATTGAGACAGTTAGGTCTGTAGCGCTGCATTCCTTGTTTTTTGCATATTGTATGTGTTTAGGTGGGTGCAGCCACCTTCGTTTATGCAGCAGCTCGACCCTCTGTTAAATGTTATTTTTATAACGGTTATCATTGTACTAGCACCATTCAGTGGTTATTTTGTTTTTTTAGGAAAAAGAACAATGACTGCTGATGGCAACACTCAGGTGGGAAGGACACACGGCAGAGGTTGCTACCTGAGGCAACCCTTTCAGAGATGACTCAGAACGCCAAGGCCTACAGCGAGGCAGTAGTGGAGAGCTGCGAGAACTGCCCTGGAGAAAAAGAAGAGAGAGAGAGGGGCACAGAGAAAAAAACACAGCATTCACCAACAAAGAAAGTTCAAATAGATTTAATCCTAAACATGTGCTTCATGGTTGAAATGAGTTTGGAATGCTAAAGGTGCAATGGTCCAAAAGTGAAGTGTAGATGATTAAAGCCAGGTCTATAGGACAACTAAGGCAATGAAAGCATAGGCCACAATCTGGCAGCCTCCGTCACACTTTTTCCCAGTAAGGCGGGGGGTCCTGCTGTGGTCAAGATGATGCGGATGGAATCGATGAAGGAGAGCAACCAGTAGAAAGTCTCAGTTTCTCCAAGATGTTTGCACCCTCCGCAGGGGTGTTCGCAAATAAAGGCCTGATTTCAGTGAAGACCTGGAGGTGAAAAGGGACACACCACCTGTACTTGTAGCCATGTTGGCAGAGAGTTTTGGTGTCAGCCCTTCTCACCATTCAAAAATGCCATGAGCTCCAGGATAAGTCCGCATACAGCTGGTGTCACGGCTCTGAGGTTTTTGCGGATCCCTTGCCTCTATTATAGAGGATGGTGGAGGCAGAACACAATGATATTCTCAGGATAAGTTCACGGCTACAAGCATCAATAATAACACAGGAGAAAGTAGTAGTGCTGCAACGTAGTGTATTGAATGTTGGTACAACAGGAGTGGAAGGAAATAGATATAAATATAGGCAGAGATGAATACACGGCAATTCGTAGTAATGCAGACACAAATCACATATGCTACTTCATAATCGGTAACCCTTGGCAACAGCATGAGATGATATACAGTTCAACGCAGTGATGATAAACAAGAACACTAGGATCCAATAGAGAACCACACGGCAGATGAATGTGAATCACTGGTACAGCTTACAGTCCAAACAGAGTAGTATATAGAACTTAGCTGATCCGAGAGTAGAGATGACTCAACATAGCAGGTGGTACTGGAATCGCTGGATGAACACTGACACATGCAGTAGAATGTTGCCTAGAAGTAGCAGAGACATGAGTAGTATCTGAACCAGTCAGCAATAAAGTTGAACCAATAGGGGGCATGGCCTGGCAGCCATCTAACACGGACGTGTTGCACTGGAGCTCCTCTCATTAATTATAAAAATTGCCATTTATTGGAGTCTTATTCCTGCCCTAACAAGTGCCACGGGAGGGTTAAAAGACCCATACTAACTTGCTGGGCATTTCTAACATTTAACGTGGAGGCCGGTTAGGTGATCCGGAGAGGCGGGTGCCTGCTTACTGACCGCCGCTGACCTTTCCGACCTACTGGAGGCTGATCGCGGCTGGGTCTGAACCTCTGCTGGATATCCTGCGGTTCGATCGCTCTCTGGCACGCTCCATCCGGGAGATGCTGTATCGCGGCCGGCGGTGGTGAGGAATGGCGACTGGAGTCTGTTGAAGGCACGGGAGCGGATAGCGCTGAAATTAAGCCAATCACCTGTGAGATTGCGCTGGAGGGCAGCCGTCCGTCGGAGGGTCCCCTCGCTTCCCTTGGTCCGTGTGAGGTATTTGACCGGATGCCGCAGGCGCCATTTCCACCTTCATTTCCGGTAGTTTAGCTGGAGCAGGGCCTGCTGGGAATCCCACTGGAACTCTGTAGACGCAGAGAAGTCTCAGTTTGAACTGACAAAGATAACCCAGCGGTGCCTGCGTTTATGTTTACACTGCTGAGGTGAGAGAAAGTTACCAGCTCATGTTATCAACTATTTGATTGAAGTCAGATCTTATAATAATAGTCTGCTGTCAATGTCTCTATTCTACCTCAGCAGCTTGTCAATAGCAACTGAATAATCATTACTATCTGTCGCTGCCATCTAGTGTACATTCCTCCACACTGCAGTTTGTGCCTATTAAATCTTGGCAGGATCTCAAAGAGTCACGGCTGGAGCCACATCTGTTTAAGAAATTAAAGTGGGTAGCCTGAATGCCATTCCAGACAGACAAGATACTGCAGGGCTCAGCATTAAAACTTGGATAAAGCGTGACGTGGCCTGGCAGCCATCTCAGTAGGACACGCTAGTGAAGGGCTCCGTGGAAATAACAGGTTTCTTCCTGTGACTTTCACCTTTCTGAGGATGTAAATCCTGGGGTTGCAATCGTCCAGAGCATTACTAAAAGGGCAAGCACTTCCTATATACAAGCAACTCTTTATTTCCATTCTCTCTTTAATCATGAGTAAATCCACCTCCAAAATAAAAAGAGGGCAAAATGCTGAAATTACCCAGCACTTTTCTAGACAAGACAAACCAACCACGGCCGGCCCCTCGTCCCCGAGAAATGGGTCATCTCGGGAAGAGGACATGGAAGTGGAAGATGCTCCGGCAACAAGGAAAGACATTTCAGACATTCGCTCCCTCCTGGTAGATCTTAAACAATCTCTCACAGCTGAATTTCAGAATACAGTGGGGGAACTGAAAAAAGATATTTCTGACCTGAGCCAGCGAACTAGTACCTTGGAACAGTCCCAGACACAATGTAAGACCTTCCAAAGTGAAACCAACCAAGACTTGGAATACCTCAGCAGGGAGCTTGAATTCCTACGAGACAAGAACGAGGACTTCGAAAACCGGGAGAGAAGAAACAATCTCCGTATTTGGCATATCCCTGAGGACATTGATGCTCATTCACTGGAACCCTATTTGACCCGCCTCTTTATCCACCTGGTTCCCTCCCTCTCTGAGTCCCAGATTCAGATAGAGAGGGCTCACAGAGCCCTTCGGCCCAAACCTAAAGACTCATCCCCTCCCAGAGATGTCATCCTGAAGTTTCTTTCTTTTAAAATTAAGGAAAAGATCACAATGAGTGCCAGGAACTCAAATTTCATCTTCTTTGAAGGCTCCAAGTTACAATTTTTTCAGGATTTAGCTCCATCTACGGTCACTAAGAGGAGGGATCTTAAAGAAATCAGTCGCTCTAAGGGACCAAGGTTACAAATACCGATGCGGATTCCCCTTTCGCTTGGTGGTGCTGTCGGAGGGCCGATCAGTGGCCATCAGATCTTTGGAAGAAGGCCGCCATTTCCTACGCCAACTTCAGATCCGAGCTCCTGCAGGTCCAGCTCCTGAGAATGAGACCTCAAACTCACAGCCTGCCTGACTTTTTGATAGAAATTGTGTGTTAACATGTCTTTCTTTCCTAGAATAACTGTTCTCAGGTAATGCCCCAAGAGGCACATATTTTCCTTATTTCTTTTGCTCCAGTGTTAAATTATAATGTATAGTCAGTAAGTTCCCTATAAGGGAATAAATACATTCTAATGCTTTTGTACTCGTCTAGGATGTCTTTTGCCCACGCACCCTGGTTTGGAATTTCCTGTTGGTAGTAAGGGAGTCTGGGGGCTTGGAGGGGGGAGGTGTCATTCCCTCCCTACTCTACCCGGAGAAACTCCCTAATATAGCTGTAAGATCGGCAGTGTCCGCTGGGCATCTTTCATTCCAGAGGGCGAGCATAGTCTTTCTTCTCTTATTTGAATAAGTTAACCGTTGTTGAGTTTGCGGTGTTTTTTGTATCTATACCTACTTGACCCTAACAGTCACAATGTTATTCTTTCTTTTTATCTTATATTTAAATGCTCTGGACGGTGGCGGCCACCTAAGGCCAGTGCCACTCCCCCACAACACAAAGGAACCGCCATAGTCAGTACGAATTAATAGATAGCAATTTTGTGTCCGCCTTGAGAGCGGTTACTAGTTCCGAACTCGAGCCTTCCCTCCTTGGGGCTCCTAACAAGTAGCAGACTTCCCACATCAGGGAACTTCTGACTGCTTTCCCCTATTCCCCCCCCCCCCACCCTTTAAATTCCCCTATCCTTCTTCCCTTTCTTCCCATTCTGATCCACTCCGTAGGTTTACTCAACTTAAGCTACCACCTTATTCATTTTACTCGACCAAATTTTTTGCTACAAAAATGCCTCTTACTGTTTTATCTATGAACGTAAAGGGATTGAATATCCCTCAAAAGAGGTCATATTTGCATTCCTATACTAACAAATGTCATGCTGATATTGTATACTTGCAGGAAACTCATTTTAAGAGGGATCACCACTCCTCGCTGTCCTCTAAGAAGTACCCCACGGTCTATTACGCAAACTACACCTCTAAACGCCATGGGGATGCGATTATGATACATAATTCAGTTCCCCTTGTGGTGTCCAAGACCATTGCGGATGCAGAGGGTCGCTACCTCATCATATTGGGTAAGATTGGGCCTATCCCGATAACTTTAATGACAATTTATGCCCCTAATACGGGTCACTCTCATTTCTTTCACACTATTTTTCGGGAACTGCACTCCCACCGCTCGGGTCGGGTGTTGCTGGGAGGTGACTTTAACACAATTCTCTCCCAAACTCTAGATCGCTCAACCGGGCCACTTTCGCGGGCACATACACCTGGTTCTAAATCCTTAAACAAACATATTGTAGAGGCGGGTCTGTTTGACTCTTGGCGGGCCACATTCCCCTCTGCAAGAGATTATACATTTTACTCTCACCCCCACAATTCATACTCGAGAATTGATATGATTCTTTGCTGCCCACATCTTATGTCATCATTGATCTCAGCAGATATTCTTTCCAACCCCTGGTCTGACCACTGGGCATCCAAGGCTACTTTTGATTTCGCATCCACCGGAGGAGTGGGGGCAACATGGAAACTGAACGGAGCCCTTCTTAGGCTCCCTCGGTCTCAGAACCTTTTGAATGATAAGTTGGATGAATATTTTGAGATTAATACCACTGAGGATGTAAGCTTTTCCACCACATGGCAGGCACACAAAGCAGTTATCCGGGGGGAGATTATAAAACTTGCAGCAACCCGTAAAAAACAACAGTTGGCTCAGATTGAATTACTTTCTTCGCAGATCCTCGCTCTCGAAACACAACATAAACAAACACATTCCGCCCAGTTGTTAACCCAATTAACTAAAGCGCGAGGGGAGCTTAGCCATCTTATAGCCGAAAAGCCTCCGTTGGGTAGGACAGAGGTTCTACGAAAAAGGTAACAAAGCAGACTCATTGTTGGCGAATAGTCTTAAAGCCAAAAGAGCCTCTCAAACAATTAGCGGCATCTGTGATTCAAAGGGCATCCTGTCACACGATCCACGGGTTATCAATAAAACTTTTCGTACCTTTTACGAAGCCCTGTACAGCCTTCCAACTCAGCGGGAGGCCAACTTAAGTAATCCTGACTTAGTCAATTACTTACGTTCATGTCACCTTCCAACTTTAAGTACGTCCAAAGCGAAGGAATTGTCCGCGGAAATAACCGAAGAAGAGGTTAAATGTGCCCTCAGCTCGCAGAAACCTTCTAAAGCACCAGGCCCAGACGGCTTCATTATGGCCTATTACAAAACATTTGCCCCCAAATTACTTCCCAAACTATCTACTCTATTTAATGCGATATTACGGGGGAACACTTTTCACCCCGACTCAACCTCGTCTACTATCAGAGTTTTACCTAAACCGGGAAAAGACCACACCGCTTGCGCAAATTATCGCCCTATTTCCCTCCTCAACACTGACGTGAAACTCTTCGCCAAAATTCTAGCTAACAGATAGAATGGAGTCTTGGCCGACCTCATAGACCCAGACCAGGTGGGATTTATTCCTAATAGACAGGCCCCGGATAACACTCGCAGAGTAATTGATTTAATTCATCATGTCAATTCAAACAAACTCCCCTCGCTACTTTTGGCTTTGGACGCGGAGAAAGCATTCGACAGGGTTTCCTGGCCCTTTATGTTCTCCGCGTTTGAGGCTTTTGGTTTCCGAGGACATTTTCTACAAGCCATTTTGGCATTATACTCTAATCCCACCTCACAGGTTATGACGAACGGCCAGGTTTCAAGTCATTTCCAGCTACACAATGGCACAAGACAAGGCTGCCCGCTGTCCCCCCTACTGTTTGCTCTATGCCATGAACCTCTAGCAGCCAAAATATGCTGCAATCCTGACATAACTGGTATCTCCCTGGGTTTAGAGCAATATAAAATCTCCCTCTTTGCCGACTATGTATTACTAACATTGACAAACCCGATGGTTTCGCTTCCAAATTTAATGTTAGAACTAGAACATTTTGGTAAGCTATCGGGCTACAAAATCAATGACTCTAAGTCTGAGGCATTACCACTTCATATTTCTCGTACCACTAGAGAAGCTCTCCAACAGTGTTTTACATTTCAATGGCGGCCTCATTCAATTAGATATTTGGGGATTAATATCACTAAACACTATTCTGGTCTTTACAATTCAAACTATCTACCTCTACTAACCAATATCCAATGAGACTTATCTAAATGGGAGTCCATGTACATTTCTTGGATAGGCAGAATTCAGGTAATTAAGATGAACATCCTTCCCCGCCTACTTTACTTATTCCAAACTCTCCCAGTACCAATCCCTCGCAAAATGTTAACAGCGCTCCAATCGACCTGTAACCGGTTTATATGGCAAGGAAAGAAACCTAGATTGAGGAAGACCATGTTGGCTAAGCCCAAAGAGGCTGGAGGACTTGGCCTTCCGCTAATACATGATTACTTTCTGGCTACTCAGTTAAGTTTTGTCATTTCTTGGCACCTTATCCCAGGCCTGAAAAAGTGGGTGTACATTGAAAATGCTTTGTCACCAGTCCCCCCGTGCATCACCTACCATGGCTTCCCAGATCCAGCAGACCTGCCACGGCATATTCTTGCCCCTCCATATCTTTTACACTAAATTCCTGGGATCTGGCCAACAAAAAACATAGCCTGGCACCTTACCCGTCTCCTTTGACACCTCTCTGGACTCACCCACTTTTTCAGCCAGGTAGGTCAGAAGTGATAGCCGACTGGTGGAAAAGGCATAAAATGGAACGCTTCCATCATATTGTGGGGGAAACCGCACCTGCCTCATATGAAGTAATCCAGAATAAATGCCATCCGCCATTATCGGCTCATTTCCAATATATACAAATTCGGAACTTTATACAGTCACAAGCCAGATCCAACCCGATTGCGTAACAGATCCCCATTTGAGCGACATTGCATACATTCGGCGGGACGCAGGGGTAACATTTCCATTTTGTACCGCATGCTCATAGTCCCTCTGGATCAAACTCCCGAACCTCACGAGGAGGCTTGGCAACAAGACCTGGGGATAACACTGGACAACGAGGAGTGGTCTATCATTCGTGCGAGAACTGCAAAGGTCTCCATAAACGCAGGCATTCAAGAAAATTGCTTTTAAATTTACTCGCGCTGGTACCTAGACCCAGAAAAACTACACCGTATGTACCCATCTGCTTCTGACCGTTGTTGGCGTTTGTGTAGAGCTAAGGGTAGTTTCCTGCACATTTGGTGGGAATGCCCGGTTGTCCAAGCTTTCTGGAATCTAACTCTGGCTATTACACGTAAGGTAACTGGAATCAGTGTTACTAAGGTACCGGCTCAGGTGTTGCTAAATCAACCTATTCCTGATATTAGCAAGGCCGAA
Organism: Mixophyes fleayi; assembly: GCF_038048845.1. Taxonomy (NCBI): domain Eukaryota; kingdom Metazoa; phylum Chordata; class Amphibia; order Anura; family Limnodynastidae; genus Mixophyes; species Mixophyes fleayi. The sequence continues at coordinate 125,254,413 of NC_134407.1, read as the reverse complement.
AACTGTTTAATCGCTCATATCTACCAGGCTTCCAAGCTACTTATTGCAAGAGCATGGAAGCAACTGTCCGCTCCTTCTAAAACAGAGCTGCTTAATCGTATCTGGTTCATCTCCTCTATGGAACATATCTCTGCTCTACTAAATGACACTGTTCCTAAATTCCGGGAAGTTTGGACACCGTGGTTCAAGTGGCAAAAATCTTCTGTTCCGGGTACTGTTTGATTCATATAACCTAACCCTATTCCCTCCCCAAAAACAAAACCACCGCTTTACCATAAATGTTTTCAAGTCTTAATAAGTAACTGATTACCCTGTTTCTTCTTTCAGCACTGTTTTCTAATTAACGCTAGGGCTAAATTTTATATGTGCCAATTTGGGTCTTCTATATCTGTATTATCTGCCAAATGTTGTTGGCACAAATGTTAAGTATGTCACCTCTTTTGTTTCTGCGGTTTCAAAATAAAAAATAATAAAAAAAAAAAGGAGAAGGAGAGGTATAAGGCAGAGGTTTAGCAACAACTCACGATACTCGTTCAGCGTGCAGATGAATAGCGGAGAGGAGTTCCGGCTTGCAGGTGAACAGTGGTGAGGAGTTTGCAGCTTGCAGGTGAACAGCAGTGAGGAGTTTGCAGCTTGCAGGTGAACAGCAGTGAGGAGTTTGCAGCTTGCAGGTGAACAGCAGTGAGGAGTTTGCAGCTTGCAGGTGAACAGCAGTAAGGAGTTCAGTCCAGCGAGCAGGTAACGGACACACGGAAGGAGAGGTATAAAGCCAGATCCAAATGGAACCAGAGTAACACAAAGAACAGGCACTGAGCCCATAACCTTGGGAGGTTAATATAGTGCTCCAGGAACAATGAGGTTCAGGAGGATGTCCAGATCACAGTAGCCAGGAACACCTGTGAAAGTAATGTCTCTGAGGCAGAAGCAAGTAGAATCATGGTTCTTAAAGGGAAAGTCACAGCGCCGGCACCTAACTATCGAACCGGCGTGTGGCAGCTGGATTATCACAATATGAGATTTGAGTAGTGGTTTCTCAGCGCTTGCATCATTTTTTCCTTCACGTGGTAGAAATGCATACGTAAAATGACATCCTGGGCCAACCTGTGTCAGAGAAAACTATGGGTTCTGTTCAGGAGGAGATCTGCGTCAACGGCATCCAGTAGTATAGTCTTAAATAAGCCCAAGAGAAATGCATCCACGATTTCAGGGATAATTTTAACACGAATGTTGTTCATCTGTGTACTGTTCTCGATGTCCTCACATTTTTCAATGAGAGATGATATGTCTTCATGTAGGTAAGAGATCTCTTGGGTGGCCTCTGTCAACAACCGGCAGAGCACGTCCATTTTTTCATCAGTGCAGTTGCCAAGCTCTGTAGTATCCATACTACAAGTATGATAAGTCTGAAATGGCTTGGCACAAATCAGTATGGAACACCATCTTGATGTCCTGGAAAAGCGAACGGACTTTCCTACTGAAGAGCAGGAAAGCACAACCAGTGCAGAGAGAGGAGCTGGATCCCAGTGCCTCCTGGAAGATTAGGGTGCGCTGCAGTTCTGTGTGTGATGTTCACTGCTTAATATTTAATGTTAAATGTGCAAGGGTTGGAAGTTGGTCACGTTACCCAGTCGCAGGAGTTTCCTGCAGGGCATTGGTTCATTGGGGCCGTACTGACCTGGTCTATAGAAAGTCCCACTTTTCCGGGTTAGTGAGGAAGCATTCAGTTTGTGGCGCTGCAAAAGCCGCCAAGAGTCCAGGTGCTCATGATGGCGGACTGTTCAGCGCTTTCTGAGGGGGGACCCATGATTCTGTAGATGTCACATGTTCGCTGCTTGTAAATGGCGGCAAGAACGTTATTCGTCATACAATTTGTAGTTCATTTTGATGAACACCATTTTTTCTACATTTTTGGGAAGTGGTCTCCAGCGATCACTCATAACATCCCCAGCTGCGATAAACACTCTTTCCGAGTAAATACTGGAGGGTGGGGAGCTTAAATACACCATAGCTAGTTTGTACAAGGGGCTCCAAATTGCTTTTTTTCCCCTCCCAGAATTCAAAGGGACTGTCTGAGAAGTTCTACTTTGTCATTAAAGTAATCCTCCACCATTCTACTAATACAAGATACATCCCATTAAGAGATGTTAGAGGTGTCAATATATTTTGGTATTTCTTTTAAGCCTGACCAGTTGTCATAACATTTCACATTGGTGTGCTGCTATGTTGTTGACTCATCTGCATTGTGGCTCTAAGAAAAGGAAAGTTTTTTTTCTGGCAGTAGCTTTTGTAGGAGAAGCTGAAGCATGGAACGTGTCATGTGAGACTTGAGCCAGTAGCTTGCTCACAAGGAGCTGTTTGCATCTGTGAACATTTGTGTCATTTGGAAAGACATTACATATGACTTAAACCTGGGACTAAGCATGGTTGCCAAACTGTAGTGATCCAGTTTCAAGATGCTGCAAACTCTATTGTCCTGGCGAAGTGAATAAAGAACTTGATCTATAAGAACAACATACTTTGCAGGGTCACTAAGTTTCATCTCCTACTTCAGCTTCTCCAGCTGCTTTTCCAGTAGTTTGATTAGCGGTATGACTTGACTCAGGCTGGCAGTGTCAAAACTAACTTCATTTGTTACAATCTCAAATTGTTTCAGTAGCTTGCATAAAACACTAAAGATTCTCCAATGTGCTGATGTACGGTAACATGTCTCCCTTCTCCCCTCTTCCTATCTCATGGTTTGCTGTGTAGGTCTTGATGGCTTGCTGCTGTTCCTCTAGTCACTGAAGCATATAAAGTGTGGATTTCCACCTTGTTACTACCTCTTGCTTCAATTGGTGGCACAGCAGATGACTTGAATGTCGAAAATGCCCAGAAATTATACGGGCCATGAACAGCATCTCCTGCACAGTCATCTAGTTTTTTAAGAAATTCTGCACCACCAAGTTTAGTGTGTGTGCAAAGCATGGTACGTGTTGAAATTCAACCAGTCGTAATACACACACAATGTTGGCTCCGTTATCGGCAATAAGGAATTCTGAGGAGAGTCCAAGTGGGGTGAGCCATTTTGCCATGACAGTCATGAGTTTTTACAAAAGATTGACACCAGTATGTTTCTTTGTGAAATCAGCGATGCACAGAGTAGCTTGCCTGTGAATGACCTGGCATAGAGTACTAGGTCTACGATGCTGAAGAGATGAGGAGGAGGATGGTGGTGAAGGCACAAGAACTGCTGTTGCTGATGGAAATCCACGTACATAGTGGACTGTCGCTGTCATATAGTTTTTTAAATCATGGATTGCATTAGGGGAGTCATTTGGAATTTGAAAATTGGATACTGGATTATATACTAATAATGAGAGGGTTGATGATGAAGATGTTGATGCCGGTGAGGATTGCAACTCTCTATTCATTTGGCTGGTAGAGCATGCTGGTCTGCTTGCTACTATATACCATTTTACACAATTTGCCATGTTTGGAATCACGACTTGAATGAACTTACTGCAAATGACGTAACAGGGACGAGGTGTCTAGATGATCAACATCCCTATCTCTACTTATCTTGGCCTGACAAAGGCTACAGATGCCTTAACAAATGTTGTCTAGATTTGGATAAAAATATTTCCAAAACAGAAGAGATGCATTTTTTTCATCTTCTGACCAGGAATTATAATGCGCTTATGTGAATGAGCTGATGGCAACACTGGTGGCTGCCTTACTTGCCTAACCCAAACATCATAATCATCCTCCTCACTATCTGGTCTAAGTACAACACCTTCATTTTCAGATTCACAATTATCACTCTCATCCTCTTGCACATTTGCAATTTCCAAGGTAACCTCCTCAATTTCTAAATGTAAATCAGCATCACTACTAGTACTACTACTCATTCTCACATTTCCACATGGTTGAGGACTTTTTGAAGGGTGGCTGCTCGATAATGACAATGTCAGAATCTGAAACCTCAGACTCACATTTAGCACTTATGGATATTGTTAGACTCTTTGCAAGATTCTATGAGTGTCCAAGCTGTTCCTCAGCCTCAGTGTTATTTTCATGCACTGATTTGGCCGTCTTGGAGGTGACAGTGACAGACCTACATGACCATGTTTGGCACTCAATTTTGCAATGGCCATTCTACTAAATCTACCAGTACCAGCAGTAGCAGAACCCCTACTATAAAAAAAAGTGGGCATAGTCTGAGCCTTGTCTTGCCACTGCGGGTGGCATATGGAATATTAGCTATTTTCCTTTTTTTGGACAAATCACATTCATCAGAAACATCACTCTTAATACTGCTCCTTATATCAACAGCTGATGTTTTATGTAACACCCCCCTAGTGGTGTTTTAGTTAAACCTTTACCTCAGTGAATAGAGGAGGGGTCACCTAGAGGGTAAGCTAATAGTTTATGAAAAGTTACATAAACAGGTTACCATGGGGATAACCCAGCCCAGCCTGTGAGACTAAGTGAGAGGAAGGAGGGGCTGTCATTAAGGGGGGATAGGAACTGAGAAGGGAGACAGAAGAGGAGAGTTGTAGCTGGGGACCTGGGGTGGAAGCTCCCAGGCTCCCCCAGCATTGCCTGGAAGTCTGAGCATGGTGACTGAGCCAGGGCAAGGAATGTGTGCCCTGGATGAGGGGGAGAACTCCATGCCACTATAGAGAACCCAAGAGAGAGGGGGACACTTTGCATGGAAGAGGCCCTGGAGTGAGGGCTGCTACAAGAGGCCTGGTAGCTGTAGTGTCAGATCCTGAGGCTGAGAGTACACAGAGTGACGTGTCAGAGCACAGGAGACATCATCCCCGCAGAGGAGGGGTGAGCTGCAGTTGAGAGGTACACAGAGTGTGTCAGAGCTGCATGGAGGAGAGGCTGCCTGCCTATTAGCATCCATGCATGTGCCCCTGCAGAAAGGGTATCTGCAGTGAGTATGGAGTGTAAGAGAGACCAATGATTTATGTTACATAACATCTGGATAACATTAAGAACTGTGCTGGAGAGAGTAAGGCGATGTATATATTCTGCAACCATTATGATTATCGTGCTGGAGGAAGAGTGTAAATAAAAGTTCAGTTTGTTATAGAGATGGTCTGGCGCCCAAATTATTGTGACTTCTATTACACTGCACCAAAGTGACATTACCTGTGTCCCACTAACTACAAAGAAACACCTGCATGTGCAGGGACCCCCTGATCATTTACACCCATGCCCATCAGCTAGCCAGGGCTTGAGAAGGAGGTGCACTGTGTACCCTTTGCACCCCACACTACACACAGTGACAGGGGGTTACATAATGGCGCCCAACGTGGGGCTCAAGCACAACAGATGGAGAAAGTGCTTGCAGAACACAGGGACTGAGTGCAGTGTACCCAGCCGGAGTAACACCCTTGGGACACCATGTCTGACCGTCTCTAGGTGCCCAGGAGACCAAGGGTAATGAGGAGAAGGTGAAGCAAGCTGTTTGCTGAGTAGTTCTGTCCGGGACAGTATATGGAGCAGCAGTGTGCTTGTTGCTGAGACTTGTAGTGCCACTTAACCCAGCTGAGTGGGAAGCAAAAGAAGAAAAGGTTCAACGTGTGAGGTGTAATTATAATGCAGTCTGTATATTGCCTTTCCTGAGGATTTGGGGAAGCAAAGAGAGGCAGATTGTGCAATGTGACGTCTGTATATTGCCCTTCCGGAGGATTAGGGGGAGCAAAGAAAGGCAGATCGTCCACGTTGGAGAGAAAGGGGGGAAGGCAACCCCGCTGGTCAAATGCCACCCCTGCATATATTGCTGATATGTGACTTGGGGGAGATGTATTTGTTGGGAGGGGCCCACGAGAGCCACCTGTCTCTTTTTGACCCAGGAGGGAGGAGACATGGGCAGGCATGGGCAGGTGCTACATTGCTTTGGCATAAAGCCATATTTAAATGTACATTGAAAGAAAACAGGACACCTGTGACTCACATGTTTACATCCATTGGGGGTGTTGTGGGGTATGCAATGTGAAATGTGTTTTATATTGATACTGCCATTGTATTGCTATGTATGTATTCACTTTACACTGTGATTTTTCATGCAATAGTGATGTAGGAAAGTTTACATGTGTGTGGTCATATGTGAGTTAGGTGTGAGTGAGATTAGCTAGGCAGCCCCACTAGGTGTAGTTTAGGGTGCCCAGCTAATCGGGGGAGAATGTAACACCCCCCTAGTGGTGTTTTAGTTAAACCTTTACCTCAGTGAATAGAGGAGGGGTCACCTAGAGGGTAAGCTAATAGTTTATGAAAAGTTACATAAACAGGTTACCATGGGGATAACCCAGCCCAGCCTGTGAGACTAAGTGAGAGGAAGGAGGGGCTGTCATTAAGGGGGGATAGGAACTGAGAAGGGAGACAGAAGAGGAGAGTTGTAGCTGGGGACCTGGGGTGGAAGCTCCCAGGCTCCCCCAGCATTGCCTGGAAGTCTGAGCATGGTGACTGAGCCAGGGCAAGGAATGTGTGCCCTGGATGAGGGGGAGAACTCCATGCCACTATAGAGAACCCAAGAGAGAGGGGGACACTTTGCATGGAAGAGGCCCTGGAGTGAGGGCTGCTACAAGAGGCCTGGTAGCTGTAGTGTCAGATCCTGAGGCTGAGAGTACACAGAGTGACGTGTCAGAGCACAGGAGACATCATCCCCGCAGAGGAGGGGTGAGCTGCAGTTGAGAGGTACACAGAGTGTGTCAGAGCTGCATGGAGGAGAGGCTGCCTGCCTATTAGCATCCATGCATGTGCCCCTGCAGAAAGGGTATCTGCAGTGAGTATGGAGTGTAAGAGAGACCAATGATTTATGTTACATAACATCTGGATAACATTAAGAACTGTGCTGGAGAGAGTAAGGCGATGTATATATTCTGCAACCATTATGATTATCGTGCTGGAGGAAGAGTGTAAATAAAAGTTCAGTTTGTTATAGAGATGGTCTGGCGCCCAAATTATTGTGACTTCTATTACACTGCACCAAAGTGACATTACCTGTGTCCCACTAACTACAAAGAAACACCTGCATGTGCAGGGACCCCCTGATCATTTACACCCATGCCCATCAGCTAGCCAGGGCTTGAGAAGGAGGTGCACTGTGTACCCTTTGCACCCCACACTACACACAGTGACAGGGGGTTACATTTATTTGAGATTGAATCTGAAAAATTGTATCTGGAGGAAGATTTCTTCAACTTTCTTCCTACATTACTTTTTTTTTTACTAGTAGAGGTAGTAAGGGTAAAAGTGCTTCTACTGGGATGCTCCTGATCTGTACAGTGATCCATAGTAGCCAAGAGGATTAATGTACTTCAACAAGTTCGAGCTACTTGTAGCTGCCTGCCACCACACCAGTGGAACGCACAATGAGATAGGGAACAGAGGGAATGTTATTAAAATGTATCTTACAATTTGTAGGAGTCTGAATATTTCTAATTTTGAAAACTTGTTCATTCTTAACAAATACATTTAGGGGGGGGGGTTGTGGTGCTCATAGACAGAGAAAAGAAAAACACCCTTTTTTTAGTGGAGTTCTGCTGCTAACCCCACTCGCAGGTAAACAACCTTTTTTTTCTCCCCAATTAATAGGGATGTCACTGAATGACCCTCTTCAACAAGTATTGGAAAAAAAAAAAAAGTTTAGAAATAATAGTGGGTTTTTGCGATATAGCCCTCACAGGGGTGAGGGCTATATCGCGAGTTTTGCAATCCCCCCTCCCCCCAATAAAAAGACGTTTTACTTTGTTTCCAGATACAAATTTGGCAAAAAGAATCGTGCCATGTTCCCCAAAATTCGGATCTGTCAGATTTCTCCAAATCCAAACCGCTCAGCTCTAGTTTAAAGATCATGAAGATATGCATTAAGCATATTTTAATGCAGTCGCGACACCAGTCATTATCATCATAAATCACGAACTAGCATATGACCCCCCCCCACCACAAAAGCTGCAACACGCTGGGTTGGTCACACTGGAAAAGAAAGAGAATCCATTTAGATTTAAGAGTCAAATAAAGTGATGGGATGGGGGAGTATTTTTTTCATTTATAGACATACTTGCCCACTCTCCCAGAATGACCTCTTGAATACATTCTCCCATATCCTGCGTACTTCTTAGTGAAGCAGGCAGGGCAGGGCCCTTCTTGATGCTAGTCATAGTGAATCATATTTTAGGATTATGCTGACTAATGAAAAGATGCTGACTCTGAATGGGGGAAAAGTTTCAATATTGTAAAACATCTCCCTTAATCAGTACAGCTCTGACACATTGTTACGAGCCATGGCGGTACGCCGCATCCTGGCATGAGGTAGCAGCCGAGCAGGGGCATTAGTTTCAATGCACTGTTATCTTTGTGGCATATATTTGTCATTTATACATGTTCCTGGTTTGTGATATGACCAATGCTTGTTCCCAGCTAGTAATTAATTAGCAGCCTCCTGAGGCTGATTGTCAGCCCTGTCCTCCTCCTTTCTGATTTGTCCATCATAGTACTTAAGGCAGTGAGAACAGGGCCTCACTGTCTGTTATAGTTCCTGCTCTGTGCATACTTACCTGCTCCCTGCTCTGTTCCCCTTCTCTGCCTTTGGATTGATCTTGCTGTGTATGACCTTGGACCGTGTACTGGACTCTGCTGTATTGCCTGTGACCTTGATCTCTGCCTGTTACCTGGATTCGTTATTTGCCGCCAGCCCTGACCTTTTGCCTGGACTACACCACCGCTGCCCGCTGTACCCCTTGACCTCAGCCCGTTTGGACTTTGCTATTCTTCCACCTGGCCCTCGTCTGCGCTGCTGTAGTGTTATAAACTTGTACTACTTTCAGCTTAAGACCTGGGGGCATCCGAGTACCTGTGAGCACGTTCAGCTCTACGGGAAAGGTGGCTGCTATAGGCGAAGACCTCTGTGACCTGTTCTACAAGTTTATGACACTTGCCATCAGCCATAACACACATGCTGTGTTCTCTTATGCTGTGAAGGGATGATATCACACACATTTGCCTGACTCTAAACTGACACTCCTCTCTATTGTACTCTCAGCCTTAAACTAGGTACACACTGCTTAATTTTCCACCAACTTTTTATGCCGATCGATTTAACATCTGATCAATGGACCGATCGCTTGGTCTATAGACTGCATACACACTAGCCTCATTTTAGATGATAAAGGGAAGAGACCGTCCCGGAAGCGACTTTTTACAGCCATGTTGTCTTGAACAATGATTTTAATTTCGTACACACTGAAGCGACATTTGCGGGTTATTTAACGATATACCAAAGACATTAGCATAAAGGGGTGGAGCTTTCACTATATTTAACACCCAAAAATGGTTCTGTACAAGTTTAAATTATAGCTAAACTTCTCCATACACAAGGTTATTATGCACGAATAATCTTCACCCACAAGGTTCATTCAGTCGGGCATCAACGCTGATTGGTCCACAGCAGAAATGAACGCCTATGTGTGAGTGTATAAAACTACCAAGGAACCTGTCTGGTGCCGCGGGGCGTGAGAAGATGGCGGATGAGGAGCAGGCGTCGGTGGAGGTTGGAGCAATGGAGGCGAAGATGGTGCTGGAAGGCCCAAAAAATTTTAAGAAGTTGTGGTGGGGGATGGAGATGATCAAGAAGAAGAAGAAATAAAATTTACACTAGTTAAAAGCAAAGCCAATTAGCACAAGAGAGGTTGAGATGATGGTAAAAGTACTAGATACGACTACAACTGTCAAAAGCGAGAATACCGAAAAGTTAATAATAGGAAAGAACTGAATGCAAAAACTACTGCAATTACGGAAGGAAAAACTTAGCAAGAAAATAAATAAATTCCAAGTTCAGAAGAGGTGGTCCGACCTTAAAAATAAAGAGCAAAAGGTGACTGGTGCAAATTTGTAGAAACATAAAAAAAAAGTGAGTACCACGTGTAGTGTCTAGATAGAATATTAAAGACTATGCGCTCACCTCCTGATGTTGCAGGAGCTGCAATCAGGGCTAGGGATCCCTCCCTAGTAATAACCTAAACAAAGCAAATCCTAATGCGCTCACTGACTCAAGATATCTAAAATAATAATAAACTGTGTAAATATGTGGGATCTGGTGAATATATTAGTATCACAGCGATTGGATGCAACAATTGTTTATTTGTTATTCCCTATACTGATAACTACCATGTAATTACCTATACATAAAACACATCATGAGGATAATGATACAATATTATAAAAATTCCTTTTTAAAAGACATTAAACACTGTTAAATATACAAAAAAATACTAACATGTATATATTATTAAAATACTGGCTCAACAATCAAATGATGAACCAGATATTACCATAAATGAGTATAAATAACACTTGAATTGGCTGACAGATTGATAAAACAATAAAAGTGCAATAAATGAATATATATATATATATATATATATATATATATATATATATATATATATATATATATATATATATATATGGCAGTCCCAGTAATATAATTGGAGAGTTGTTACAGACACACACAGCTGATTGAACTGTCAGTCCGTGTATCCGACTGGCTCCACATGGAATTGATATGGATACTTGCGTTATGCTGTACAGAGTTCAGTATTAGATCAGTCCCAAAGTGTCCTGCTGCGTGGTTTTAGGAGTTGTTAGTGTACAGATGTTAAAGCGCTCACAATAGCGGGTGATCGGTCCCGCTATTGATAAGAGGTGGTGACAAGAGCAAGCGTGGAACACGCTTCCAGTACTGCCTTCCGGGTGCGAGGTCACATCCGGAATATCCTATTGGCCAATAGATTGGTGTAGGAGGAGTCCCAACGCGTTTCGTCTGATAGACTTTTTCAAGGGAGACTCCCTTGAAAAAGTCTATCAGACGAAACGCGTTGGGACTCCTCCTACACCAATCTATTGGCCAATAGGATATTCCGGATGTGACCTCGCACCCGGAAGGCAGTACTGGAAGCGTGTTCCACGCTTGCTCTTGTCACCACCTCTTATCAATAGCGGGACCGATCACCCGCTATTGTGAGCGCTTTAACATCTGTACACTAACAACTCCTAAAACCACGCAGCAGGACACTTTGGGACTGATCTAATACTGAACTCTGTACAGCAAAACGCAAGTATCCATATCAATTCCATGTGGAGCCAGTCGGATACACGGACTGACAGTTCAATCAGCTGTGTGTGTCTGTAACAACTCTCCAATTATATTACTGGGACTGCCATATATATATATATATATATATATATATATATATATATATATATATATATATATTCATTTATTGCACTTTTATTGTTTTATCAATCTGTCAGCCAATTCAAGTGTTATTTATACTCATTTATGGTAATATCTGGTTCATCATTTGATTGTTGAGCCAGTATTTTAATAATATATACATGTTAGTATTTTTTTGTATATTTAACAGTGTTTAATGTCTTTTAAAAAGGAATTTTTATAATATTGTATCATTATCCTCATGATGTGTTTTATGTATAGGTAATTACATGGTAGTTATCAGTATAGGGAATAACAAATAAACAATTGTTGCATCCAATCGCTGTGATACTAATATATTCACCAGATCCCACATATTTACACAGTTTATTATTATTTTAGATATCTTGAGTCAGTGAGCGCATTAGGATTTGCTTTGACCACGTGTAGTGTACCTGTTTGAAGGAGTTTATTTCATTTTAATTTAACATGAAAGCTAGCTTTGTAACATAGGTTGCTTTTTTCAGAACAAGGAATTAACGGTGATAAGATCAGCTTAGATACCACTGATACCACTAATATAACACCTGTTATCAAACAAAGAAAAATTTATGTTGAATACGAAGATATTTATATATATGAATAATGTGTAGGCAACACAATGCTTTGGGCACACACCTGTACCGTTATAATAACCATAATGGCGCCTGTTCTACAGAACCTATGGAGGTTAATCCTGCGATTGTACCAGAGGGACCATAATATAAACTAATCTCGAGCAGTGTGCAAGGTGAGCAAATTGGACTATTTCTGGTGTTGGATAAAGAGTTTTGTTAACTTTATTAGAGATATAGAAATTTAATGCTAAACATTTTTTTATTTCCTTGTTTCGTAGATACCATCGTCATATCCAAAGAAAATTCTGAGGGAGAAAAAAAAACGTACAGCTCAACGATCATTTTAAAGAAATACCAGCAATTATAAGTGACGTCAAGAAAAAAATTAAAAAGCGTAAGAATTTTGTTGAAATGCGTATGCTGTTTGGAAAGGTTCTGCCACAAACACTAGCACTGTTAAAAGTGTAGTACTATTTTTATAACTTTTATTATTCTGCACTAAATATTTTTTTTAACGAATAAAATTTTTATTGATTTTTAAAGTTTTACAAAAGGGGTACAGAAGAAAACAAAAGGGGGGGAAGGGTACATAAAGGGGATGGAACACAAGCACAATACACCTGAATGCATACAGAATCAAAATCAAAAGTATCGGATTATTTACTGTATATATTAAGCTTGACTAATACATTACATGTCAACAATAAAAGATCATTCACCAGCGTCATTAGGGGCTGAGGGTAGGGAACGTGATGGATTTCCCTCCCCATCTGTCACATAATTGTGCCAAGCTCTCCACTTGATCAGCGGGGACGATGTTGACGTGGGGTATGGGACACACAGGGTTTCCATTTCAAAATTGAAGTTGATTTTTGAGATCACCTTGGCCAGGGGAGGGGGGAGAGGCTGCTTCCATGCCTGAGCTATAGCTGCTTTGGTTGCTATCAATATTTGGCCTGTCACATATCTATCCCAACTGGGAAGAGTAGGGGGATAGTATTGCAATAAAGCTAATTCTGGCGTATGGAGGACTGAGTGACGAAGGACTGAGCTTATCAATTGAAAGACTTTATTCCATAGAGGCCTTACTGCAGAGCATGACCAGAATATATGGAAAGTATCGCCATGCTCGGAACAGTTGCGCCAACATAGCGGAGATATGGAAGGCCAGAATTTATGAAGTTTGTCTGGGGTGGTGTACATTCTATTCAATAGTTTTACCAGCATCTCAGTATGGTTAAGGCACTTGGACATTTTAAAGGAGTTGGCAAAAATATGTTCCCAGTCTTCTGACAATTCTAACTGGAGGTCTGATTCCCATTGGATCTGAGGTTTAGCCTTAGATGTGACATTGAGACCCAGTAAAGTTTTATACCAGAGGGTAATGCTGGCTCTACTACTACCTTTAGTCAACCGGGAGTAATACCTGGCCAGGGGAGGGCCTATTGCCATATTTCTCAACGGTGGCAAAGTTAACAGATGCCTGATTTGGAGGTATTTGTAGAAATCGCCTTTGGGCAACGAATACAGGGCACTGAGATGTGAATAGGGGAAGAGCTTGCCCGAGTCCAGCAAATGTCCTAGAGTCTGTATACCCCTACTGATCCATCCAGAAAGATTCAAGTCTGGTATTTGTTTGGCGATCACCTGTAGAGACACACCCGTCGTGGGACGCATCAGCCCCTCTGTACCCTGACATAACCGATCCCACACAATCAAGGCATCTCTAATAAGGGCCGGCAGGGTTTCCTCAGGAGGTCTCCATTGAACAGGTACCCACAAAAGATCCGTCAAAGGGAACTCTGGATTACATGTTAATTACAAGTCTACCCAAGGTTTCACTCCCCTTGGAAGGTACCAGTCTCAAATCTGGGACAAAATACAAGCCTCATGGTATATTGGCAAGTGAGGGAGGGCCACCCCCCCTTGTCGTTTCCCTCTAGTCATACGTTGCATAGCAATACGGGGGGGGGTTTGGACTTCCAGACATATGTTTTCAACAGAGAGGACAATTTGGCTAGCAGCCCCGGGGGAAGACAAAATAGGAGCATGCGGAATAGGTACATTAATTTAGGGAAAAGCATCATTTTAAACGCTGAGATCCTGCCTAACCAAGAGACCTCAAAGCACATCCACGACCCTATAAGCTTCAATAGTTGTTGATGTAATATTGAGAAATTATGTTCTATAATTAAGTCTAGATGGGGAGTTATTTGGATCCCAAGATAAGTAAGTCCATTAGTTTTCGAAGAAAAGCTAAATTTATCTTTTAAAACCTGTAATGTGTCCATAGGGACATTTATAGGGAGAACTTCTATCTTTGAGGTATTCAGTTTATAAAGGGAGGCTTTCCCAAATTGAAGCAGTAGGTCCTGCACTAAATATTTTTGTCATTTTTTCTGCAATAAAAACTGTTGCATTAACACTATGTTGTTTATTCTGGGTATGTTACAAATATTAGCTAATAAAGGCAGATTAAGATTAAGAAGGCAGACATAAGCAATACACATAAAAACATTGTTTTGGTAGAACACTACACTTTATTAAACTGGCTGCCATATGCTAAACGCATCAATTCAATAGACTACTGCTATTGCGATTCCGTTACAATCATCTAATTAACAAGTCAGTGATGTGTGGACACAGCACCAAGTGGGACAGGTACAGGCATCTGAAATTTCCATACACACACCCCCAACGGAGCCCTAGCTCGAGGAAGTATCCGAGGATATTCAACAATTGATCATTTGGGAAGACTTTCGACTACACACAGTGACCCGACTTTCGAACAAGCGGTTGTATGTTGGCTGATTGTGGCGATTATTGGAAGAAAAACCTGTAGTGTGTACAAAGCTTTACTCAGTCCTCCTCTGTGGGGGTGACTCATCCCTTAGACTCTGCCCCAATCCCCTCTCTCTCTCTGTAGGGGGTCTTCTATTCCCTGTAAATCTCTGAGGGTCTGTGCAGGGGTCTATTATTTTTGTCCCGCTCTTTAAATTTTGGATCTTCAGTGTAGTGACACTTGCCCCCGCCCCCCCCCCCCCCCCTTCCTCTCTATCTGGGGGTCTCAGACTTTAGGAACTTTCCACCTATTCCGGGCTTAGACAAAACTGCTCCCAAACCGCAGCCGTCACAAACCTGCTCCCGGGCAAGGCCGGTGGACCATGAGACCTAGAGGGTCACAATTTAAATGACAAAGCAAAATGGCGGATTTGTTAACTTTCAACCATTTCATTTTTTTATGATTTCTTCAAAATTTAAATGGGAACATCGGCGATAATTTTCCTCAAGATTCCATACCACTGCTACAAATCGTGAGACCTGTAGAGAGTAGCCATATATTCACACAGAACAGTGCATTCTCATACCTCATCATTGCGATATATACACACACACACACACACACACAACCCACAACATTAAAATAAAACGTGATTCAACAAACTAGGCCACCTTTTTTCACTGCTGCATTGTCCACTTGTGGCGCCCATATGCCAATTGTAGATACTTTCCGTGGTGGACATGGGCTCTCAGACTGGTCAAGCTGTAATGCACGGTGTGTTCGAGCGCCTTTGTAACATAGCCAGCATTAACTCTTTCAGCAGTTTGTGCTACAGTAGCTTTTCTGTAGTATTGGATCAGACGGGCTAGCCTTCGCTCCCCATATGCATCAAAGAGCCTTGGGCAACCATGATCCTGTTGCTGGTTCAACGGTTGTCCTTCTTTGGACCACTATTAGTAGGTACTGTTACAATCTGCCTCTCTGCAATACATCATCTTCTCTGTGGATGCTGCTTTGCCAATACCAAATCCTGCCTGCAAGTGGTTAAACGGTCATCATTTGATCTGGATCCTGATCACCTGTGCCTGGCCTTTAAAAGTCTGCCTTTTCCAGCAAACTGATGCCAGTTCATCTACTGTTGCTGTTCCTGCTCTCCCTCACAGTACCCATGTGATTTGTTCCTGCTTGATCTCTTTGTATCAGACTCCTGCTTGACTTATTGTTTTGCACATTTTTCTGTGGCCCTGACTTCGGCATCATTGACTTTGATTCTGCTTACTCCTTAGTAGAGTTGTGGTTGTCGCAACTTCTGAAAAAGACTTTCTGACCTTCCTCCTGTGGTGAATCATCTGGATGCCAGAATCCCGGTAGGTCCCTCCAGCATGTACGATTTTCCGCTGATCCCGACTGGACAGGACAGGGACCCAATCAGAGAGAGAAGAAGCAAGATGTCGGATGACAAGCAGCGCCAATAAGAAGAAGAGAAGACGCCGGACAGAGAAGACGTCGGGATCAAGTGGAGAAGACCCTGAAGACCTAGAAAAGACTGCGGCTGACTCAGAGGACAGCGGCAGAATTAGGGGCGGCGTGAAAGCTAGCGACAAAAACCCAAAACAGGTAGGGCCTTTGTGGGCATGCCCTCTACTGGGCCCGAGTCCGTGCCCCCTTTCTTTTTCTCTCAAACTCTTCTGCGTGCACAAGGCCTGTTGGCAAATAGAGGGCACAAGGCCCTGGCCAGTTAGGGGTAGGTAGGGTGTGGCTGGATCACTTATTAATAACATAACTTATTTGTGGCTGGATCATGTAGAAATAATTTATTGTAGAAATGTATTTCAATTAGTGGTGCAGGCACCAATGTGGGATGTGTTTTGTATGGAAATGTCTTGTTTGGGGTTGTAACTTTTCTTTAGGAATGCCCAAGTTAGCAATAGAATGGAGGGGATGTGTTTTTGAAACTGTCTAGAGACAGGTAAACTCATGCTAATTAGCCCTGTTTATCACTCAGTGACCAAAACGTCTGTTTAGCCTGTATATGCAACAGGGGGATGCTGCCTTTCTGTCTGGTGTGGCTGCATCTCAAATAATGCAAGCAGCAAGTTTTAGCATATAACAGAGTAGTGTAAATATATTGTTAAGTTTGCACTGCATATAAATCCATGTTTGGGAAAACATCCTGATGCTAAAAATAACGCAGACGTGTTGGGGCCGAGGAGGATCAGGTGACGACGTTACCCCCTGCCAGGAGTCATGTCAGAACTGTATAAAAAGCAGGCTGTTTGAGCATGTAATGTCATACCATCTGTACCTTTCTGGATGTCACTAGTACCTTCAACTAGTGACTGAACTATCCTTGTTAGGACTACTTGAGCTAATAAAACCTAATTTTGCTTGAATAACCTGCTTTGACTACTACTTAACCTGCTGTAAATTCCTGTGACCTACAGGATTAGATTTGGGTCTAATCTTTCTCCAGTTGTTCTGAGGTGGACCCAGCATTCCAGTGCCAACGTTTTGCCCACTACCTGCAGCTCTGGCCAGGGTGATAGACCAGGGGGAAACAATCCACAGCAATCCTGATCTGAAGGCAAGAGGTCAGGTATACCAGCCCAGGTGTACCCTAGCAGCAAGTGTTACCCAGAAGGAAGCGGTTCTAGGTGCCGGTGTAGGAGCCTAGTGGTGGCAGCAGGCTCCTCCTATTGCAACAGGAGGGGCAGATTTTGGATAAAGTAAGCCCAGCTGGTCCCCAGCAACAACAGACAGGGTGGAATAGGCGGTCCATCCTGTCACATAGGGTAACTGGGCCACAGGCTCTTGTGCTGGCTGGGCAATAGGCCCCTTGTGTTGGCAGGGCACAAGACCCTTAGGTTAGTTGGCTCTGAGGACTTAGAGTTATAAGTGCATAAGGCTCTTAAGTTAAGCAGGACACAATTCCCTTGTTAGTTTGTTAGGCTCTATGTGGTTAGGAGGGCAGTAGGGTCTATTCAGTTAGGAGAGCTTTAGGCTCTTCTTGGGTAGGACAGCACTAGGATCTCTGCAATTAGGAGAGCATTAGGCCCTGGAAATAGTAGGACACTTGATCCCTAGCTAGACAGCCCAAGTATTAGGCCATTGAGGAGGACATACGAGTCCCCTCAAGTAGGTCCTAAAGAGCACCAAAAAGTCCTGTGTTCCCTAAGAGACAGGCTTAACAGCCGGGTTACCAGGCAGGAGGTGGAGGCCTGCTGTGTTGCTACTTGTTGGTGGATACGGGTGGAAGCAGAACATGAGTTTCATAGTTGTCCCTCAGGATCAGGTGAGTACCTGAGTGGCGGGAAGGAGTCTTTGTTGTGTGCTTCCTTTGTCCCCTTGTGTAGATCACACTCCTATGGAGCCTCCAGCTACCTCTGATTATCCAGCCTCTGCTGCAGGCAACATAAGTAAGCCTCAGCTCTTGTCATTTTTAAACTGTGCCTCTGAGCATTTTACTATATTCAGTGAGTGCTGCTACCTCCTGTGGATTTTCCAGCATCCAGTTATCATCTCTGCTACAGAAACATATAAATAAGCCCTCAACGCCTGTCATTATAAACTGTGTCTGAGTATTTTACAACTACTACTGTCAATATCCTCTATATACTAATATCATCTGCCTAGTGTCTTTTACTTTTGCTATAACATTGATTGCTTGGAGCCCTGCATTTATTGCCTGTGAAATATATGGGCTTGAGCTATCTGTGCTATCCATTGCTTTATTTAAAGAACTCAGTTTTGTTTTCAACTCTCCATGGTTTGAATACTGGGAACCCTAACAGGAACTAACCACTACAGTCATGGCCAAAAGTTTTGAGAATGACGCAAATATTATTTTTCACAAAGTCTGCTGCCTCAGTTTTTATAATGGCAATTTGCATATACTCCAGAATGTCATGAACAGTGATCAGATGAAATTCCATTTAATTTCAAAGTCTCTCTTTGCCATGACAATGAACTTTACCCGAAAAACAACATTGCCACTGCATTTTAGCCTTGCCACAAAAGAACCAGCTGACATCAGGTCAGTGATTCTCTCGTTAACACAGGGTGAGAGTGTTGACGAGGACAAGGCTGAAGATCACTCTGTCATGCTGATTGAGTTAAAACAACAGACCGGAAGCTTTGAAATCATTGTTCTTCCTCTGTTAACCATGGTTACCTACAAGGTAACACGTGCAGTTATCATTGCTTTGCACAAAAAGGGCTTCACAGTCAAGGATAGTAAGATTGCACCTAAATCTATTTTATCAGATCTTCAAGAACTTCAAGGAGAGAGGTTCAATAGTTGTGAAGACGGCTTAAGGGCACCCAAGAACGTCCAGGAGATGCCAGGACGTCTCCTAAAGTTGATTCAGCTGCGAGATCAGGGCACCACCAGTGCAGAGCTTGCTCAGGAATAACAGCAGGCAGGTGATAGTGCATCTGCACGCACAGTGAGACGAAGAGTTTTGGAGGATGGCCTGGTGTCAAGAAGGCCAGCAAAGAAGCCACTTCTCACCAGGAAAAACATCAGGGACTGATATTTTGCAAAAGGTACAGGGATTGGACTGCTGAGCACTGGGGTAAAGTCATTTTCTCTGATGAATCCCCTTTCAGGTTGTTTAGGGCATCTGGAAAACGCTTGTCCAAAGAAGGAAAGGTAAGCGCTACCATCAATCCTGTGTCATGCCAACAGTAAAGCATTCTGAGGCCATTCATGTGTGGGGTTGCTTCTCAGCCAAGGGAGTAGGCTCACTCACAATTTTGCCTAAGAAGACAGCCATGAATAAAGAATGATACCAAAACATCCCCCAAGAGCAACTTCTCCCAACCATCCAAGAACAGTTTGATGATGAACAATGCCTTTTCCAGCATGATGGCTCGGGGATCAAAACATTGAAATTTTGGGTCCATGGCCAGGAAACTCCCCAGACCTTAGTCCCTATGAGAACTTGTGGTCATTCCTTAAGAGGTGGGTGGACAAACAAAACCCACAAATTGTGACAAATTCCAAGCATTGATTAGGCAAGAATAGGCGGCCATCAGTCAGTATGTGGCCCAGAAGCTGATTTACAGCATGCCAGGGCAAATTGCAGAGGTCTTCAAAAAGAAGGGTCAACACTGCAAATATTGACTCTTTGCATAAACTTAATGTAATTGTCAATAAAAGCCTTTGACACTTATGAAATGCTTGTAATTTTACTTCAGTTTACCATAGCAACATCTGACAAAAAAGTCTAAAAGCACTAAAGCCGCAAACCTTGTGAAAACCAATATTTGTGTCATTCTCAAAACTTTTGGCCATGACTGTATATACTAGGAACACCCCACAATACCTGCCATTTTGGAAATGCCTTGTACTAGTCATCTAGCCATCACAATTTCGCTATTGTTAAAGTCACTCAGATCCTTACACTTGCACATTTTTCCTGCTTCCAACAAATCAACTTCAAGAACTGACCACTTGCTGCCTAATATATGTCAACCCTGGACAGGTACCATTGTAACGAGATAATCAATGTTATTCACTTCACATGTCAGTGGTTTTAATGCTTACTGCTTGGTGTATATATTCCCACTGTACGTAATGTTATTAGGAAGTTTAAGACCCATGGCACTGTAGCCAACCTCCCTGGAAAAAGAAACTTGAACAAGGTTTGCAGCAAAGTATTATCCAAATTGTGGAGAAAGCACCTCTATCAACTGCCAAACAGATTGAAGCAAATCCTCAGAAAATAAGGTATAACAATTTCATATTGCACCAGGTTTGCCAAAACACACCTGAACAAGCACAATTCCATCTTAGAGAATGTCCTGTAGACTGATGACACCAAATTACAGTTTTTTTTCTAAAGCACCTCATCCCTTAGTTTATACAAAGCAAAATAAAAAGACCACCTTCCCTACAGACAAACATGGAGGAGGTTCAGTGATGTTTTGGGATTGTAGTGCTATATCTGGCACTGGGTATTTTGAACGTGTGCATGGTATAGAATTTGTATATTAGCAGGCCATTTTGGGGCACAGTGTTGAACCCAGTGTCAGAAAGATGGGTGTCCGTCAAAGGTCTTGAGTCTTCCAGAAGGACAATGACCCAAGCACACTTCATAAGCATTCAGGAATGATTAAAGACAAGGTACCAGACTGTTCTGAAGTGGTCCCCAATGAGTCCAAGGGGTAGAAGCTATCAAACCTTCTAAACATAAAAAATGGAGGTGTTGCCCCCAGCAACCAGCTAGATCTTAGTTATCATTAATCTAGTACATTCTAGAAAATATCTTGACTGATTGCTATAGACAACACCTCCACTTTTCTTTTTTAGAAGCTTTGATAAATCTACCCCAGATCTAAATCCCATAGAACGCCCATGGAGAAATCTGAAAAGTGCAGTTGGGAAAATTGGAGCAGTTTGTACAAGAAGAGTGGATCAAATTGCCAGTGGAGAAGTGGGTACAGAAAGCAGTTGATTGCAGTTATTTTGACTGAAGACTGCATTATCAAATTTTAAGTCTAGGATGCCAATAATGTTGTCAATGCTGTTTGTTTTTGTTCTCTGGTTTAAAAGGATATTCAGAATAAAAACAAATAGGTTTTCTATATTAACAGAGAAAATATTGTAGAGATGAAATACTTCTGTTGTTAATTTCACATTATGTTTAGAGGGTCATTTGAAATAAAGTGCAAGGATGTCAATATTTTTGGCCGCGACTGTATGTATTCTACATAGAAACGTGTGTGTATATTACATAGGTTTTAAGACAAATGTTTATATATTTTATATTTGAATGTTTGACATTTCCCCCAGTCTTGGTCTGATACCTGCAGACACTATGATATGTGTCTTGTCTGCAATGAAAGAATCTACACATTAAATGAAACTTCCATGAAGATCATTGTTGTTTCAAAAGAAAGACACCCTACTTGATCTGTGCTACTTTCCCAAGGTTTCTGTAATGAGGGATGTATTTGTCGGGACAGACTCTGAATAATCACAATAACTGAATGAGGCAAGAGACATGAGGGGGGCTACATGCTCATTGTAGTGCTGGCCTGGGATCCTCTGCTCAGAATAGGTCAGACAACCCACTAGCTCATTAAGGATTTGCAGCTCTCTCCTGAATGCTTCTAAAAATTGAATGGAGAGGGGGAGGGAGAGAAAAGAAAGGAGTGCATGGGGACAGGAGGCAAAGTACAAGAGAAGCAGAAAAAACTGCGACTGAGAGGAGCTGAGAGTGTGTGAAAAGAGGAGTGTATGGTTGTGAAAGAGGGAGCGTATGTACAGGGTGTGTGTTTGTAGCAAAGAGAGATCTGCATTTTTATACTGCTAGATAGCTACAGAAAGAAAGAAGAAAAGCAATAAGGTAAACGAGACAGAATTGGCATAAAAAAAAGACTTAGTTCTAGAGACATAAGAATGAGGTTAAAGGGGCAGGATTTGGGAGGGGTGATTGATCATTAATTGTATACAAAGGGACCCATAGGATTGAAAGATTTGTCCCCAGGGGGAGGAGGAGGGGCACTTAGGGAAGTAGTTGCCAGAAGACAGAGAGAGCCCCCCCTCTCCTCCCTTGGAGAGGCCTCCAACACCCAGCTGCAAGGGACACAGAACGCAAGGGACTATTGCTAGGAATTGGCGCAAGACTGCGAGAAGGAGGAGGGTGTGACTAATAGAAAGGGAGGGCGAGCTTAAGGTAAGCGAAAGTTTTGTTGAAACAGAAAGAAAACGGATCGGTGAGAGTAGTCTTAAAAGGACGGAAAGATTGAGAGATAAGAACGTGATAGTACAGCGTATACAGCAGCTTGGCACAGACCTGAGAATAAGCGATGCAAGTACTTCCTACGAAGAATATAGGAGGTCTGGAAGACTGAAAATTACCTTTATTAATCTGGGAGCAATGGGTCCCTTTCCAGGATTGTCATCTGGATAAGCCTGGAAGAACTGTTAGGGGGAACATTAACTGTGAATTGCAGGAGAGGGTTCTCGCCTTGTAAGCAACTGAGGAATCACCACTACTACCCAGCAGTACTTGGAGGGTGTCCAGCACCCCTGTTGTCCACAGAAGTGGTCTTCTTATATGATGCTGGACAGAGGAACCGTATTGGTTTGGGAGTGGCAAGATGAGGACTTTCTCTGGAAGCCATATAGCCCACAGGTGGCTCATTACATCGAGCAGGTGCTTCGGGAGAACCCCCGGGCTAGCTCAGTCAGCCTGGGGGAGGCAGATGCGAGTCTGACCCCATATATCCTGGATCTGATCTCAATGAACCAGTTCCGCCTGGACACAGGTGAGTAATCGTGAATGATATTGTGGCTGCGTACTCTGACCGGTCGCTGTTCCATGCAGGGGATCAGCAGGTGCAGACGCGACAGGTTATATAATCTGCGCAGGGACACGTGCAATTGTATCAACCAGGTATAAAAGCGATCTTCTATTTAGCCACGTTAGTTGGAGAAGAGAATAAACAATAATGGTTGTAGGCAGTGTGGCTCATGATGCATTAATGATATTTTCATGGAAGAGTTGTATATGGGTTTATAGGGCCTATTTATCAATCCTATTTTTCAATAGAAACCAGTCTGTTATTTTAATTATGCATTTATAGGTCAGCATAGCGTGAGTATCAGTATGTTCATGCATGAAAATTAATCACAGGTGCAATATTATATTTCTGGACTGCGATGAGCATATGACAACTGTACTGAATATACCAGTGAATATATGTATGAAATCCCGTCTTTTTTTAAAATATGAATAATTGATCTGTATAAGACTAAGATTCACCTTGTTGTGAAAACTCATTATGGACCATGAATGAAACTGTGAGCACCAGGTAAAGTGAAGTACTGGATGGTCTTATGGCTACCTGTGTTTTAAATGTGATATCCATAAGGTCATTCTCATCAAACTGCACCACATGTAAATCAAAGTCTATGATCAAGCTCTTAATAATGACATCAGACTGAAAGAAAAACCGTTCAGCAATCCTGAATAAAAAGCACAGCTTGTTTAAATGATTGAAACTATTTATGCAAATCAAGCACCAGCAAAGCAGAGAAGATCACATTATTGATGATTAGCTTGTAATAGAGTAACATGTCTTGAGTAAACAAAAATCCACTCTAAAAAGCTAGATATTTCACAGCTGGGTGTTAGCTGGCTTGTTTTTTTTGTCTCCTCCAAGAATAAACTTCAGCAGCAGATGGACAGACTGTTAAAGTGTAGAAATTGCTGTACTTCCCGCTAGTCAGGAACCCAGCTTGCTGATTCTTCAGATACTTTACTGATGAATTTTGCACTGTTCTCAATTAGACATGCAGACATGAATCAGAGGGAGTGATAATGGTGAAACTGTTCAGTGTAACGTATTTTTGGAGGGGTGGAAAATCTTCAGATCTTGATGGAAACAATGTGACAGTGTACTGCTGACTGTAGAAAGACGTTTTGAGAGAGAGAGAGAGAGAGAAAATTATCCATTAAAAATAATTTTTCTTGTTTTTCAATGATTAACATAAGTTGCAATAGATGTATAAAAAGCAACATTACATAATACAATAACACTAATACATTTCTTCTCCTCACATGCTGTCTTCTGCTTTGGTTCTTTCTATTTACCTATTGAAATAACTTGCTAAAGAAGAGCATAGTATTGTGTACCTAATGAAATGGTTCTTTTTGGTTCTTGCTCAATGTTTTCCTGCTTAAAAGGGCCCACTGCTAATTCAAAGTACATATGTTCTAAATGAAAACTCTAAGGGGCATATTTATCATGTACCGCATTTTAAATACTATAAGGAATGAAATATTGTGACTATTTATTAAAATGATTCACTAGGAACAGCTGTCATGATAAACTGCTCCTGCCAACTGCCAAACTTACCTTTTTTATTATTGTGTCTTCACCTAATTATATTTCCGTTCCAGAGTAGCCTCGAAAGTTGGCATGCGCATTCTCTGTCCGAAAACCTCGAGCATGCGCACAAACGTATCTGGGGAGGCATCATATGATCCCTCTACACATGCGCTCTTCAGCTCTGCTCTGTGGAGCAGAGCCTAAAAGTACCTAAAACATTAGTAAATGCTCCCCTGAGCTGATGTGAAAATCGGAACTTGTTCTCATTCATGTACAACTTTTTAAATTGTGCAAAATAGCAGTCCCAATAGGCACATATGGGGACTGATTTTGCATTTGAAGAAAGAACAAGATAAAGGCAAAGCAGCAGATATCTATATCTGCTGTGATGCCCTATTACTAAATTAGAACTATATTTAAAGATGCAGCTATTTTTTTAAGTAAAAAGTGATTGATAACTAGGCCCCCTAAGTCTACAATAGATACCATTATACTTAGTTTGGGGGCTGTAAGTCACCATTTGCATGGTTACCAAAGTGTCAGTTCGGCTATGTTAACATGGACAATTTTCATGTGCATAAGGTCTATTGCTCGAAGGCACTTTTCAAAGCACAGTAGGCAAGCTTAGAATAGGGATCATGGTACATGTACAGAATGCTCCCACAATAAACAACAAGCCCCTAGTGAACAGATGGATACAAGAAACAAGGTGCATGCTATGTCCATGGTCCCTCTAATGTTTACATGAACATTCACACACTATAGGCACCTTTTCCAGGTACCAATGGTCCTTATTCTAAGGTCTGTTCAAGCTGAGCTTATGGTGTTTTTTGAACATATACACACCCTTAGGGTTGGGTTGGATGTCAATTAATGGCCATTTCAAGTTTCAACCTGCTTTATACATTTATCCATTCAATTCTTAAAAAAAAAACTTGATTAACAACATGTTAGAAACAAACATGCTCTGTAACCCATAGCAAACAGTCAAATATCAGCTTTTATCAGCCAAGTGCAAGATTAGACAATAATGCAATCTTGTGTGACTAGCTGTTATAAGTTACAGGACTTTGGTGCTAATTGTACACTGTTATTACTTACATCTGTAAGTATGATCATGTGGACTTCCTTTTAAACTATTTTATTCACTGCAGAATTAAACGACCAAAAATAGATCCGAGACATTAAGGTCTATTTATAAAAGTGTTCGTAAAGCAACACTACCACTGTAATTGGCAAATTAATTGTGTTAACCATCTTTAAAAGGAGGTGGAGGGGGGTTGGCACTGGGAGGACCAATCACAAGCTGCAATCTCTTGATTGCGGTTTGTGATTGGTCTCCTCTCACTACCAACAATTTTTCATCTGGGGCTCCTGTTGGGAAAAGAGGTAGAGGTTTCTGCACTATTACCTTTCACTAGGTAATAGTGCAGCTTTAAAGTGTAAACATATCACAATTGAATATAATTTGTCTCATCATGCAACAATTACCTTTGGCGTGTTGAATCACTACTTTTACTGTACACCCCTACTGCCGTGACCAGAAGAATATTTTTATTCTGTCTCAAGGATACAACATTTCTGCTTATTCAATTTAAATGTGCACACCTACAATGTCAACATTTCAAAACTTATTTCAGAGGATAGATCAGGGAATAGAGAATGTTGGATGGTTGGAAAACATGGTGCAAAAGAAAAGCAAAGCAAATTGTAAAGCTTTCACTGCAAAGGCAGTCTGATAAATGCACCTACATCTGTGTAGAAGGCCCAGGACTAGTAGAGCAATTTGTTTTTTTGTTTTGCTTCAGACATTTTGGTTTCATAGTTCCTCTTCAAAATTATGTTTTATGATCGAGTATGTGGAACTACTTTAAGAGACTGCCAGCTGGATAGTTGTGGTTCAGTAACACATGCAGAAAGGACAAAACAAGTCAAATATTTAGGGAAGCCTTCATGGGAGCTCAGAATTACAAAAACGCCTGTAAAGCTGTTTTTGGGCCCCAGGCCACCATCTGTGTTATTTTTTTTGTGTATTATTGTAACTTGTTGTTTGTGCAAATATATATGATTGTGTGTGTGTGTGTGTGTGTGTGTGTGTGTGTGTGTGTGTGTGAAAATAAATATATATATATATATATATATATATATATATATATATATATATATATATATATATATATATAATTTTATTTAAATTGTAAGAATGCAGAATATATTAGTAATAGTAGTAAAGGATAAAAAATGAAGCATAAGACACTTGGTGGTAAGCATATATGCTTAAATAATATAAGAACATAATAGTTTATCTGATAAGTAACCATGCCCTCTCCTAGATTAACCTACCTGGCAAGTCCCCACCCCAATTAAAATCATCTGTTTAAAGCATTAGAGGGGTTAATCTTCATCTCTGTAGAGAATCTCAGATTTCACGTGAGATACAGATACTTTCACACAACACGATACTCAGTCTGGTGTTATAACACAAATACTTAGAGCCACTGGTGTGGAAAAATGACATGCAGTAGTTGTTAGGTGTAATGTCCAGATTTTCTGCAGGGCTTTTAGATTCAAAGAGGATGTATTGTATAGACTGCTGGTAGGAGAGTGGGAGTAAGTTGCAAGATGCACTGCCAGAGACCCCAGCAGGAAGGCCTCATCTTTCTGAAGATATCTGTCTCTGTGTCTGGGGTCAGGTTGGGGGTCTCAGACAGAACAGCTGTGTCTTTGTTATTCACTACCCCTCATGCTCTAAGCTCCCACAGCTAATAGCCAGCTGTGTATAGACCATGCTATGCTTCAACTCTATAGGCACATCTATCTTTTATTGTGCTGTACACCATCTATGTGATAAAACTAAAACTTCCATTTTTTTAAAAGAGAAATCAGGATATGTTTGACTTGAAATTTGCTCTATTCTTATCAATACACTTTTTTGTAACATTCAATAAGATTAAACACATCAATACAACTGAAAGAGGATTTTAAAGTCTAAAGGGTAGATTTGCTAAAGCTAAAAAGGTGGAGAAATTGCCTATAGCAACTAGTCAGTTGCTAGCTATCATGGTCTACAATGTACTTGATACATAATAGCTAGAATCTGGTTGCAATGGACAACGCCTCCACTTTTCCTTTTTAGGAGTTTTAGCAAATCTACCCCTAGGAAAGTTGGTCTTAAATAAGTCCCCAAGAAAGTTAGGTAACAGAATGCTGACATGAGTTGAAATCATAGAGAAAGTTCCATCTGGTTCTTAAAGTGTATCGGGTGCAGTGGCCCCATAAGGCAGACAAATGCTCTCTTACTAAATCTTATTAGGTGTGTGCAATTTGCATAGTATTCTGAGCCGCAGGTATCTAAAGATGTGTGAGACTCAGAATCTAACTAAATTATGGGATGCAATTTACATTTACGCTGCATCCCATATTGGTATTAAGAATTCTCCATGAGATTTTATGAATGGACCTTTTCATGAGCGGTGTAATATACTAGAAAAAGGTGTTATGTCCACTTCATCTCAATGCTGGAGATAACCAAGCAGCGCAGCAATAAAATTGTCACAATGCTTGATAAATAAGATCTCCCATATAAAGTCTGGAGACCCAATCATTTGTGATAACAGGGTGAATATATAGAGCAAAGCAAAAATAAACCACCGTAAAGTTTTGCAATGTCAAACCTCTCTCTATTAAACTTTAACAAATATATTTTGAAATGGTTAAAAATTAAATATAATAAATTCTATAAAAGAACAATGAAAAATGACGAGTCACAAGGGTCCTCATTCATCTTCTTGTTCCCTGATATATACACATTAGCTAGTGTGCCTGTGCTAGCCCAAACTCGTGGTTGACATTGCATCATCATGTGAGTAACATTGCGTCATCACATGTTCAAGCCAGCAGCCTTTATTCTGGATCTTTCCTGCATATTCTGGGAAAGTGGGCAACTCCAACACACGAGCGCACACACACCCCTTTCTTTTATAGCTATTTTGTAACATCAGTCCAGTAGGAGAGCAGCAGCGGCCATATTTTTGTACGGCACATGACCGTTATACACTCGAATGACAATGTTCTCAGTGTCCAAACTAGAACGGATTATGGTAGGTCATTAACTGATAAAGCAAAGCTGTGTTCTTGGGGGGTGTTCCTATTTGATACACAGGGATGAACTGCTACACTGCAAGATCTGGCACCTTACAAATAAACAATGATGATATTGCAGGTTATATTAAGGGGTTTGTCATAAATTGGAAAACCCCTTTTAACATAATAAATTAATTCCCGCAAGCCTAACAAAGATGTATCAATATAGATTTTATAATGTCCAAGTAATGCTAATTTATGTTTAAACTCCTGTAAAAAAAAAAAGTGTATGAATGCACTTAGTCTGCAGCCTTGTTCCTCTCAGACTTCTCTGTGGCTTCCACTACACTTCCATCTTACAGTAAAGTTTTAATTAAATGTAAACTAATCAACAAAGTAAATATATATTTTATAGCACATTCTTGTTTCTATTTGTTTGTTATGTAGGTGAAGGAACACCTCGAGGGTGCAAGATAATTTTGTATTTGAGGATCATGTCCTCCCATAGAGAGATTTATATCCAGTAAAAAGTCATTGCACACTAGACTCCAATACTAAAGCTCATTGTATTAAAGGCAAGAGTGCTCCTGCTGTTACTCTAGGCAATAAAACCATTTGCAGTTGTTAGCTACACAAATATCTGTCACTGTAGTATTCACCATTATCTGTCAGAGCCCTGCACCCAGTTCTCTTGCTCATTAAACATTAATTAGGAGGCGGGGAAGCTTGACCCCCAGGCTCTGGTCTCTGAGGGGATACAATGGAATCTAGATTGGGAGGAGGGACCAGCTGGGCTGTGAATAGGAGAAAGACAGATGCCCAAAGAGAGAAAAGATAGTTGATGTGGGGGCTGGTTTGGGTTGTGAGTGCACGGGGGAGCAAGAGATTTATTCAGACAATAAGAAAGAGAATTAATAATGTCCTGGGAAACAGGACTTTTCTCACAGTCCTGAATTGCCCCTAACTGTTGCCCCCTGTAAGAGTGAAACTCCTTTTGTGGACGTGACTTTTACAGCTAAACCCTGTCAGATGACCATCTTACCTTATTGGGAAGAGCTGATGTATCCTTTTCATTACCTTCATTAGAATTGTTGCTTTTTGCCGCGTTGTGATCCAACACCTTTTTGTGGTTTACATGTGCATTGGAAAGTAGTACATTGTATACGATGCAGTATGATACAATGGAAAGTTTTTTTTCTAACCTAGCCTATTGAGAGCTACACATCTGCTCTTCAGCTCAGCGCCTTTTCTCCTGAATCTCTATTTTAAACTTGGAAAATGCTTAGCAAATGTAAGATTGCTTCCCTTTTTAAAGATCCATATAAAGAGAACCACATACTACTGTTCAAAAGCATTTCCTTGCCAAGCAAGCATTTCATATTGTAACTACTAGGACAGTGTTATAATGGAGTCTTTGGCTCATGTTCCATTACATAGCAGTTGAGAAATCAATAGGACAGCTCAAATTTATGTTAAAAAATATAAATAAATTTATGCCCATACTGGTGACTGAATTATTGTTAGCATTCATGCTTACAGATTGCTTGTTTTGCTTATATGCTGTAGTCTTGTGGAAAATGTTATAATTTTCTATGAAACG